>NC_053394.1:49708751-50013751 GCF_905171765.1 Bufo bufo
CCAGCCCTTAAAATTGGACCTCCACAGCAGCCCACCCTCTTAACTTTGACCTTTACAGCAGCCTTTCCCTTTAACAGTGACTTTCACAGCATACCACCCCCTTGACAGCGACCTCAGCAGGGGCCCGCCCCCTTAACAGTGGCTGGATAGGGGGGGGGTGTCCTTTTGAACAACTCACAGCAGCACTGTACAGTCTGAGTGTGAGCTGCAGGGAGAAAGTCACCCTCCCTCCGTCGGCTGAGGAGTTGAGGGGGCATGGCCTAACCAGTTCGGGGCGTGACTTAGCGGGACGTAAAAGTTGATTTTTAACTTAATTTTTTCAATCTCAGTCGGCTGAGGAGTGGGAGGGGGCAAGGCCTAACCAGATCAGGGGCGTGTCCTTTTGAACAGCTCACTTTAAGACAGCAGCACTGTTCTGTCTGAGTGTGAGCTGCAGGGAGAAAGTCACCCTCCCTCCCACTCATGCAGCTGACAGAAGTTGATTTTTACCTTCATTTTTTTCAATCCCCATGAGCTCAGGAGTGGGAGGGGGCGTGGCCTAACCAGATAAGGGGCATGGCTTAGCAGGACCTTTGGGTGGACATATTGTGGCAGAAGGTGTGTCTGGGCTCCTTCCTGCAAGAGTGACACCCCTCTGGGCACCTTACTGGCTCATTTGCATACCAAATAAACTGGATTTTCAGAGGATAAAAACATCTATTGCTGGAAAAAAGGCACATCTTGAAATAAGGTACTAAGTGCTATTAGGCCGTGGCTTTAACTTCAATAGCGATTATCCTGGTGACAGATTTCCTTTAAAGCTCTCCTACAGCAGTGAAGATAAATGGCTGGGTTGTTATGGAAACCTGGAGTAAAACTGTGTATGTGGAGGCTAACGGCCTGCGAGCTTCTATTGGCTGATAAGGGTCATGTGACCAAGCTTCTATTGGCTAATGCATTTTTTTGGGAATATCTTAGGAACGATACGTCCTAGAGAGCTGAGACGTGGTCTAAAACTTTCCCGGACACCTGATGTACCTGTGTGCCAAATTTGTGATTGTAAATGTGACGGTGCGGATTCCTTTAGCAGACATACACACACACATACATACATACACTCAACTTTAGATATTAGATTTTGCATTGTTTTAAGTAGAGATGCCGACCAGACACCCAACAAAGAGCACAGTCAGTCGCAACATCTGCTCCGTGTCACTTCTCTATGAATACATATTAATGAATGATGGCATACATTTTTAATTTGTTTTGCCATCTGTCTTTTCAAGTAAGCTAACGCCAAAGGCCTGTGTTAATATTCAGATACAGTGATAACAAAGTCGACTGGATAGCCGGACCAAAATAAAAACAATCTAATTAATTTTCAATATGCTGTGAAAGCTGGAGATGAATCTTAATGCTGTGTGTGTTTTTCCTGCCTGCTAAAGGGAACAGCTGTCACTGGAAGCCGCCACGGTGACTCTAATTGTGACTGCAAACAGACTGATGGTCTGTCCTTCCCTGCTGAAGATAACGCAGCAGTATAGGAGTATATAGCACCTGTTGACGGGATGTCACTGACCTATGCAGCCTGACATATATATATATAGCGAGAGAGAGAGAGGATTTAACTACGATATACATGTAAACTGGCTTTTGTTATGACCATGTCTTAAAATAAAACAAATTAGTTTATTTTTATGTATTTTTGTACTGTAAATACTTAAGCTGAGTTCACATTTTTGTTATGAATTCTGTTTTCCTTTCCATTATAGGAGCAGAAAATCAAAATTCTGGCTGTGATTGATCTCAGACAAACTGCATCTGACTATCTGTGGGGTCCGACCAGGGGTCCATCATGGTGTGCACCAGAAAAATAGTGCTGCATGCTGTGCTATTTTTCTGACAAATCTAATGGAATATGCAGTGGAGCCTCCAATGCAGATGTGAACAGACTTAGGTCTCATGCACACAACCGGATTTTTTGTTCATTTCAATGCGGCCGCAAAAGATGCACCATGTTTGAGTCCGTTATGCAGCACTGCAAAAATATAGAACGTGTCCTATTCTTGTCCACATTATGGACAAGGATGGGACTGTTCTATTATGGCCTGGACATTCCATTCCACAAATGTGGAATGCACATGGCTGGTATCCGTGTGTGGATCCGCAATTTGCAGACAGCCAAACAGGCTACAGTCGTGTTCATGAGCCCTTAAAGGAATGTCCCAGTTGTAACAGGAGAGGGGATAAATATTAGATTGGTAAGCGTCTAACCGCTGGGCCTCAGAAGTCATCACTCGCATCCATGGGCAGTCTGGAGGACATGTTCACTACCGAGAAGTGAAAGCTGTGCTGATTGCTGGAGCAGAACAATTTTGCCCTGTGCAATCACCATCATATACACTACCTGTGACATTCTAAAAGTATGAGATAATGCCGTACAAGACGGTGGTACTGCTGAACATAGACCTGGCATACAGAGGACGGAGGGACAGGGACCCAAGATGTGTAAACATTTTGGTAGAAGGGACTTGAACATACCACCATTTGTTTGCTTATACTATAGACTGTCAAACTTTAGCATTGCTGGTTATGGGGTTTCTGAAATGTTCCTATTAAGCCCTGCTTGTGGTAGGGCTTAAAAGCAAGATTACCATGTCAGACCTAGGAGTCTCCATAAGGTCCCAGACTGCCAGAACAATCAATTGGCATCCTTAGGGGGAGGGGGGATTCTTGGGCAATTGGAGGATAGAGGGAGCTCCTCCTCTGTTTAACCACTCAGATGCCATGGTTGCTATTGACTGTAGCACCTGAGGGATAAATTACCGAGATCAGAGCTATCTCCATTCCCAGTCATTGCAGACAGGTGTCAACTATATTACACAGCCAGCAGCTACCACATGTGGAGTGGGCTCAGCCCCTGATCGTACTAAGACTCCTTTTCCACTATTATGCAGTAAATGTACATCAAATGTTGGTAAAAATTTTAAGGTGTTGTCATCTTAATGCTATATGAAAGATTTTTGTTATTTAGAAGCTGTGAAACAATCATTGGAGATTTGCGCTTTTTTATTTTTCAGCTGCTATTTTTCCACCATTTTTAACTGTACATACCCTTTGGTCCCTGTATTCGTAGTTTTAAGTATTTTCTTTCTCTTGCTCCAGCAAACATAAGAAATCAAACATGAAGAATAAGACCTATCTGCTGCAACAAAATCAATCTGTTTTGTATTCTGGTCTCTCAACACTCAGAACAGAAAGCATAATTCCCGAGTTCAGTGTTTGCATCGTTGTGTCTGCTCTTGCCTCTACAGTTCTTGGTTTGAATTTGATAAAACAAAGTGTATCAGAAGCAGTGAAAACGCAGCAAACATAACAAAGTAGGAAAATAAAATAAAGAAGTACAGAACTGAACAATGGAATAAAAAGAATTTGCGTAGACCAAAAAAGGCCTCAGCCAAAAAGCAATGAATGGAAAGATTTACTTGCCAACATTTTTTAATTTGTCATATATCAGCTAGATTAATGTTTCTCCATTTGGATTATATCATTATGTGTTTGCTTTGCATTTGTGCATTTGGGAGTTTGGTTTCCATTATGGGGCAGTCTTCTTATCACGTGCAGCACAGTTGTTTATCTTCCCTTTTCTACCTTCCGTTTTCCCTTGGCTATTTCTTTGCTGGAACATTGCCGTTACAGTATTTATTTATTTTATAGTTGGTTCTTTTGACTTATTTTTATGTGAAATGAATGTAAAAGTCCCATTTTTAATTCTAATATTGCCATGTGTGCAAAAAATTCATCTGACAACATTTTCCGAATACATTCTTAATTCCAAAAGTGATCTCTTTAAAAAGTGGAGAAATAAGACAAGACTTCGCTTAGGCTGATTTTATTGTACATGGGTGTAATTTGGTCAATATTTTGCATCAGTATGTTTTTACTGGTGCTGTACATTATGTCAGGAACTTACCCAGCCACATTTCTGTGCATAACTGTTTCAGGAGGGTTGCCATGCTGACCACCCAAGCCTCGGCTGGTCCACCTATCAGTGAACCTAAAAACTGAGCCAAACAGGTTCCTGGCTCGTCGTCCAAATCCAGAGCTAAACAGGGAATTTAAGTCTGGAACCTGCTGCTTGTCAGTGCCTGTGATTTTGTTTTCCTGGCTCATGAGAGTTCTCTGTGCTCAGAACAGTGCTGCATTCCTGTTTTCAGGATTTACCACTTGTCTGCTAATTAGTTTTCCACTGATTCCCCTGGCTTGACTTCTTGGCTTGTTTCAGGATTAACCCATTGTCTATGGAGTTGACTTCAACTGTTTCTCCTGGCTTTGACTCCACAGCCTGTCTCTGGATTAACCAATTGTCTTCTGTTTTGGCTTTTACTGGCTCTCATGGCTTCCACTCTTCTGCTACCTGTGAGCTCATACCTGTTTTTGCTGCCTTACTCCACAGACGTAACCTGGGTCCCCAGCAGCCAAGTCCAACCATCTTTGCAGCAGGCTCTGGTGAACACCTAGGGGTAGCCTTAGATCAACTAAACGGAGTGGTGAAGAGGGTTCTAATTAATTTAACAATGAAGGAGTACAGTTGATCTGAGATTAACCTTTTTCAACCTAAGTATCTACAGTATATAACCATGTAAAAGTCTACATCACTTTTGTCAGCAACATTAGTGCAGCTTGTAGTATACGTCATGCTATCGAATGACAGAAACCTTGACGAAATACCAATGGAACCCATAATAATTAATTGGAGTCCATTGGGAAGTGTTTGAAGATGCTCTACACCAGTTCTTGTTATGAATGAATCAAGAGTAAAAATGTGAACAAAGCCTTATAGTTATAGTTAACTTTTTTGTGCGGTGTGTGTGTTGGTTGGGGGTAATTGACAAAAACTTGCAGGTTGCTGAAAGTTGAAAAAGTATCCCTCAAATCTAAACCAAATGTTTCAAACATATTGACTGTTTTTGCATACTTTGACACTATTAACAATTTCTAGTCTATAATAACATTTTGAAAAGTCTACATGCTATACACTGCATTTTATTTTTTTGGGTGATTTTGTAGCACTGTGTTGTTTGTTTGTTTATTTCAATAAAAAAGCTGCATGCTCCAGGCATGGTGCTTTTTGCAACCAATTTTATGCTGCTACAATAGAAAATGAACACATACATAAAATGGTAAGAGGAATTAGGCATGAACTTTGATCCTTTTGAGATTAAAGAGATTTTCAAAAATTCCCATACTTTACCTCTACTAGAATACAAGAATTGAGCTTTAAAGGGTGGTGTCTGTCAGCCATTTTGACCATAATAATGCAATGTAAACATACCTTTTGTGGAACATTTATTATCAGGAGTAGTGTGAATATTGTTTTATTCTGCGACATTTCCCTTTGGCAATGTGCCCAGGAGGCAAAGTTTTACTGTGAAGTGCTCTCTGCGTTGAGTTGCTACACAGCACCTCCCCTCTGCTGTGAGTGACAGGTGTATTGATCTCCTGGTTGGTTGCTACAGCTGTCACTCAGCAGACAGGAGGTTCTTTAAAGCAGCTCGATATAGAGAGCACTGCCCAGTGAAGCTCCACCTCCTGGATACTTGAGAGAGCAGCATCTGGCATAATAAAACTTAATATTCACAATACTCCTGATGAAAAAGGCTCCACAAAAGGTACACTTCCCGGCCCTACCTAGTGCTGTCAGCTGTTTAGCATGGTCAAAACTGATGGACAGGCTAACTTTAAGACCTTTTTCACATGGCTGAGTGCCAGTGCAGAGGATGGGAGTGGTAGTAGCCCCGAAGAGATGTTAAGTCATAGGTTATTGCTCCCTGGGGATCGGTGCAGTGGAAATGTAGTTTGTAGAATAGTGTAAAAAGTGTAAATTATAACTTGTGGTACATCCTATAGCAGCAGATTCAAAGGGCAGTTTCAGGCACCAGTTAATGAGATGAGGAGGCAGGTTGGGTGGCTGCCACTAGTGGGAATAGGTATCCACTGTAAGGTCCAGACTTGAACGTTATCTGGCCTAGTGGTAGTTTTAAGTTATGGGTGTCTGAGCCATAATCCCTCACCTTGAAGTGTTTGAAATGCAGGATTCTGCTGATCACTCTGCAGTCTGGTCTCTCAAGTATTTTCTTGAGGCAGGATTGACTTGATCTGGTCTCTCTGGAGAATCTTTCCAAGTAGCTGGAGCTCTGCAGTGTGCTTCCTCTCCCTTCTAATATTTCTCTGGAACTCCCCTTCCTGGCAGGAAGCAGGACCAGTACATTCCTACCAAGAGGAAAAAAATTGGATGGTTAGTCCTGTCCCTGCCAACCTTTTGCCATCTATACCTTCCCTGCTAGAATGCACAACTAATACAAAGTAAAATACATAATATTATAATACACAATACAACAACAATTGCAGATATCCCCAGGTCTGGGCTACTGCAAGCGGTTTCTGTCTGGACTGAATCCTCACTTATTCATTCACTTCAATGGAGTTTTTTTTACTGTCTATCTTTGCGTTAATAAAAGATCGCAGCATGTTCTGGGCAAATCGAATACCACGAAGTGGAATTTGATCCGAATTTCAGGATAAATTCGATTCGCCTAGAAGCTGAATTTCATCATGGCCGCTGGCGTGATTACGTCATATGTCACCACGCCAGCCGGAGTGATGACGTAATATCGAGCTGCACAGGATTTCGGGCGAGATCTTCAAGCAAGATGGCGGCAGCCGGCCCGTCGCGAGCAAATGGATGCGGTAAGTTTGATAGAATTTTTTATTTTATTGTTAATTTTACACTCAGATGCCGCGATCATGTATGAACGCGGCATCTGAGGGGTACAATGACGGGGGGTGGCGCTATTGCAGCTCCCTGTCATTGCACCCGCTACTTACAAAAAAATGAGCTTTGTGATGAAGTAATTCGTCACGAAGCAAATTTTTTTGCAAAATTCGGCGATTCAGCCGAATCGAACTTTTAAGAAATTCGCTCATCTCTATGTATCATCTATTTTTCACACAGCCCTTGCCCCACTGAAATGAATGGGAAAAAATGAAGCCAGCATTTCTCCACTGATGGTTGCAAGTTGTTTGCATGCTTCAGTTTTTCTTCACGCTCTTGTAAAACGCATGTGGATTGAAAAAACTAAAACACTGAACACAGAAAAAAACTTTGGGAACTTGCATTCAAAAACCATCAGTTTTTTCCTGAATAGATCCTGACACATTCTATATCGCTTATGTGAAGGAGTCCTAAATGGATCACTTGAATGGAAGTGGAAGCTGTGATTACCCTACAACGCTACTACAATGTAGACGTATGCAGGTACTCATTGAAGAGGACACGGCACTCACATGAGCCCTGCAGCCCCTTGCATATACACTGCGTGCAGAATTATTAGGCAAATGAGTATTTTGACCACATCATCCTCTTTATGCATGTTGTCTTACTCCAAGCTGTATAGGCTCGAAAGCCTACTACCAATTAAGCATATTAGGTGATGTGCATCTCTGTAATGAGAAGGGGTGTGGTCTAATGACATCAACACCCTATATTAGGTGTGCATAATTATTAGGCAACTTCCTTTCCTTTGGCAAAATGGGTCAAAAGAAGGACTTGACAGGTTCAGAAAAGTCAAAAATAGTGAGATATCTTGCAGAGGGATGCAGCACTCTTAAAATTGCAAAGCTTCTGAAGCGTGATCATCGAACAATCAAGCGTTTCATTCAAAATAGTCAACAGGGTTGCAAGAAGCGTGTGGAAAAACCAAGGCGCAAAATAACTGCCCATGAACTGAGAAAAGTCAAGCGTGCAGCTGCCAAGATGCCACTTGCCACCAGTTTGGCCATATTTCAGAGCTGCAACATCATTGGAGTGCCCAAAAGCACAAGGTGTGCAATACTCAGAGACATGGCCAAGGTAAGAAAGGCTGAAAGACGACCACCACTGAACAAGACACACAAGCTGAAACGTCAAGACTGGGCCAAGAAATATCTCAAGACTGATTTTTCTAAGGTTTTATGGACTGATGAAATGAGAGTGAGTCTTGATGGGCCAGATGGATGGGCCCGTGGCTGGATTGGTAAAGGGCAGAGAGCTCCAGTCCGACTCAGACGCCAGCAAGGTGGAGGTGGAGTACTGGTTTGGGCTGGTATCATCAAAGATGAGCTTGTGGGGATTTTTCGGGTTGAGGATGGAGTCAAGCTCAACTCCCAGTGCTACTGCCAGTTTCTGGAAGACACCTTCTTCAAGCAGTGGTACAGGAAGAAGTCTGCATCCTTCAAGAAAAACATGATTTTCATGCAGGACAATGCTCCATCACACGCGTCCAAGTACTCCACAGCGTGGCTGGCAAGAAAGGGTATAAAAGAAGAAAATCTAATGACATGGCCTCCTTGTTCACCTGATCTGAACCCCATTGAGAACCTGTGGTCCATCATCAAATGTGAGATTTACAAGGAGGGAAAACAGTACACCTCTCTGAACAGTGTCTGGGAGGCTGTGGTTGCTGCTGCACGCAATGTTGATGGTGAACAGATCAAAACACTGACAGAATCCATGGATGGCAGGCTTTTGAGTGTCCTTGCAAAGAAAGGTGGTTATATTGGTCACTGATTTGTTTTTATTTTGTTTTTGAATGTCAGAAATGTATATTTGTGAATGTTGAGATGTTATATTGGTTTCACTGGTAAAAATAAATAATTGAAATGGGTATATATTAGTTTTTTAAGTTGCCTAATAATTATGCACAGTAATAGTCACCTGCACACACAGATATCCCCCTAAAATAGCTAAAACTAAAAACAAACTAAAAACTACTTCCAAAAATATTCAGCTTTGATATTAATGAGTTTTTTGGGTTCATTGAGAACATGGTTGTTGTTCAATAATAAAATGAATCCTCAAAAATACAACTTGCCTAATAATTCTGCACTCCCTGTAATACCAATAATTGAACATTGTAGGAATGCCTTTACTTGTTTTCTATGATGCATACTGATAATACTTTATTTTGCAATTGTATTTTTTAAAATATGTAATTTGTATTAATGTCCCCCCGTACTTCCCATTTTCCTTTCTGTTCCTTGCTTTATTTTCCTTGTAAAACTTAAATAATGTACTGTATATTGGATTTTATTCTATACATTAAGTGTGTATGAGAAACCGCTATCTGCCCTAGAAAATACTCTGACCTTGGGCTTATTGTTTAACACAGGCAAATCTGTCAAGTCTATTCTCCTGTTGTACGAGCCCTAAAAGGTACAGCTTAAGAGCAGCAGGCGCTCATTTGGGATTCAAGAAACATTTTTCTCATTATCTGCAAGTTTTTCTCATTACTTTCCAAAGTCCTGTGATCATCAGAGACTCCCGATATAATCCCAATGACTTAGAAGTACTTTCTAACTTGTCAGAAAACTTTAATTGACTTTTGCGTGCTTCAGACTTTTCCTTTGCTTCCGCAGCCTGATGACAAGGACGCAATAATATCAGAGCAAATGTAGTTAATGGGATTTCATCAAATTATGCGGTAGAGCTTTTCAAGATATGGAAAATACTTGCATAATTATATACCTTGTTATTTTTAACTAACAATAGAGATTGCTTGAAACAAAGGAACAAAAAATTGTAAAACACACAGATATACACAAAAGTATGTGGACACGTGATAATCCCTACACATTACAGTTCATCTAGGTGCTATTGCCATCACAACAGGGTCAAACCGTAACCCATATCAACAGCTGACTGTAAAGAATATGGTTTTCTTTGTAAAAGGGGTAAGACTGATTTTGATCTTCACACTACCATTTAGGTCAGTCTGTATTCAACCCCTTCCTGAAATCTGCCTAAATTGTAGGTCAGATGGCGAGACTTTAAAGATGGTGCCCGCTTCAGAGCAGACAGAGCGCCTACTTTTTCACACAGCAGACAATGGCTAATATCTGCCACTGGCGATAACGCTGATCATGGACATTTAACCTGTCAAATATAACCACAGAATCTGAAAAGGTAAAAAACACAGAAGTGCATGCTTCCCGGGCAGGAACCTCTTCCCTTCGCTGAGATTGGGGAAGGCGTTCCAAAATAGTTATAAGCCAGAGCTTGTACAAGGCTTCTAGTCATATTACTGATATATTCCAATGCAGGCCTGCAGGAGGAGACATTAATTTATTTTAAATGTCTGATCTGAGGTCTGATTGGGGCTGATCTGAGGCTAATGGAGGGTGGGGAGGGTCTGATGGGGGTCTGATCTGAGGCTGAGGGGTCTGATCTGAGGTTAGGGGTCTGCTAGGGGTCTAATCTGAGGCTAGGGGTGTCTGATCTGAGGCTGGGGGGCCTATTGGGGTCTGATATGAGGCTGGGGGGCCTATTAGGGGTCTGAAATGGGTCTGGTCTGAGGCTGGGGGTCTGATCTGAGTCTGGGGGGCCTATTGGGGGTCTGATCTAAGGCTGGGGGGTTGATCTGTGGCTGGGAAGGGTCTGATCTGAGGCTGGGGGGGACCGATAGGGGCTGATCTGAGGCTGTGGAGGTTCTATGGGGGCTGATCTGAGGCTGGGGGTCTGATGGGGGCTGATCTCAGGCTATAGATGGTCTGATAGAGGGGTTGATCTGAGGCTAGGGATGGTCTGATGGGGTCTGATCTGAGGCTGGGAGGTTTGATGGGGTGTGATCTGAGGCTGGGAGGTCTGATGGGGTGTGATCTGAGGCTGGGAGGTCTGATGAGGTGTGATCTAAGGCTGGGTAGGCTCTGAGGGTCTGATCTGAGGCTGGGGGGTCTGATGGGGGTCTGATCTCAGGCTGAGAGTTCTGATGGAAGTCTGATCTGAGGCTGATGTAGGCTGGAGGGTCTGATAGGAGGCTGATTTGAGGCTGATGAAGGTGAGGGGCAGATCTGAGGCTGAGAAAGGGAAAAAGGCAGTGACCATTGCGAAGAAAGAGGCAGGGAGAGTGAAAGCTGGGTGAACCCCCTGTGAGATTGTGGAACAGCTCTTCCTGTATAATGCTGGCGCATAGTTAAACTTTGAGATTGTCATCTTGCATTTCGGCCACAGAAGGCCGCTGGTTCTGTTACAGCTGAGTGACTGCTGGATTTAAATATGCAAAGTAGAGGATGACTCATGCTGCTGTTGCTGAAAGAAGAACCAGGAAGTGTGAGAGAGAGAGCTGACATGGTGGAAGGACTTTTTGTGTGAGACTGAATCCGGTTCCATCCTGGTTGCCGAGTGTCCTGGAGTGTTCGGGGACGCAGTGGAGGGGGACTAGTCGTTGTCCCTCACCTAGATCCGGCCCTTTGGAAGAGGGATTGTTTCAGGAGGACTGCTACAGTGTTTGGACAGAAGTCTAACTACCAAGCAAGGCTGCATGTGCGATAAGGGACTAGTGGCCATTTCGGTTAAGAGGCATTCTCTGATACAGAAAGGACACAGGTCAGTAAATCCATTTTACTCATCGCATTATATTAGTGGCGCCTGAAGCATCAGAGACTAAGTCTAGGCCTGCAAATAGTTATTTAGTTAGTTAGGACTTGCATGTTTGGCAGACTTTAAGAATTGTTCTGCGGCACAGTATTGACTTGCAGGCTCTGCTGTGTGCGCCATCGGCTAGGTTTGTTCTCTTTTGCAGCACAGCATCGACTTGCAGGCCAAGGTAGGTCTGTCCAACCGGACAGGGACAGTGACTGTGGGTCCGGGTTATAAGATCTTTGGTGCACCTTCACATTGTTGTGTTTATATTACTGTTTTAGTAAAGTTTCTGTTTTGCACAAAGCTGTGTGTTGTCGCTTTCTTCATCTGTGATTTGGCTGTATCCTGGGGGTCCCTTCCCGGTTCACGGTCTTACAACCACATACGGCTATGTGAACAAAAAAAGTTATGACTTTGGGAAGACAGGGAGTAAAAAAACAAAAAACGCAAAAATGGAAAATCCCAATGTCGGGAAGGTATTAATCAGTGCACCATAGACACAAACTATGTCTGCTAATGTACAGAAGGGCATTTTGTGTTTTTAAATGAAGGCACTTGGCAACAACTGGGAGGGTTGGAAGGAGGGAGCGGTTGTTCATTGCATCTCTGTTTTTGCATCACATACGCAGGATTGACGGCAGCACTTTAGATTGTTTTTATGGTGACTTCAGTTGAACATCTGATAAAATATCCCTGCCAAAACAAATCACTTGTTGCTGAAAGGATGTGCTTTATTCCTTTTTCTTTCTCATCTCTTCATAGCACAAAAAGACACAATTACAATGCAGTGATAAAAATCTAATTTGCTATCAAACGTTACTCATGTTGCATCTGAACAATCACAGAATCTAAAACAGGAAGCTGTAGTGGAAATAATGACCAGTATGGTATGAGAGGAACAAGCTAGCAAAAATCTCTGAGTCCTAGAGTGTAGGCTTTTCTGCATACAGTGGGGGTTATTTACAAAGAAGGCTATGTCAGTTTTGAGAGTAAGGAAAGTCACACGACTCCACTTTTTAAATGCCCATGTAACAAAATAGGCAAACAGGAAATATTTTCACTGTCCTCCCCACTGAGCACGCATACCTCCTCGCGGGTAGGCGGGCACAGATGTGTATTGATCAAAATATATTGGCTGAAAGTCTCAGATTTTATTATTACAGTGAGGGATGAGTCCATATATTATGTTTGCATCAATTGTGTTAGTGCATTATTTTCCATGAGTTTATAAATGTAGCCATGCACATCCGCATATTTACTATCATATTGTGCAGGATGTTTTGTATCTTTTTCCATTATTTTTTTTTTCTCTTAGGTATCCAGTAAGGGAGTCGAATCACATTACTTGTATAGACCATTTTCCTACAACTACCTAGAATCTGGCCTTCACCGCCAGGGTGCATCGACTATAATAAGTGCAGCATAGTGGCTGATGCCTTGCAGCACTGGGGACCTGGGTTCAAATCTGATCATGGACAACATCTGCACAGAGTCTGTATGCTCTCCTTGTTTT
The DNA here is from genome assembly GCF_905171765.1 of Bufo bufo. Classification (NCBI taxonomy): domain Eukaryota; kingdom Metazoa; phylum Chordata; class Amphibia; order Anura; family Bufonidae; genus Bufo; species Bufo bufo. Next base: position 49,721,702 of record NC_053394.1, read on the forward strand.
AGCATGGGTTTCCTCTCACACTCCCAAAAATAGGCAAATTTGCTACCTGCCACTGACTTCTCTGGGAGTTGCCCAAGCCACACAACTATCCCTGCCCTTTGAGTCCCTCTAAGAAAAGTGCATTACAAATATTTGTAATTGTCATAATGGGAACTGGCGGGCATGGAGCCCTCCCCGTAATTTATGTTGGAATTCAGCCTGGCAAAAACTGTTGGTGAGCGTCTGGATTCTAGCTGGATTTCATTATAGTCTAGCAGGCACATGGCACTAGGCCAGATCCGGAGACCTCCTGCAAGGCTTTGTGACCTGTAGGATTTTTTTAATACAGATAATCAAATTTTTTTTAAATCACCCAAAATTTTATAAAACAAGTTTAAAGAGGACCTTTCACTACTGTACAAACTAAAAACTAACTATATCAGTGGGCAGAGCGGCGCCCAGGGGTCCCCCTGCACTTACTAGTATGTCTGGGCGCCGCTCCGTTCGCCCGGTATAGGCTCCGGTGTCTGCACTCCCTCTGTTGTACTGGACTGATTTTTTGGTATGAGGCGTGTCCCTTGCTGCAGCGCTGGCCAATCGCAGCGCACAGCTCATAGCCTGGCTATGACCGGGCGAACGGAGCGGCGCCCAGACATACTAGTAAGTGCAGGGGGACCCCTGGGCGCCGCTCTGCCCACTGATATAGTTCGTTTTTAGTTTGTACAGTAGTGAAAGGTCCTCTTTAACATAAAAACTTGATATAAACAATAGGTAATTTTCTGATGATACATTATCTTTAAAGATATCACCTACTTTGATGTATTTTACAGGGTGGTCTCTAGACTTAGTTTTTTTAATAAATTTTGCAGTCTATGTTAAACCCTTCCAACATTTCTGCATACATATATGTCAGGTAAAGGTCCCTTTTCTCCATTCTGACACATACAGACGTGATGGAGTTAGCAGGAATGAAAATAACTCCAATATCAACCATTTAACCCCTTAGTTACTGCAGCGGCATGTAAGTGGGTGGACAAAAGTAAGGGACTCCCTCTGTCACCCCATCACCCGCGACAGTATCACAGGGTGTTGATGGGCTGCTTTAGTAGCCAGGGGTCTAACAATGGCCCCATGTCTGCCATCTTACTGGCACTATTACTAGGCCCAGTGTTACATAAGTGGACGTGGATCCACTGTATCACTGAACATATAGGGCTTAGGGCTACTTCAAAAGGCATTATCTAAGTGGTCTCCCTGGTCTTCACTCTTCAATTCCTATGTAGGGATCTGGACTCTGCTGCAGGGGAACCACCAAGTCACTACCTCTTGGATTAGTCTCTGTTCAAGTAACTGCTGACCCACAGGGGGTCAAGAGACACCAATGCGGAGCACCAAGGGATCAGGCAAAACCATACTCATTGGACAAGCTGATGCAGAAATCTGGAGGGGCAGGAGACAATGAGAGGAGTCTTCAGAAATAAGGCTCTCAGAATATGGCAACACAAAAAAACTATTTTTAAGTGTTTTTTTGTGCAAAAGTAGGTAAAACTATACATATTTCATATCACTGTAATTGTATTGTCTTTATAGAATAAATCTTACGTTTATGTCGAGTGGTGAATGGCGCAAAACTTACAATGCCAAAAATACAGTAGGATGATTTTTCAAATTTCCCCAGAAAACAGTTAATACAAGTTATGATATAAAAGTTATGGCTCTTAAAATGTGGCAATGAAAAAAATGCTTGGTATTCAAGCCCCAAACATTCTTGGTCATTCAAGGGTTAAAGGGCATGTGCATCTATTCAACAATTTTGATTGTTCGTATGCATACCAAATGAAGAAACTTTGCAAAAAGTATTGATTAAATTAATCATATTGTTTTGTGTATATACAGTAGCTTCTATGCTGGCCTATGTGTCTCTATAATAAACAGACTTCAAATGGGCCCTTGTGAGTGCAGTCACCGGGCTTGAGCAGTCCCCTGAACACTGTTGAGTTGTCACCACGTGTTGCTGCTCTGAGAACGGGATGGTAAGGAGTGGTGCAACCCAATGGGAAAAAAGTCGAAAGAGCCAGGGTCTGCAGTAAACCAGTATGCTTCTTTACCGGAGGAACACAAGTCCAAAACAATACAGGAAAGGCACTGAGCTGGCTTTTCCTGTCTCCTCCCTGGCAGAAGGTAGTTCCATGCTGAGGAAAGGCCTGAGCTAGCTACCCCTCTCTCCCTCTCAGAAGGGCGGTTTCCCTGCCCAAAGGGCTGGTTGCCCAAGGGTCTGCAGCTCAGTCATAGGGCAGGGTATCCTTGTTTCAGCATCTTCTTCTGGTCACTCGTGCAGTCTAGCAGAGTGTCTCCTACTAAACACTTGTCCCTATCTGCAGACAACTAGGGTCTCTGACTGCTCTGTTTCTAATCCAGAACCTTTTAGTGGGAGGGGTAAATCTGAAGAAGCACAGACTAATATAAACAATATTGCAGTTTGCTGCTGCCATAGACTTGTATTTTCCTTCAATGCAAGTCGGTGGGAATGACTAAGCAGCTTCCAGATGTAAACAACCATTCATATTCCAAAGTACCCTTGCACCAGGACACTTTATGTGGTCTAACCTTCTGAATAATGCTAGCATGAAACAGAGCAAATGGAATGGGGTATGACTGCAAGATCTGACTACACAGGGTTTGTGTATAGTGTGTAACTATACTGTAGGTCTGCATAGTGGCTGAATATACAAACCAAGAGGATATTTGTTAAATGCCAGGATTGACCGTCATTACCTAATAGTAATTATCTGGTCCTACCATGCATCTTCTATAGCTGCACAGACTGTATTTTGGTTTCCTTGTTTCATTTTTTTATTTTTATTAATTAAAAATGTACAGTATTTTATGGTTTTAAGTTTTGTTATGTTTGAAGCAACTAGAAAATTCATTATCAAACTTGGTATATCTTGCCTTGCGTGGGAGGATATGCGGGTTATCACCAACTCAAGCAATAAAATATGAACAATTCGTCTTCTTCAGCAGCAGAATCTTGTCACATGCACTATCCGTCTGCTCCGACTTCTTGATTGCATTTTTTTCAGAAACACTTGGGTACAACTCCATAAAGGATAGTGTTAGAGAAGTTAAGATGGCACTCCGCTATTCCACGCTGCATGCTTCAGGGGCATCAGCCACAATTTTCAGCAGTAGGAGAACACTGGCACTCATGAATGGATATGTTTAATCTCCTATATGTATTTATTTAAACATAGGCAGCTATCAATGAGTGACGCATTTAGGCTCTGTCTGAGAAAGGCTGGTTTAGAGCTGAAACGCATTACGTTGTGATATTTGCCTATTCTTGAATAAATACTTAAAGTAATGGCAAAATATAAGTGAGTGTCAGTATTCAGATCTGTGGGGGTCTGACTCTGGGCTTCTCCACCAACCAGCTGCTTGATGGTAGGGAGGCACGTGGTTGACCGCAAGCTGTCTACTTAGCAGCAGCTGTGAAGGTTAATAATGCTATTTGCCCACTAATCTGATACCTAAGGCCTGTCCTAAGGACAGCGGAAGAATAGGCCAACAATATTGCAAACCTAAAAAAAACCTTTGCTTTGGCTGAGCTTGTCACCATGCTCCAAGTGGGTAGAGATTACTAGAGGTTCATGCACATTGCTGTATTGCACAAATCCGTTATACTATGCCTATAGCCTGCCACAGCAAATGCTGACCACAACTTCTCTGCCCTAATCGCCCAATAGCTTGTCCTCACAAGTCATTCTTATCTGATCTTCTCTTGTCTTGGCCATTTTGACCCTTTTTCTGTTACGCCATTCGCCGTATTGAATTTTTAAAAAAAAAATTTTAATAGTATGGGCGTTTTCGGTCGCGATGATACCCATGATATTTATATTTATTGTTATTTAGGTATTTATTTTTTAATTATACGGAAAGGGGGGTGATTTAAACTTTTATATTTTCTTATTTTTTATATTTTTTTACTTTTTTTTTACTTTTGTGATGATTTTGAAGCTCATATATGAGCCTATAAATAATATTTTTAAATTTTAGATTTTGTTCTATCAGAGATTTTTTAAATGACATTTAAGCTAGAAGTTCCTAATTTCTTATCCTGGCCTACCATCTGGTGGCCAAAATATGAATTGCAGCATGAACACTGAAAGCCTCGTCAGCGAGGCTTACAGTGTTCAGCGCAACTATGCCCACATTGGCCGCACAGAGAATCAGTAGGAAGCCCGAAAGCGCGAGTTTCCTTGTTTTTGGTCATTTAGATGCCGTGATCTTGCTTGATCACAGCATCTAAAGCCTTTAATTAGCCACAGATCTCTGCTGTATAAAACATCAGAGACCTGCCGGCCATGGCGCCCACTGCACGTGCGAGCGGGCGCCATGTTTACACATCGCTCCAGCACCGTACATGTACGGCGCTGGTAGCAAACCGGTTAAACATAGTTTTAAGAAAATAAAATAAAATTACTGCTTTTTCTAATTGTCCCATCTCATTATTTATATTTTTTTTAAAAATGAAATCTTGCAGTTTTCACACTGACCCACATAGTAGGCTGACACTTCAGTTCTGTGGGGATCAATTCTCAGCAGTCATCTCATTATCAAAACAGGCAGCATTACAACCATAGGTGACACTTCTATAATAAAGCTGGAGGCAGACAACACAAGACCCACCTTTACCAATAGGTCACAGATTTCCCTCTCCCTGAACAGTCACCTCTGCAGAGGTCACAGAGCATGACCACACCACTCTCCTACAGTGGTCAATGAGTCATCTATGGGAAACACTGGACCATGTTGTTGCTGTGAAAGAAATCTCTGAACTGCCGTTCATAGAAGAGTGGAAAAGCTCAGACAAAATGGCCATCCTGATAATCATGTACAGAAAATAGAATTTAAAGGGAATCTGTCACCTATTTTGACCATATAAAACCGTTAACATAGCAATGTGCAATAAAGTACCTTCATTCCAGCATGTGTCCTCTTTCTTTATTCAACTTTTCATCCACTACGTCATTTAATTTATTCACTGCACCGTCCTTGCTTCCTACTCTTTTGGCCTCCGAAATCCCGCACAGGCGCAGTATCGCTGAGTGCCTGCGCCTGTACGATACTCCTGCTCCTGAGGGCAACAGCCTCAATAGTGTCACTGGGCATGCGCCAAGCCCAGTGATGTAATCAGAGCGCTGTTGCCCTCTGGAGCAGGAGTATCGTACAGGGGCAGGCACTCAGCGATACTGCGCCTTCGCGGGATTTCGGAGGCGAAGAGAGGAGGAAGCAAGGACGGTGCAGTGAATAAATCAAATGACGTAGTGGAGGGAGCGGCGCCGTTCGGCAAGGATGTAGGAGTACATTTATTTCTTAGGAGGCGGGCTGGGCACTGCAGGGGGGCGTTACTGGGCACTAGAGCAGAGTAATAACGCCCCTCTGGGCACCTTGAGACTTAATTTGCATATCAGAAAAATCGCTTTTTCATCTGAAGGAAAAGTTGAATAAAAGAAAGAGGACACATGCTGGAATGAAGGTACTTTATTGCACATTGCTATGTTAACGGTTTTATATGGTCAAAATAGGTGACAGATTCCCTTTAAAAGAAATCTACAAACAAAAAATACAAACATTAGGAAAAAAAAAATATTTTTCAGTTTTGGGTTCTAATTAGTTTAAAAAAACTAGGTGACACATCATTCCCCTTGCCTTTCAGGGTGTGGCATTGCTCTGCCTCTAATGCCACCAGATGTAAGGCAGCTATCCTATAAGTCAATGTTCGACCCTTTAAATAGGCCTTGAGACATGACTAGTATAATAAGTAAGCCAGTATCTCATCTGCAGAAAGCAGATGAGGTGCTGGCTTATTTATTATCCACATCAGATTAGACAAATCTCATGTACATTTAGCTTTTTTCTTCCGTGTGGAAACTGACCTGATTTTAAGATCCGCATTATCAATTTTTTGTACAATTTATATTGGGATTTTACCCTTTTCAATATAATTTTGAGATCTGTAGCAAAATAGCATGAAATCCACAAGAAAATCCAGAAGTAACACATGCAGATTTTGTTGTGAATTTGGTGGGAAATCACACAGAGATTGCCACAAAAAATGTATGCAAGTTTACCAGCACTTTTGTGGTGGTGTAGCGTCCCACTAGGTAGGGGTGGGCACTACACAAGGGTCTAAGGGGTCACGTGCTACTTCTACTTTTAAGGGACAGTAATATTATATTTAACCATGTATTTTAATGTATTTTCTATGTGCTTTTATGTGTATTGTTCCCCTGTGACATGTACAGCAGGCCTATTGGGGTGTAGTTAGGCATCCTAGACACTAGAGGGAGATAGGGAGCCCCTAGTATAAATGTTCAGGCCCAGACAGGGAGGAGTTGGTCTGTAGTCAGGAGTCTGTGGACACAGAAGTGAAAGGGTATCTTAGCCAGAGATATGCTGAGGGCCTCCTCCTGACATGCAGCTAGATAGTCCAGGCTTCTAGTTGCCACCAGGAGGCTAGTGAAGGACCATAGCCTGCCTGAAGTATTATTGAGCCTATGATAGCACAAGAGGAAGTCACCCCAGTAGAAGAGATGTGCCTCCTGGGAGAAACCTGCAGTACCCTCAAGCCAAGCAGGGCCAGTATATCCAGCTAAGACAAGTAAGCTGATGGGCAGAAGAATTATAAATATAATGCAAGGATAAATACGGGAGGAAGATTATTTTTACCAAGGATAAAAGCCAGCATTAAGGCATCCGGGCCTTGGGATAAAAGCCAGACAGGAGTTCTAAGGAACAGCGTACACTATATCTGAGGAGAAGGTACAGCCTAGTCTGAGTGTGTATCATTATTGCCCTCCGAGTATCTTGCAAGGAATATGCCTGCTATTGTTGATGTAAGCCTGCTTGTGAAGCACTTGATGTAAGGGACTGTATTGTCATCTTATTGTACAAAGTTGGACTGTTCTACCAGTAAAGCAAAGTTTGGTTCACTATACCATCTGCTTACCTCACTTATTGCTACTATAAATCGGTGTGCCACCGTTACAGGCACTGGCGTCACGATTCTTAAAGGGACCTTGCCTCAGGCACTCAAAACACCTGCAACATCCAGGGCACCTCATCCACCATCAGGCCTGGTCTCTACATACCGAGTGTGCCCCAGAGGAACTTTGTGTCAGCCTCTCCTTCACTGTCGCATGCCTGCCCAGGGTTCTCCTATGAACAGTGAGTAACCCTCGATTGCCCATAACCGTGACCTCACTTTGCAATACCCTGCAGGACTGGCGTGCTGCATAAATTGGCGTCACGAACAGGATACGATCATTCCTGCGCCATTGCAGAAGATAAACTGTGTGCCGTTATATACCCATAAAGTGACTAAGCCCTACTTGTTTATTGAAGAAAAATTGCTGGGCCAAAGAACTGTAAAGATTGCGGTGTGAAGCTGTGTTTTATGGACTGTTTTACTGTTTTAAAGCCACCGCTTGCTATCAGTGAATAGACAGTGTTTGCTCAAAGATGGCCGCTTAACCTGGCTGAAATTTATTGCTGCATAATCTTTGTACATTGTTTGGCGGGAAAAATTGGCGCCTTCTGCTAAGAAGAGCGGGAAAGGCTGTATGTCCACGCCACCGCCCTGTCTGGAAATTAACATGTCTGCTGAAATGGACTCCACCTCCCCATGTTGGAGTACCCGGGGGGCGGCCTCCCGGAGCAGTGGGAGGTCGCAGGCGAGATACTGGGTGCCGCCCTGTCGCTCTCCAGAGAAGGATCGAGCATGTTGGAGAGTGAAGACTGCTTTGGATTATTGTCAGCACCTATCGGATTTACAATGGATTCTGCTACTAAAGAGCGAGAAGACGCTCCACCGGCCTATTCTCCGGGACCGGAGAGACCCACCTGCCTGCCACCAAGGGCACAGCCCGAGCCATACTACGGCTCATGGAAAGACGAATGGGGTTGGTAGTGGCTTTCGATAAGGACCGAGGCTTCGGCTTTATTAAAGATTATGTGACCGGCAGGGATCTCTAGGTAAATCGCAGATCCGTCAAGCGGAACTACCTCCCAGAACATATGCATAATCTCCGCGAGGGAGAGGAGGTAGAATTCACCCCTGCCAAGGGCCCCTACGCCACCGCTGTGACCCGTCCTAAAAAAGAAATCGGAGGACTGGGAAGAAGATGAAGAATTTACTGGCTGCGAGCGCAAACCGGAGCGCTCTCCAGAACCGGCCCACAACACCTTCTAGGAGCGGGGCTCCTTCATTGGCCCGAACGTATTCTGGCAACCAACTGTTGTGGAAAAGTGGGTGAGCCCGTATCCCTCACCTGAGCTGCCCCGCCAAGAAAAGACTATTAAGGAGCTGGAGAACTTGGAACGCTTTCACGCCGCGCTGGATGATATCCGCAAGGGAAGAAAGACAGACGCGACATGCGAACCTACAGCGGCTACGCAGGACAAGCCAGCTCCTTCACCTCCGCCTGCGGTGACATCGGAAGACAGCGATGCAGAACCCGAGAGCCTGGATGATCAGATCGTCCGACTAGAGTTACAGCTGCGAGGCCTGCGCCAGCTTGCTACCGCCAGGATCCAGTCTCCGCCTAAGAAAGAGGAAAGTGGGGTTAAGGACTCGGACGTCTCTGAGTCTGAGGTAAGGGTACCTGTCCCTGCCAGCCGGCCCCTTATAGTGACTGCAGCCGCGGTAGGGCCCCCAAAAAAACTCACCTATGCCAGAAGCCGCCGCGTACCATCAGTAACCCCTGAGCCAACAGGGCCTCCCGCTGTGATATTACCTGGACCTATGGAGCCTTCCATCTCATGTGCATCCAGGTACAGCGATCCATTTGCAGCACTGAGGCCACCAACCATAATCTCCCCTAGACCTATAGGGCCAATACCAATTAGGGGTCCTTTCATGCTTCAACTGCCACCCAATACTGTTTTGTGGGCCCATCCGCATGTCGATTCTCACTACAGGCCCAATCTACAAATGGGACCAGGGAGTGCCACTAATGTACCAAGTGGATTTGATATACCCCTGTAAATAGGCCTGCCAGGCCTTTATATTGCTTCTTTTTGTCAAGGGACCTTACTAAAGAGGACTTAACCCTTTCAGGACAGGAGTCCTTTGTTTTAACACCATTGAGCTGCTGCCAGTTATCCACGGCCCAGTGGCGGTTGTAAGGCCACTGAGAATAATACATGCTCTGCTGCCATATTGTTAACAGGATCTCCTGCCTGCTTCAATTATTCTGCAAGCCAAGTTGTGCCTATTTTTGTTTGCACCTTAACCCTTTTAACCCCCTTTTCAGGTTGATTAAGGGATATTACAGCACTTATTTTATACGCCATTTTTAATAATGTGGACTTTTATTGTGCTGTGACTTTTATATGCAACTTACCTCAAGGAAATGTGCCCAGAGATAGACTCTAATGTATGTGAGCTTCTGAGATGCTGCTCTATTATGCAACTTATACCTCAAGGAAATGTACCCAGAGATGGACTCTAATGTATGTGAGCCTCTGAGATTCTGTTCCTCTGCTCTATATTTATGGCTCTTAAGATATATATCATATGCTTTAACCATTTACAAGACCAGGGTACGGACTCAGTTTGTTCTTTGAGCCTCCAAGGACTTATGTTATTTTGCATTTTCTATGGAACTACTGTGTTTTATTATGGACAATTGCACTTCAATTTTATTATGGACTATCCTGGTATTCTTGATATGCTGCACCAGGTCAGCGGCCCCTGTTCCCTTATGTTATCCTGAGAGAAGAGAATGACGCCCCTTTTCACCGAACTTGTTCCTAAGCCAGCGTACTGCCTCATATTTATAAGTAATTGCAAATGTAGATGTATGTTCCTGCTTTGCATTATTATTGTCTTTCAGGTGCAGTCTCCAGCTGGGCAGGACCCCTTTATGTTGCGTCGAGGACGGGCAACGTCATAGCATGGGGGTATGTAGTGTCCCACTAGGTAGGGGTGGGCACTACACAAGAGTCTATGGGGTCACGTGTTACTTCTACTTTTAAGGGACAGTAATATTATTTTTAACCATGTATTTTAATGTATTTTCTATGTGCTTTTATGTGTATTGTTCCCCTGTGACATGTACAGCCAGCCTATTGGGGTGTAGTTAGGCATCCTAGACACTAGAGGGAGATAGGGAGCCCCTAGTATAAATGTTCAGGCCCAGACAGGGAGGAGTTGGTCTGTAGTCAGGAGTCTGTGGACACAGAAGTGAGAGGGCATCTTAGCCAGAGATATGCTGAGGGCCTCCTCCTGACATGCAGCTAGATAGTCCAGGCTTCTAGTTGCCACCAGGAGGCTAGTGAAGGACCATAGCCTGCCTGAAGTATTATTGAGCCTATGATAGCACAAGAGGAAGTCACCCCAGTAGACAAGATGTGCCTCCTGGGAGAAACCTGCAGTACCCTCAAGCCAAGCAGGGCCAGTGTATCCAGCTAAGACAAGTAAGCTGATGGGCAGAAGAATTATAAATATAATGCAAGGATAAATACGGGAGGAAGATTATTTTTACCAAGGATAAAAGCCAGCATTGAGGCATCCGGGCCTTGGGATAAAAGCCAGACAGGAGTTCAAAGGAACAGCGTACACTATATCTGAGGAGAAGGTACAGCCTAGTCTGAGTGTGTATCATTATTGCCCTCCGAGTATCTTGCAAGGAATATGCCTGCTATTGTTGATGTAAGCCTGCTTGTGAAGAACACTTGATGTAAGGGACTGTATTGTCATCTTATTGTACAAAGTTGGACTGTTCTACCAGTAAAGCAAAGTTTGGTTCACTATACCATCTGCGTACCTCACTTATTGCTACTATAAATCGGTGTGCCACCGTTACAGGCACTGGCGTCACGATTCTTAAAGGGACCTTGCCTCAGGCACTCAAAACACCTGCAACATCCAGGGCACCTCATCCACCATCAGGCCTGGTCTCTACATACCGAGTGTGCCCCAGAGGAACTTTGTGTCAGCCTCTCCTTCACTGTCGCATGCCTGCCCAGGGTTCTCCTATGAACAGTGAGTAACCTTCGATTGCCCATAACCGTGACCTCACTTTGCAATACCCTGCAGGTCTGGCGTGCTGCACTGGTAGCCTTAAAGGGATTGTCCCACGAAAAATATTCTGGCGATTTCAAACCAGCACCTGGATCTGAATATGATTAAAAATCTAGTATATCTACCGAGTTACCTAATGGAATTTATCTGTATAGCACCACCTGCTGTTTGCTCTGTTTCTTATTTCTCTGTACACCTCACTGAGCTCCTGAGCTGTGATAGGGAGAGAGCTGCAGCAGAAAGGACATGACCCTGACCTGCAGCAGAAACGACACGCCCCCTGAGCTGCCTAGCAGAGCAATTGAAGCAATGAATATGGTGATTTTTGGATCCATGTGAGGTAGAGGGCTGGTTTTAGCTTTGTTAGAGATTGTCATGTACGATGTATATGATGTACGATTTTCATTTTTTTACATCAATCATAACTCCTTTAAGTACTGTTTCGTTGTTGAACTGGGTGTGGTCAGGTCACGCAGTAGAGTCAGTGAGCACGGATAGCAGAGCTGAACTGAAACATGGCATCTTGTCAATAGCAATGGACATGGTGGAAGGAGAGTGTGGCAGAGATCCCGGCATGTGAACTCCAACCATAAGAACTCGTTCATTAAAAAGAGAGTTAGGCCTCATGCAGAGAAATGTCTTATCTACCACTTCTAAGTACAAGATCCACAGGATTTACCTCTATATGCCCCCAATTTTATATGGCGGCACACAGCACCAGATTTAATAATTTTGTCTAATGAACAGGCAGTGTAAACAGACTAGAAAGTCTAAAGATGCACCAAATTTATCAAAGTGGTAGGAAAAGTAACGAGCAGGCACAGCAAAAGTGCTGACTAAATCTAGGGTTGTGTAACAGGCAATGGGTGTGGACCTTCTGTACCAACAAAACAGTTTGACTTTGGGCAAACTCTAAGGCCATTATCTTGGCAGTCCCCTGATTTTTACCCTTTAACCCCTATACGGGGATCTGTTCTGGGCTGCAGGGAGCCATCAGGCTGCTATCCCTTGAAATAGTCCCGGTGCAGTTAGCGGTTGACCCACGGGGATCAGAGACAACAGTCCAAAGCACCGAGGCGTCAGGCAATATTCGTAGTCCAGTAACAGGCAGAGGGTGGGGTCACCAGCCTACAAACGAATCTGAGAAACAAGTTGGAAGTCAGGGCAGGCAGCAATGGGGCAATACAGTAAACAGGCTAAAGTCAGGGCAGGCAGCTAGGAGTTAGAGTCAATTATCAGGCAGGAGCTCGGTACACAGGTAGTCAGACAGAGAATCACATCTTTGCTGGTAACTAGAGGCACTAGAGAAGGTGCCCTAAATACTCAGAGACCATCAACCATAGGCACTTTAGATAGCCAAGAGCAACCGTACAAGTCCCCTAAGAGACAGGCCTAGAGGCCTTCCACAGGCGGTAGCATGCAGCATACACTGAAGATGCCGGTGGCAGCAGGAGCCCCATGCATATCATCCATTCAAAACCTCTTCTTCAGAAATACATCACAGTGGCTCATGTATGTAATGAAGAAATGATCAGCCGGCACTCTGATAAAAATGGCGTGGTGCACGCGTCCGAGATAACAATTTCACATAAATAATGAAGAAAGACCGGCACTCACTGTAGTCTTCAAAGGATGATGTCTTTATTGGTCACATACAATACTCTGTGACGCTTTTCGGCTCACATCGGGAGCCTTTCTCAAACAATGGATATGGATATAGTGAACACACGGAATTTAAATAGCCCGCCAAGGCGGAAGTGACATCACGTAACCATGGTGATGGAATAAACAAAAACAGAAAAAATGGAAAAACAGAAAAGAACTGAAGAAAGAATCCCAGCCGCAACAATCATCATAATGATAATAATGGTGGTTAGATACTAAATATTTCATTGTAACAATATAGCAAAACTAGAAGAGAATTCAAGATGTAGTGGTGTCGCTGGGATTTCTTCAAGTTTTCTGAAAAATAAACAAATAGATAAAGCTTATTATAAAATTTCAACAAATGGTACATGCTATATGTAAAGAAACAATTATAACAAATTAAATGTATAATATGTCTAGGAGGCTGGAGATTACAGGAAACTGTTGAGATCGTACTCCCGGTTCAAACCCTTGGGCTCCAGTGTTTGTAGAGTATGAATCCAATAGGATTCACGTTTTTTTAACATCTTAACCCTGTCACCACCTCTGCAAGGTTGTGACACATGCTCGATAATCTGAAAGCGCAGCTGGGAGATATTGTGATTGCAGCGGTCAAAGTGGTACGGGATTGGTAGAAGCAGATTCTTTTTACGTATGGTCGACTTATGCTTGGAGAAGCGATCCTTCATCCGCATAGAGGTCTCTCCTATATATAGGAGACCACATGGACACTTCAATAGATACACAATAAAGTTGCTGTTACATGTATAGAATCCTTTAATAGGAAATTGCTTTCCTGTGTGTGGATGTGAGAAATATTGAGCTTTAATCACACTAGAACAGTGTATACATCCCAAACAAGGGAAGGTGCCCTTTTTTGGTGTGGACAAGGTGCTTTGTTGTTTTTCAGTATGAATGCTGCCTATATCAGCCCGTACCACCATGTCGCGTATATTTTTATTGCGCTTGTAGCAAATAAGGGGGCGACTCTGAAATTCCTCCACAGAGGGGTATGCCCTTGAAATAATATTCCAATGTCGATTAAAAAATAATCTACATTTATGCACCCAGGGGGGAAATTTTGATACAAACGGAATACTTGTTTTTTTAATGGTTTTATCACATACTACAGTGGCCTTATTCTTCTCCTGAGTAAGAAGTGAAGCGGGATAACCGAGATATTTAAACCTGTCACTCATCTCATTAAGATGGGTTTCCTCAACTCCGACATCAGAAACAATTCTGCGGATCCTCTGGAACTGAGAATGAGGCAATGCTTTTTTGACAGTAGGTGGGTGGTTACTCAAATAATGTAAAAGAGAATTTTTTATCAGTACTTTTGATATACAGTTGCAAGAAAAAGTATGTGAACCCTTTGGAATGATATGGATTTCTGCACAAATTGGTCATAAAATGTGATCTGGTCTTCATCAAAGTCACAACAATAGACAATCACAGTCTGCTTAAACTAATAACACACAAAGAATTAAATGTTACCATGTTTTTATTGAACACCCCATGTAAACATTCACAGTGCAGGTGGAAAAAGTATGTGAACCTTTGGATTTAATAACTGGTTGAACCTCCTTTGGCAGCAATAACTTCAACCAAACGTTTCCTGTAGTTGCAGATCAGACGTGCACAACGGTCAGGAGTAATTCCTGACCATTCCTCTTTACAGAACTGTTTCAGTTCAGCAATATTCTTAGGATGTCTGGTGTGAATCGCTTTCTTGAGGTCATGCCACAGCATGGGCCACTCCAGAAGGTGTATTTTCTTCTGTTTAAGCCATTCTGTTGTTGATTTACTTCTATGCTTTGGGTTGTTGTCCTGTTGCAACACCCATCTTCTGTTGAGCTTCAGCTGGTGGACAGATGGCCTTAAGTTCTCCTGCAAAATGTCTTGATAAACTTGGGAATTTATTTTTCCTTCGATGATAGCAATCCGTCCAGGCCCTGACGCAGCAAAGCAGCCCCAAACCATGATGCCCCCACCACCATACTTCACAGTTGGGATGAGGATTTTGATGTTGGTGTGCTGTGCCTCTTTTTCTCCACACATAATGTTGTGTGTTTCTTCCAAACAACTCAACTTTGGTTTCATCTGTCCACAGAATATTTTCCCAGTACTGCTGTGGAACATTTAGGTGCTCTTGTGCAAACTGTAAACGTGCAGCAATGTTTTCTTTGGACAGCAGTGGCTTCCTCTGTGGTATCCTCCCATGAAATCCATTCTTGTTTAGTGTTTTAACCACCTCAGCCCCCAGTGCTTAAACACCCTGAAAGACCAGGCCACTTTTTACACTTCTGACCTACACTACTTTGACCGTTTATTGCTCGGTCATGCAACTTACCACCCAAATGAATTTTACCGCCTTTTCTTCTCACTAATAGAGCTTTCATTTGGTGATATTTCATTGCTGCTGACATTTTTACTTTTTTTGTTATTAATCGAAATTTAACGATTTGTTTGCAAAAAAATGACATTTTTTACTTTCAGTTGTAAAATTTTGCAAAAAAAACGACATCCATATATAAATTTTGCTCTAAATTTATTTTTCTACATGTCTTTGATAAAAAAAAAATGTTTGGGTAAAAAAAAAAAATGGTTTGGGTAAAAGTTATAGCGTTTACAAACTATGGTACAAAAATGTGAATTTCCGCTTTTTGAAGCAGCTCTGACTTTCTGAGCACCTGTCATGTTTCCTGAGGTTCTACAATGCCCAGACAGTACAAACACCCCACAAATGACCCCATTTCGGAAAGTACACACCCTAGGGTATTCGCTGATGGGCATAGTGAGTTCATAGAACTTTTTATTTTTTGTCACAAGTTAGCGGAAAATGATGATTTTTTTTTTTTTTTTTTTTTTTCTTACAAAGTCTCATATTCCACTAACTTGTGACAAAAAATAAAAAGTTCTATGAACTCACTATGCCCATCACGAAATACCTCGGGGTCTCTTCTTTCCAAAATGGGGTCACTTGTGGGGTAGTTATACTGCCCTGGCATTCTAGGGGCCCAAATGTGTGGTAAGGAGTTTGAAATCAAATTCTGTAAAAAAATGACCTGTGAAATCCGAAAGGTGCTCTTTGGAATATGCAAAAAAGTGTCACACATCTGGTATCTCCGTACTCAGGAGAAGGTGGGGAATGTGTTTTGGGGTGTCATTTTACATATACCCATGCTGGGTGAGAGAAATATCTTGGCAAAAGACAACTTTTCCCATTTTTTTATACAAAGTTGGCATTTGACCAAGATATTTATCTCACCCAGCATGGGTATATGTAAAAAGACACCCCAAAACACATTCCTCAACTTCTCCTGAATACAGAGATACCAGATGTGTGACACTTTTTTGCAGCCTAGGTGGGCAAAGGGGCCCATATTCCAAAGAGCACCTTTCGGATTTCACTGGTCAGTTTTTACAGAATTTGATTTCAAACTCCTTACCACACATTTGGGCCCCTAGAATGCCAGGGCAGTATAACTACCCCACAAGTGACCCCATTTTGGAAAGAAGACACCCCAAGGTATTCCGTGAGGGGCATGGCGAGTTCCTAGAATTTTTTATTTTTTGTCACAAGTTAGTGGAAAATGCTGATTTTTTTTTTTTTTTTTTCATACAAAGTCTCATATTCCACTAACTTGTGACAAAAAATAAAAACTTCCATGAACTCACTATGCCCATCAGCGAATACCTTGGGGTCTCTTCTTTCCAAAATGGGGTCACTTGTGGGGTAGTTATACTGCCCTGGCATTCTAGGGGCCCAAATGTGTGGTAAGGAGTTTGAAATCAAATTCTGTAAAAAATGACGAGTGAAATCCGAAAGGTGCTCTTTGGAATATGGGCCCCTTTGCCCACCTAGGCTGCAAAAAAGTGTCACACATCTGGTATCTCCGTATTCAGTAGAAGTTGGGGAATGTGTTTTGAGGTGTCATTTTACATATACCCATGCTGGGTGAGATAAATATCTTGGTCAAATGCCAACTTTGTATAAAAAAATGGGAAAAGTTGTCTTTTGCCAAGATATTTCTCTCACCCAGCATGGGTATATGTAAAATGACACCCCAAAACACATTCCCCAACTTCTCCTGAGTACGGAGATACCAGATGTGTGACACTTTTTTGCAGCCTAGGTGGGCAAAGGGGCCCATATTCCAAAGAGCACCTTTCGGATTTCACTCGTCATTTTTTACAGAATTTGATTTCAAACTCCTTACCACACATTTGGGCCCCTAGAATGCCAGGGCAGTATAACTACCCCACAAGTGACCCCATTTTGGAAAGAAGAGACCCCAAGGTATTCGCTGATGGGCATAGTGAGTTCATGGAAGTTTTTATTTTTTGTCACAAGTTAGTGGAATATGAGACTTTGTATGAAAAAAAAAAAAAAATAATCATAATTTTCCACTAACTTGTGACAAAAAATAAAAAATTCTAGGAACTCGCCATGCCCCTCACGGAATACCTTGGGGTGTCTTCTTTCCAAAATGGGGTCACTTGTGGGGTAGTTATACTGCCCTGGCATTTTCCAGGGGCCCTAATGTGTGGTAAGTAGGTAAATGACCAGTGAAATCCTAAAGGTGCTCTTTGGAATGTGGGCCCCTTTGCCCACCTAGGCTGCAAAAAAGTGTCACACATGTGGTATCGCCGTATTCAGGAGACGTTGGGGAATGTGTTTTGGGGTGTCTTTTTACATATACCCATGCTGGGTGAGAGAAATATCTTGGCAAAAGACAACTTTTCCCATTTTTTTATACAAAGTTGGCATTTGACCAAGATATTTATCTCACCCAGCATGGGTATATGTAAAATGACACCCCAAAACACATTCCCCAACTTCTCCTGAGTACGGCGATACCAGATGTGTGACACTTTTTTGCAGCCTAGATGCGCAAAGGGGCCCAAATTCCTTTTAGGAGGGCATTTTTAGACATTTGGATACCAGACTTCTTCTCACGCTTTGGGGCCCCTAGAATGCCATGGCAGTATAAATACCCCACATGTGACCCCATTTTGGAAAGAAGACACCCCAAGGTATTCAATGAGGGGCATGGCGAGTTCATAGAAATTTTTTTTTTTTGGCACAAGTTAGCGGAAATTGATATTTTTTATTTTTTTCTCACAAAGTCTCCCGTTCCGCTAACTTGGGACAAAAATTTCAATCTTTCATGGACTCAATATGCCCCTCACGGAATACCTGGGGGTGTCTTCTTTCCGAAATGGGGTCACATGTGGGGTATTTATACTGCCCTGGCATTCTAGGGGCCCTAAAGCGTGAGAAGAAGTCTGGAATATAAATGTCTAAAAAATTTTACGCATTTGGATTCCGTGAGGGGTATGATGAGTTCATGTGAGATTTTATTTTTTGACACAAGTTAGTGGAATATGAGACTTTGTAAGAAAAAAAAAAAATAATTCCGCTAACTTGGGCCAAAAAAATGTCTGAATGGAGCCTTACAGAGGGTGATCAATGACAGGGGGGGGTGATCAATGACAGGGGGGGTGATCAATGACAGGGGTGGTGATCAATGACAGGGGGGTGATCAATGACAGGGGGGTGATCAGGGAGTCTATATGGGGTGATAACCACAGTCATTGATCATGCCCCTGTAAGGCTTCATTCAGACGTCCGTATGCGTTTTGCGGATCCGATCCATCTATCAGTGCATCCGTAAAAATCATGCGGACATCTGAATGGAGCTTTACAGGGGGGTAATCAATGACAGGGGGGGTGATCAATGACAGGGGGGTGATCAGGGAGTCTATATGGGGTGATAACCACAGTCATTGATCATGCCCCTGTAAGGCTTCATTCAGACGTCCGTATGCGTTTTGCGGATCCGATCCATCTATCAGTGCATCCGTAAAAATCATGCGGACATCTGAATGGAGCTTTACAGGGGGGTAATCAATGACAGGGGGGTAATCAATGACAGGGGGGTGATCAGGGAGTCTATATGGGGTGATAACCACAGTCATTGATCACGCCCCTGTAAGGCTTCATTCAGACGTCCGTATGCGTTTTGCGGATCCGATCCATCTATCAGTGGATCCGTAAAAATCATGCGGACATCTGAATGGAGCTTTACAGGGGGTTGATCAATGACAGGGGGGTAATCAATGACAGGGGGGTGATCAGGGAGTCTATATGGGGTGATCACCACAGTCATTGATCATGCCCCTGTAAGGCTTTATTCAGACGTCCGTATGCGTTTTGCGGATCCGATCCATCTATCAGTGGATCCGTAAAAATCAACCGGACATCTGAATGGAGCTTTACAGGGGGTTGATCAATGACAGGGGTGTAATCAATGACAGGGGGGTGATCAGGGAGTCTATATGGGGTGATAACCACAGTCATTGATCACGCCCCTGTAAGGCTTCATTCAGACGTCCGTATGCGTTTTGCGGATCCGATCCATCTATCAGTGGATCCGTAAAAATCATGCGGACATCTGAATGGAGCTTTGCAGGGGGGTGATCAATGACAGGGGTGTAATCAATGACAGGGGGGTGATCAGGGAGTCTATATGGGGTGATAACCACAGTCATTGATCACGCCCGTGTAAGGCTTCATTCAGACGTCCGTATGCGTTTTGCGGATCCGATCCATCTATCAGTGCATCCGTAAAAATCATGCGGACATCTGAATGGAGCTTTACAGGGGGTTGATCAATGACAGGGGGGTAATCAATGACAGGGGGGTGATCAGGGAGTCTATATGGGCTGATCACCACAGTCATTGATCACGCCCCTGTAAGGCTTTATTCAGACGTCCGTATGCGTTTTGCGGATGCGATCCATCTATCAGTGGATCCGTAAAAATCATGCAGACATCTGAATGGAGCTTTGCAGGGGGGTGATCAATGACAGGGGTGTAATCAATGACAGGGGGGTGATCAGGGAGTCTATATGGGGTGATAACCACAGTCATTGATCACGCCCGTGTAAGGCTTCATTCAGACGTCCGTATGCGTTTTGCGGATCCGATCCATCTATCAGTGCATCCGTAAAAATCATGCGGACATCTGAATGGAGCTTTACAGGGGGAGTAATCAATGACAGGGGGGGTGATCAATGACAGGGGGGTGATCAGGGAGTCTATATGGGGTGATAACCACAGTCATTGATCATGCCCCTGTAAGGCTTCATTCAGACGTCCGGATGCGTTTTGCGGATACGATCCATCTATCAGTGCATCCGTAAAAATCATGCGGACATCTAAATGGAGCTTTACAGGGGGTTGATCAATGACAGGGGTGTAATCAATGACAGGGGGGTGATCAGGGAGTCTATATGGGGTGATCAGGGGCTAATAAGGGGTTAATAAGTGACGGGGGGGGTGTAGTGTAGTGTAGTGGTGCTTGGTGGGACTTTACTGAGCTACCTGTGTCCTCTGGTGGTCGATCCAAACAAAGGGGACCACCAGAGGACCAGTGCAGCGTACTCAAGTTGTGTGTAATAGGTGTTTCTGGGTGATGTAGTGCAATATACACTAACCTGGTACAGCTGACTCTCTGCAAGGGCAGGTGTAGGTAAGGAATAGTTTGTGACGCCAGTGCCAAGTAAACGGTGGCACGCCGTTTGCAGATGCAGGAATAAATTGAGGAAACGTAGTCTTAAAACAGAACTCCAACTTTAGTAGTTTTCCAAGCAGAGACAATATAGGAAATGCAGTTCCTAAGCATACAGTCGATTTTGCAATTCGGTCGATGCAGGCAATTCAGTTATAGCAGGGTAATTACAGAGTGTTGAACACAGGACTTGCAGCACAGGAGCTTGCACTCTAATTCTGTCTGATCCTGGAATATAGCATATCTTCACCAAGGCCCATTAACCTAATTCTGGCTTTATATCCTTGGCTATGGCTTTTATAAGTACCTCCTCTGTCTTTCTGAGTACCTCTGGCTTTCCTGATCTTTGCCTCTGTCTCTC
The DNA here is from genome assembly GCF_905171765.1 of Bufo bufo. NCBI lineage: Eukaryota > Metazoa > Chordata > Amphibia > Anura > Bufonidae > Bufo > Bufo bufo. The sequence continues at coordinate 49,742,358 of NC_053394.1, forward strand.
TCAGCTTCTGGACACTTCCTCAGGCTCTAGAAACTTCTGAGCTGTGGTCTAGACTGACTTCTGCACTCCACACTAGATCAGGTTACACTGACTTTCCCTTCCTTGTCTGGGCCTTATATAAACTAGGGCTCCCTAGCTCCCTCTAATGCCTAAGAGCTGGAATGACACCCCTAGCCGGCCTGTACTTGCAAGTTTCATAGCAACAGGGAAATACATGCATTACATTACATGACATTTTATAAAACTGACATATACCAACTTCTCCATAACTAAGGAGGGACGACAGCACACCAAGTGACACTTTGGTAGTGATGGGTATTACAGTCCCCGTACACTACATACCCCACTGCTTTAAGCTGAGTACGACCTCGTACTCCATCATGGGTCGCCCAACTGGAATCTCTACCTGAAATAGAAAATAGAGACATGCAGGCATACATACATGTAATTCATCTGCATTTACATTTACATCAGGTCCAATTGGCAAAGGTGAAGTGTGGTGACAAGGGGCGTCGTTCTCTCCTCTCAGGATAGTGAATGGAACGGGGGCGCTGACCTGGCACAGCGTAACATTATAACCAGGATAGTCCATGACAATGAATAAGTCCATGATAGAACAGCAAAATAACGGAACTACCCAGGAGTTTCCCGTGGGTGTATCACAGGCAAGGGCTCACGTGGAGGAGTCCATTCTTGCGCACAAATGTCAAGTAAAGTATTGCCCGTGGCAACTGTTTGGGAGGAGACACCACCAGAATAATCAAAGTCTCCTAAACGGACTGGCGGACGTCCCCTGGTCATCCGGGTAGACCTTCTCAGTATAGGGGTCTCCTCTTCCCTTAGCAACGAAGTAGAAGGGACAGGAGCAACAGGAGGGTCTCCATCAGCGAGACCCTGGTCAGGAACAACTGGAACAACAGGAACAACTGGAACAACAATATCCACAAGAGGGGAAACTGGATCCGGGGCATCTTGAACCGGCTCTTCTGGAGGTGAAGAAACAGCAGGGGCCGGAGCAGGCACCAGCAAATTCAACCAAGGCGTCAGAAGCCAATGCATGGGATCAGCGTCATACCTCAGATTACTAACAGCCTGCATAGGATCCTCGGGCTGTATTGCTGACTCTGACACAGGATATTCAGATCCAGAACTCTCGGCACTAGGTTCTGGTGTCAGGCAGAGCTTCAACCGGTTTCGGTGTACAATTTGGGATCCCTTGTCTTCCCGGGTGATCTCATAAGTGTGAGTTCCAACATTTGGGATTGCAGTGACAACATAAGGACTTCGCTCCCACTTACTGTCCAATTTGCTGGTACGACGGTTATTCTTTAACCATACCACGGCCCCTATGGTCAAGGGTTCTGCATGGGCTGCCTGATCATAGTCTCTCTGCTGTCGGTCTCTAGCAAGGTCCATACGTTCCTGAACAATGGCTTTGGCTGCATCCAATCGCCTTTGGTGCTCAGCAACCCAGTCGGTGTTAGGTAATGGGTTAATGCAATCAGGCACATGTATGTCCAATGAATGATCAGCAGGCAATGTCCCTTGGCGCCCAAACATCAAGTAAAAAGGGGTATACCCGGTGGAACAATGTATGGTATGATTGTATGTGAACATGAGCTGTGGCAACAGACTGGGCCAATCTCCTCTGCTCTCAGGAGGCACGGCCCTCAGCATCTCTATCAAGGTCTGATTCATTTTTTCACATAATCCGTTACCTTGAGGATGGTAGGCCGTCGTCCGGATCTTCTTACAGTTGTGTAAGCGGCACAGTTCATGGAACAGATGGGACTCAAAAGCAGGTCCTTGATCGGTGAGGATCTTTTCTGGACATCCATAGGGCAGGAGGAAGTGCTTCCAGAACATTTCGGCTGTAGTCTTGGCTGTCTGGTCTCTCACAGGCACTGCTACAACAAACTTTGTGAAATGGTCAATAATAGTCATGGCATAAGCATACCCTGAGCGACTAGGCTCCAGTTTTACATGGTCGATGGCGACAAGTTCAAGAGGACGGGTACTTACAATGGGTCTCAGTGGTGCCCTCTGATCATGGTGCTCACTTCGTTTCAAGGCACAGGCTACACACTCTCGACACCACTTCTCCATGTCTTCTCTCATGCCTACCCAGTAAAACCGCTGGCGGATAGTAGCTTCAGTCTTTTGGACCCCAAAGTGACCGGATTGATTGTGGTACATCTCCAACACCATACCTGCATCTCGTCGGGGTATGAGAATCTGGTGCACTCTCTCGTTGGACACTGGGTCTAGGCTTCTCCGTAGCAATAGGCCCTTTTGTATGAAGAGCTGATGGCGCTGTCTCCACAGTTTGATGAGCTCAGGATCTGCACTCTTACGCCGGATCCTCTCAGGGGCTCTGCCACTAGTAATGAAGTCCAACAACTCACCCAGCACTCTACTTTCAGACTGTAGTTTCACCCACCTTTCTTCTTTAGGTTCAGGCCTACTGGAGGGTGAAGGAACTGCAGCTCTGTTATTGGTAGCTCGAGCCTGATCCTGTTGAGCAAATTTGTTATAGAAAGCCGGCATCTCTACATCTTCCCAAGCATCTCGCACATCATCAGGAGCTGTCTCTGTGGGAAGCCTGGATAAAGCATCAGCGTTATCATTAGTACGTCCAGCACGATACTTTACAGAGAAATTATAGTTGGCAAGGCGAGAGGCCCATCTCTGCTCCAAGGCCCCCAATCTAGCTGTATTGAGATGTGCCAGAGGGTTATTGTCAGTGAATGCAATGAACGGGGTGGCGGCTAGATAATCCTTGAATTTTTCTGTCACCGCCCACACTAATGCCAGGAACTCTAGTTTGAAGGAACTATAATTCTGGTCATTTTTCTCAGCTCCTTTCAGGGAGCGGCTTGCATATGCTATCACTCTCTCTTTTCCCTCTTGGATTTGGGCTAACACAGCTCCCAGGCCTCGCTTGCTAGCATCAGTATAGAGATGGAAGGGCTTGCTATAATCTGGATAACCTAACACTGGAGGCTCGGTCAGTTTCTTTTTTAGCAATTGGAACGCTATCTCTCTTTTCTCATTCCACTCAATGGGCACAAGAGTTCTAGGACTCTTTTTGGGTTGCCCCCTCAAGAGCTCCTGGATAGGATCAGCTATTTGAGCAAAATGGGGGATAAAACGTCTATAGTAGCCGGCAAAACCCAGGAAACTCCTCACCTCTTTGACGGTAGTAGGAACCGGCCAATTACGGACAGCTGCTAATTTATCAGGGTCAGGTTGCACTCCCTCTCCACTTACTATATGCCCCAGGTATCTTACTGCAGGTTTGAGCAGGTGACACTTGGATGGCTTTACCTTCAAGCCATATTTGATAAGGATTTCAAATACTTCTGCCAAATGTTTCAGATGGTCCTCATATGTTTTTGAGTACACAATGACGTCATCTAGATACAGCAGCACTGTTTCGAAGTTTTTGTGACCCAAACACCGTTCCATTAGTCTCTGGAAAGTTCCTGGGGCATTACATAGACCGAACGGCATACAATTGAATTCGAACAGGCCCATGGGAGTAGTGAAGGCAGTCTTTTCTCTATCTGCAGGGGCCATGGGTACTTGCCAGTAGCCACTGGTCAAGTCCAATGTGGAGAAATAGGCAGAGGAGCCCAGAGCAGTTAGTGACTCCTCAATGCGGGGCAGTGGGTATGCATCTTTGTGGGTTATTTGATTAATTTTCCTATAATCCACACAGAAACGGATACTACCGTCCTTCTTCTTTACAAGAACCAGGGGTGCAGCCCACGGACTACGGCTGTCCCGGATCACATTAGAGTCTTTCATTTCTTGGATCATTTCCTTTACAGTCTGATATGAAGTAGGTGGTAAGGGTCTGTATCTCTCCTTGATAGGAGGATGAGAGCCAGTAGGTATGGTGTGTTGTATGACACTAACCTCTCCATAGTCAGTAGCATGCTTACTGAAGGCCTGGTGGTGCTCCTTGACAAGCTGTAGAATCCCTTCTTGTTGATGTTGGGGGGTAGTCTCGTCCCCTACATGGAGCTCTTCCCACCAGGGCACTTGTGGCTGGGTCACCGGCGAACATCTGCTGTCTGCAGCTGGCGGCTTTTCTGTCACTGGAAGACGAATGATGTCTTGGAAGGACACCTGGGACAGCTGGGCAACAGGGCAATGCTTAGTAAGCGCAACAGGATGATTACTCAGATTAATCAGACGGACAGGTACTTTACCTTGGGAGACGTTCACCAGGCACTTGGCAGCTCTCACATAAGGATAATCCTCCATCTGGAGTGATTCCACCAGGGCTGGATAATCTCGGCCTTCGACTCCCAGGACAGCACGACACCACAAAAGAGTTTGAGAATTAGGAGGCAAAGTCACGGGCTTAATATCACGGATCCTGGCAGTACAAATTTCTCCTTTCCCATTAGCAAACCTCTGCTGGGCACTTAACACAGTATTAGTCTTTTGAATCACCCTCCTGGATGCAGAGGAAGCAGTGGGCAAAGTCTGATGTAATACGGCAAGTATTTCTGAATAACAGTTTTTGAAAACATTGGTGCCTAGAATGACAGGATGTCCTCCTCTGTCACCGGCCTGTACTACGATCACTCCCTGTTGAGGCAGGGTTACTTCTCCCACCTGCAGGGTGGGTTCCCAGTATCCATGAACCTTTACTGGTTTGCCATTGCTGGCGATAATTTCCACCCAGGATTCAGGCGGTTGGGTCAACTGGTTGGTGTCCCAGAACTTTTCAAATGCAGGCAGCTGAATAGTAGTGACCTGAGACCCAGTATCTAATAGGGCTTCAAAGGGGACCCCGTTGATCTCTATATTGATTTTAGGATGGGATCCTACATAACGTGGCATCCAATTTGGATCCGCTGGACCTAGTGTTCTACCTCCCGAGGAGTGGTCCTCAGCCTCAGGGGTTGCCCGTTTAACTGCCAGCACGTGGATTCTGTGTGTCCCAGCTTTTTGCAGTATGTACACACGGGCTTCTTGCGACCTCTATTACGCCTCCCAGGATCCCTGGGGTGAGTCTCTTGGTAAGGAGGTGGGAACGGCCTAGGAGGTGACAGGAATTCTTCATCTAGCATTATGGGTTTTTCCCATTCCTCTATTTTTCTGCACACTTTCTCTAGACTTTTAGTAAGGTGATTTACTTGCTCTGTCAGCATGGCAATAGTATCAGTAGCTGACACTTGAACAGCTTGGCCGGCCTCAGCTCGGTTAGTGACAAGCGGTTTTGGCCTGCAGGCTGGTGACTCAGATAGGGCGCTCAACTCAGGAGATACTGTGGACCCCAGAATTTTTATAGCCAGTTCTTTAAAGTCCAGAAAGGCACTGTTAGGGTGCTGGGCGGACAGCATCTTTAACTGGGTCCTTATTTGTTCACTAGACACCCCGTTGATAAATTGTTCCCTCAGGGTCTGGTCCCGGTTATCAGCCTCTTTGGGATCTATCTGGATTACAGCCCCTAAAGCCTCCTGAAGTGATAGGGCAAAGTCACGGAGGGACTCACCGGACTTCTGTTTCTTGCCAAAGAAGTGCATCTTTATCTCTGAGGCAGTCCTAGTTTCAAAAGTGGCTCTGAGGCGGGTGAATATCTGTTCTAGAGTACTCCGCTCAGTAGCAGGCCAGGATAATACCTCCCTGCGGGCAGCTCCCTCCAGCTGCGCTAGCAGGATTTCCATTTGCTGGTCGGCATTTATAGGGTACAATCGGAATAGTGCCAGCAACTTTTCTTTAAAGTCCCTTAGGGTATGGGTCTCTCCCCTGTAGCGAGGGAACCATGGGGCCCCGAAATAGTAAGGCATGGTAAAGGGCATCATGCTGGGGGCTGTAGGATGATTAGGAGCCGCAAGCTCTCCCTGGGCCGGCTGCTCAGGCACTCCTGGCTCTGACATGGTAGTCTATTGAGAGGTGGCCGCTGGCGACTAAAGGGGCCGGAACAATCCCCTTCCCTCCGGTTACAAGTGCTTACCGATATCGCTGGTCTTGCGCAGGCCAAGTCTCGCGAGGTTCCGGACGTCCTGAGACCGCGGTGACGCAGGAGAAGCAGGGCCGCGGCGGTGCGATGATGAAGAGGGGCGGGACTCTCTGTGTCTTTGCAGGGATCCGCCCACGAATGTCCTCAGCGGCGCGGGAAACTTTACTCCAGGCAGCCGGTGGCCATCTTTAGCAAAACGCTGTCCATTCACTGACAGCAAGCAGGATTGTTAAAAGTCCACAAAACCACACTCCAATGCAGCGATTTTCTTCCTCTGGGTAGCGCAACACTGCACAGCGCTTTTTAGAGGTTTTTGGTACACTTTGGGTACGATTTTCAGTCCACAAAGTCCACTTGAATAAAACAGGAAAATTGTCACTTTGGTCACAGGGCAACGGTATAAGGCACAAAGTTCACGCTTCTTGCACTAGAAAGCGTGCGTATCCTGTTCGTGGAACGCCAAAAGAGAGGTGCAGCGTACTCAAGTTGTGTGCAATAGGTGTTTCTGGGTGATGTAGTGCAATAGACACTAACCTGGTACGGCTGACTCTCTGCAAGGGCAGGTGTAGGTAAGGAATAGTTCGTGACGCCAGTGCCAAGTAAACGGTGGCACGCCGTTTGCAGATGCAGGAATAAATTGAGGAAACGTAGTCTTAAAACAGAACTCCAACTTTAGTAGTTTTCCAAGCAGAGACAATATAGGAAATGCAGTTCCTAAGCATACAGTCGATTTTGCAATTCGGTCGATGCAGGCAATTCAGTTATAGCAGGGTAATTACAGAGTGTTGAACACAGGACTTGCAGCACAGGAGCTTGCACTCTAATTCTGTCTGATCCTGGAATATAGCATATCTTCACCAAGGCCCATTAACCTAATTCTGGCTTTATATCCTTGGCTATGGCTTTTAAAAGTACCTCCTCTGTCTTTCTGAGTACCTCTGGCTTTCCTGATCTTTGCCTCTGTCTCTCTCAGCTTCTGGACACTTCCTCAGGCTCTAGAAACTTCTGAGCTGTGGTCTAGACTGACTTCTGCACTCCACACTAGATCAGGTTACACTGACTTTCCCTTCCTTGTCTGGGCCTTATATAAACTAGGGCTCCCTAGCTCCCTCTAATGCCTAAGAGCTGGAATGACACCCCTAGCCGGCCTGTACTTGCAAGTTTCATAGCAACAGGGAAATACATGCATTACATTACATGACATTTTATAAAACTGACATATACCAACTTCTCCATAACTAAGGAGGGACGACAGCACACCAAGTGACACTTTGGTAGTGACGGGTATTACAGTCCCCGTACACTACACCAGGTAGCAGGTATATTAGACGCTGTTATCAAAACAGCGTCTAATATACCTGTTAGGGGTTAAAAAAAACACATCTCCAGCCTGCCAGCGAACGATCGCCGCTGGCAGGCTGGAGATCAACTCTCTTACCTTCCGTTCCTGTGAGCGCGCGCGCCTGTGTGCGCGCGTTCACAGGAAATCCCGTCTCACGCGAGATGACGCGTATATGCGTCGCTGAGCGCAGGGCTGCCACCTCCGGAACGCGAATCTGCGTACAGCGGTCCGGAGGTGGTTAAGTATTGTAGATTCGCTAACAGGGATGTTAGCATATGCCAGAGACTTTTGTAAGTCTTTAGCTGACACTCTAGGATTCTTCTTCACCTCATTGAGCAGTCTGCGCTGTGCTCTTGCAGTCATCTTTCCAGGACGGCCACTCCTAGGGAGAGTAGCAGCAGTGCTGAACTTTCTCCATTTATAGACAATTTGTCTTACCGTGGACTGATGAACAGCAAGGCTTTTGAAGATACTTTTATAACCCTTTCCAGCTTTATGCAAGTCCACAATTCTTAATCGTAGGTCTTCTGAGAGCTCTTTTGTGCGAGGCATCATTCACATCAGGCAATGCTTCTTGTGAAAAGCAAACCCAGAACTGGTGTGTGTTTTTTATAGGGCAAGGCAGCTGTAACCAACACCTCCAATCTCATCTCATTGATTGGACTCCAGTTGGCTGACACCTCACTCCAATTAGCTCTTGGAGATGTCATTAGTCTAGGGGTTCACATACTTTTTCCACCTGCACTGTGAATGTTTACATGGTGTGTTCAATAAAAACATGGTAACATTTAATTATTTGTGTGTTATTAGTTTAAGCAGACTGTGATTGTCTATTGTTGTGACTTAGATGAAGATCAGATCACATTTTATGACCAATTTGTGCAGAAATCCATATCATTCCAAAGGGTTCACATACTTTTTCTTGCAACTGTATAAATCAGTTTCTATTGCTCCATCTCTCCCTTTAATAACAACAGTATCCAAGAAACTAATCCCACTGTGGTCATAATGCAGAGTAAACAGTGGCTCATGTATCATTGTAAATTTACAAAATGCTGCATGAAATAACTAAGGATTTTTCAGTCTATTTATTACAAAGACTCCTTCAGTTTGTATGCAGCTAGAGGACTGGATACACTTGGTATTTTTTTGACTTTTTGCTAAATTTGCAATGATAAAATCTGACAAAAAATGTACCGCCCTTACAAAACATCTGGACGCAACTTAGTGTCACGTACCGGCAGGACAGGTAGTGGATCCTCTGGACCAGAGAGGCGATGGCGCGGGTTGTACTAGAGGACCGGTTCTAAGCAGTTACTGGTCTTCACCAGAGCCCGCCGCAAAGCGGGATGGATTTGCTGCGGCGGTAACTACCAGGTCGTGTCCCCTAGTAACAACTCGACCTCTCTGGCTGGTGATATGGCGTGGTACACAGGGAGAAGGCAAGAGCGAAGTCGGACGTAGCAGCGGTCAGGGCAGGTGGCAAAGGTTCAAAGGCGAGTGGATGGTAGCAACGGGTACGGCAACAGGTAAGGCAAACTAACATAGTAAGGAACGCTTTCTCTGAGGCACAAGGCACAAAGATCCGGCAGAAAGCTGTGGGAGGAGAAGGTATAAATGGGCAGTGCACAGGTGCAGCCTAATTAAGTCAGCACTGCCTCTCACAACCTTAACCCTTAATAACCCCTTTGGACCAGGCACCAATCACCGGTGCACTGGTCCTTTGAATCTAAGAGTCCCGGCGCGCGCGCGCCCAAGAGAGCGAGGACGCACACGCCGAGACGCTGGAGTGCTGCCTGGGGGCATACGCTGTGAGCGCTCCGAGGCCAGCAGGGGACCCGTGAGCGCTCAGCGTAACACTTAGTAAAGGCCAACTGCTGCGTGTGGTGCAAACCACCCTGAAATAGTGCAAATATGTCATCAATTTGGCACAAACTCCTACTCCACAAGACAAAAGAGGCAAAATCACTCTACGTTCCTGTGGCAGTGCACTTGCTACATCACATATTGGTTGGCTTACGCACAAAATTTTGGGATAATTTTAGCGCATGTTGGCATATCTTAAGCTACGCCTCTCTCGCTTAAAACACGCCCTTTTCCTGCTAAGCCCCCTGGTTGAGTGAACCACAAAATGTTTTTAACCGTAAATGTAATGCAAAGCCCTTACGCCAACTTTCTTTTTTTTTTTTTGCTAATTAATCCACAACTGTGGCTCAAGGGGTTGTTGTTCCACCAAAAATATTTTACCATTTTCAAACCAGCACCTGGATCCGAATACTTCTGTAATTGCATGCAATAAAAAATTTAGCATAGCCACTGAGTTATCCAATAAAATATGTGTATAGTGCCACCTGCTGTTGGCTATTTTTCTAATTTCTCTCTCCAGTTCAGTGAGATGGAAGCACATGCTCAGTTCCATCCTTCAACTACCATCAACCGCAGCAGAAAGGACACCCCCCCTGAGAAAGGTCATGCCCCCTAAACTGCCAGCTTGAAAAAAAATCTAGGAGAGCAATTGGAGCAATGACTGGGAAGATCTCTGGATCCATGCGAGGTACAGGGCTGGTTTTGGCTTTGTTAGAAAGAGGTTGTCATGTATTATATATGATGTATTATATATTTTTTTACATTATTCATGAAATAACTCCTTTATCTTAGTCAATTGTTTATTTTTGTTAGATTCCATATACATCTGAAAGAGTGACCCTCAAAGAATGAAATACCTATATACAGTTGTGTTCAAAATAATAGCAGTCAGACATCACTAACCTGATCAATCACTGTTTTTGGTAGAAATGATATTTCTACATGGCAAATAATTTACTAGCAGGTGTAGTAGAGTAATAGAAACCCAACAGACATGACATGCATGCTGCTGATTCTCTGTAATTTAATCCCTTATTGAATTTCAGAGAGAAATGCACTGTAACCAGCATGTACAAAATGTGCTGCCTTCCTTCCTTAAAGGAAACCTGTCACCATGATTTTGCGCATAGAGCTGGGGACATGGGCTGCTAGATGGCCACTAGCTCATCTGCAGTACCCAGGTCCCATAGCTCTCTGCGCTTTTATTGTGTTAAAAAACCGTTTTGAGTGATATGCAAATTACCTGATATGAGTCCTGTGTCCGGAGATAAGTCAAGCGGAAAGGAGCCCTGCACCGCCCCGCGTCCTCCGAATCTCCTCCTTGCCGGCTGACGTCACAGAGCTGGAGCGCCGAAATCTCGCGATGCGCGAGCTAACGCATGCGCAGTGTCGGCATCATGTTCATTCCCTGTGCTGGCATCAGCACAGGGAACGAACTATGCATGCGCTAGCTCGCGCATCGCGAGATTTCGGCGCTCCAGCTCTGTGACGTCAGCCGGCAAGGAGGAGATTCGGAGGACGCGGGGCGGTGCAGGGCTCCTTTCCGCTTGACTCATCTCCGGCTACAGGACTCATATCAGGTAATTTGCATATCACTCAAAACGGTTTTTTAACACAATAAAAGCGCAGAGAGCTATGGGACCTGGGTACTGCAGATGAGCTAGTGGCCATCTAGCAGCCCATGTCCCCAGCTCTATGCGCAAAATCATGGTGACAGGTTTCCTTTAAGGAAGGAAGGCAGCACATTTTGTACATGCTGGTTACAGTGCATTTCTCTCTGAAATTCTGAGGAAAATGGGTTGTTCCAGACATTGTTCAGAAGAACATCGTACCTCAAAATCGTTCTAATAGCTTCTATTTCCATACACACAAATGCATTGAGAACACTACACATTCTATTCCAAATCAAAACATGAAGAAAAATCTATAAAGTTTGTGTTGTTCCTCTAAAAAAATTTTAAGAAAAATGAATGTTAGACTGTTAAAAAAAATAGCAGTGTTTGTATTCTTCTTTACAAACTCAAACATTCATAAACTGAAAAATGTTTGACGATTTTGCTTTCCTTTGAATCACTTCACTAATATTTCGTTGTATAACCGCTGTGTCTGAGAACTGCTGTCCATCTGTGTTGCTCGGAGTCAACCACCTTCTGGCCCCTGTGAACAGGTATTCCAGCCCAGGATGATCGGACTACATTCCACAGTTCTTCTCTATTTCTTTGTTTTGCCTCAGAAACTTCATTTTTTATGTCACCCCACAAGTTTTATATTGGATTAAGATCCGGCGATTGGGCCGGCCACTCCATAACGTCAATCTTGTTGGTCTGGAACCAAGATGTTGCACATTTACTGGTGTGTTTGGGGTCGTTGTCTTGTTGGAACACCCATTTCAAGGGCATTTCCTCTTCAGCATAAGGCAGCATGACCTCTTCAAGTATTCTGATGGATTCAAACTGATCCATGATCCCTGGTATGTGATAAATAGGCCCAACACCGTAGTATGAGAAACATCCCCATATCATGATGCTTGTCCCACCATGCTTCACTGTCTTCACAGTGTACTGTGGCTGGAATTCAGTGTTTGGGGGTCATCTGACAAACTGTCTCCGGCCACTAGACCCAAAAAGAACAATCTCACTTTCATCAGTCCACAATATGTCTCTTTAGGTCAGTCAATGTGCTCTTTGGCAAATTGTAACCTCTTCAGCACAGTCTTTTTTTCAGCAGTGGGACTTTGCGGAGGCTTCTTGCAGATAACTTGGCTTCACATAGGCGTCTTCTAATTGTAACAGTACTCACAGGTAACTTTAGACCTTCTTTGATCTGTCTGGAGCTGATTGTTGGCAGAGTCCTTGCCATTTCGGCTATTCCTCTATCCATTTAAATGGTAGTTTTTCGCTTTCTTCTATGTCTTTCAGGTTTTGGTTGCCATTTTAAAGCATTTGCCATCATTTTAGCTGAGCAGCCTATCATTTCCTGCAGTTCTTTATGTTTTCCCCTCTCCAATCAACTTTTTAATCAAGGTACGCTGTTCTTCTGAACAATGTCTGGAACGACCCATTTTCCTCAGAATTTCAGAGAGAAATGCACTGTAACCAGCATGTACAACATTTGCTGCCTTCCTTTCTTAAATAAGGGCAATAATTACCACCTGTTTTTCAAAGAATTAATGACCTCACTAATTGAACTCCACACTGCTATTATTTTGAACATGCCCCTTTCAATAAGTGATTGAATTACAGAGAATTAGCAGCATGCATGTTATGACTGTTGGGTCTGTTGTATTTCTATTACTCTACTACACCTGCGAGTAAATTATTTGCCATGTAGAAATATAATTTCTACCAAAAACAGTGATTGATCAGGTTAGTGATGTCTGACTGCTATTATTTTGAACACAACTGTATATATATATATATATATATATATATACACATATACATCTACCACTTGAGCAACAAAGATACCATTGCGTTGTCTGTCATATTTGCTAAAAGATCTCCGAGGAGGTCTTCTTTCGTGGGAAATACTTTATCTTCAGACAGATGTAATAATTTTCCATCTTTGCTTAACAAGACTTATCTGTCAATTATCTGCTTTCCTTCTCAAGCAGGCAACATAAAGTCAATCGTGGTCTAACGCTTCATAAAAACAGTCCCTCGTCTCTGATGTTAAAAATAATATTTCCTAAATACTGAATAAAGTCACATAGCACTTGACCATGTCTGGTGGAAACAGTACGCGATACGGCAGGAGATACCCGTGGGAAATGTGCATTTAAATATACATCCTCGCCCTGGATTAGGTGCTATCTGAACAGCCGCAGATAATGTTCACAATTTCCGTATTCAGCGATAGAGGTCGTTCGAGGTAGCTATCTGCCATATTCAGTTTTGGCATCAGATTGCGTGAAGGGAATTGTCAGGAGAAGTTCATAGTATATACTTAATGTATTCAGACATCTCAGACATATCACTGGGAGAAAAATTCCCAAGACTGACATGAATATTGCAAAATGTTTACAGATTTCAGAGCTGAGGGGGAGAAAACAGCGTTGTCCTTGTAGGAAACCTTGGCATTTACAAATATGAATATTAAGACTGTATCTAAGTATATAAAAGTGAGCAGAAATACCGACATTAAAGTCAATTCATAATGACTGGAGAGAAGGCAATTCTCTCTTAATACTGTGCAATCAGGGGTAGGGATCGACCGATATTGATTTTTTAGGGTCGATACCAATAATCTGTGAACTCTCAGGCCAATAGCCGATAATTTATACCGATATTCTGTGAATTTTCATCTTTGAAGAAAATAAATAAAAAATCCTACTGAAAATGAATATGTTTATTGTTAACATGTATTTTTTTTTTATAAATCTTTCTTTTTCATTTATAATTAATCTTTTGGTGTGGTTTTTTTTTGTATTTTTTTTTACTAACTATTAGCCCCCTTAGGGACTAGAACCCTTGTCCTATTTACCCTGATAGATCTCTATCAGGGTGAATAGGAGCTCACACTGTCCCTGCTGCTCTGTGCCCTGTGCACACAGCAGCATGGAGCTTACCATGGCAAACAGGGCTTCAATAGCGTCCTGGCTGCCATGGTAACAGATCGGAGCCCCAAGATTACACTGCTGGGGCTCCGATTGGAATTGCCATGAGGAGGAGGGGGAAAGGGGACCCTGTGGCCACTGCCACCAATGATTAATACTGGAGGGATCGGGGGGGCACACTGCGCCACCAATGATTAATACTGGGGGGGCGCACTGCGCCACCAATGTTTTTAATACTGGGGTTGGGGGGGCGCACTGCGCCACCAATGAAGATAACTGTCTCATTAATTCAAATACAGAAGGCGGGAGCTGGCTGCAGAATCAAATAGCCGGCTCCCGACCTCTATGACAGGGAGCTGCGATCCGCTGCAGTTAACCCCTTAGGTGCGGCACCTGAGGGGTTAACTACCGCAGATCGCAGCTACTTGTCATAGAGGTCGGGAGCCGGCTATGTGATTCTGCAGCCAGTTCCCGCCTCCTGTATATGAATTAATGAGACAGTTATCTTCATTGGTGGCGCAGTGGCCACAGCCCCTCCCCTCCTCTTGTCCTCTCTTGTCTCATTGGTGGCAGCGGCAGCAGCAGCACAGGGGGGAGGGAGACACTGCTTCCTTCTCCCCTGTGCGGCTGAGGGAACACGGAGACTGTTGACAGCAGCACGATCCTTGTTCCCCATACGTTATCAGTATATCGGCAAAATAGATACTGATAACGTTCAAAATCCTGAATATTGGCCGATAATCAGTAAAACCGATAATCGGTAGATCCCTAATCAGGGGCGTAGCTATAGCAGAAGCATAGGAAGCAGCTGCTATGGGGCCCAAACACAGAAGGGGCCCGTCTAGGAGGAGGACTGAAAGATTTTATTGTCAGAGCCCCCTCGACAGTATTATACAATGACATTATATACAGTGACAGTATACAAAGTGACATGACATACAGTATATGTATGTAGTAAACGGACGGAGCAGCTGCTAGGCCTTACTTGAGAAAGCAACTAGCCACAGGAGGGGGTTGCATGGGAGGAGGTGGTTTGCGAAAAAGTTTTTGGGAGTAGGTGCAGCCAGCCCGTAGCGCAGGGGCAACACGTGAGGTGCACGGTGGACCGATGAGGGGCCAAATAATAACACACAGTTCATCAGTTTACTCACGGTTAGCAGAAAGCCTCCCTGGGCTGGCAGGACAGTGTTGAGGTGGACAGCACGAAATCCTCCGGGGCACGCTCTGTGGTAGGGAAGCATCAGCCAAGATGGTGATTGAGGTGCCCTTGATGTTAGGGATGCTTAGGGTGCTTGTTGCGGCTGAGTCCCTTGATGGTATTTGTCGTGACGCCAGTACCGTTAATGGTGGTACAACCAATAGTAGTAATAATGAGGTAGACAGTTGTAAGATACAACTCACAACTTTTACTGATGTTGGTTCCAGTTGCATTAGGTACATAAAACAAAATGCAGTCTTTGGTTAGCAGAAGAGTTATCCTGTGAATCCACTGTTTATAGGCTTTCTTGGCTGGATTTAGCTTAGCCGGAATTTTCTGTATCAGTGTAATTTGGTGAGGTTGCCGGAGGCTACGGTATCCTTCACCTGAATATCCAAAGGACTTTAATGCCTGGTTGGTGGCTTTTATGCTTTGGCTGTTAATCCTTTCCTTTCTTTGTCCCTTTCTGGACTAAACTTTCATCTGAGCAGAAGTGCTAGATCTGCACTCTCTCAAACTCAGCAGAATCACTTGAGATCAATGAACCATTCTGTCTAATCTCCACACTGACTATCTAGGCCTGACCTAGGTATTTATACGACCTAAGTGTTATCCCCATCTAGTGGTGGGATGTATTAATTACACCAAACCAGCTTATGAACAGGGATACAACAGGTGTTGCAGTGCAAAATAACATACAATATGAAACTGCAGTTTTAAAGCTATTTTGTAGTTCCCACGTGTTCCTGAGTGGGACGCTGCATACCCCCATGGTAAAACATGAGTCGACCTCGACACATTCTTGACTCAATGTTGTATCTTCCTGTAAGATATAAGAAGGGGAAAAAGCATGCATGCATAGGAAAATAATACTATAACTCCATTCTTGTATTACTTGTACCTGCAAGTAAAATGGGTTAGGCAAGCATATCTCAGGCAACAACGAAATGTGACAAATGGGGTAGCAATTTTTTTTCTGAAGACTGATGATGTACCAGAAACCAAAATAGTCCACAACGATGAAGAAAAACAAAAAGAAAACATCTCAGGAGGCTCACATGGTATGAGTCCGTTTCCTGCGCTAAAGTGAATGTAAAAGTATAATATCACGGAGGCTCAGGTACGTGAAAGTCTATCTCCGGGTGAAGACTTGAACGTTGCAAAACAGGTGACAGGCATATAGTCAAGTTAAGGATGTCCTCAACGTTGAATTGGCAGAGCTGGAAGTTATCTTCTTGGCAGCTGGGGCAGGAAATCTCTGTAACGGACTGCTGGTTGTCCTCTTGTAATCCTGTCGGATCTACGAAGCGGCTGAGACTCTACAGGCCTTGTCTCCAGGGAACTTGGAGTTTCCTGAGCTGTAGTAGTTATTACAACATCGGATTGAAGTTCGGTGGTGTTGGTCTTAGCAGGCACTAAGATGTTGAGCCAGGGCGTTAAGAACCATTGTAACGGATCAGAGTCTAATAATGTTCTTCCAAAAGACTGTATTGGTTCCTCTGAATGAGACGATTTTTCAGGTTCTGGCTTTATGGATTGAATTTCCTCTTGAACAGCCTCTTCTTGAAGAGTTTCTTCTGGAGTATCTTCTTTGAGACACAATTTAAGGCGATTTCTATGCACTACACGTGATTTGTCCTCTTGGGTAATCTCATAAGTATCAGTCTCTGGATTGAGAATAGCAGTAATGGTGTAAAGTTCCCCCTCCCATTTGCTATCTAATTTGCTGTTATGATGGTTATTTTTTAACCACACACGATCACCAACTTTGAGAGGTTCTGCCTTGGCAGATTAATTATAGTCTTTCTGTTGTTTTTCATGAGCATGTCCCATGCGTTGTTGAACAATTTCTTGGGCATCAATCAAACGTCTTTGGTGCTCAGTCACCCAATCAGTTTTTGGTAGAGGGTTGATTGCATCAGGCACTTGTACGCCCAAAGTGTGATCAGCAGGTAATGTACCTTGTCGGCCAAACATAAGGTAGTAGGGTGTATACCCAGTAGAAGAATGAATAGTGTTATTGTAAGTATACATCAACTGAGGCAATAGAGTAGGCCAATCATTTCTTTTAGAAGGTGGGACCGCTCTTAACATCTCAATTAGAGTTTGGTTCATTTTTTCACAAAGCCCATTCCCTTGGGGATGGTATGCTGTGGTCCTGATTTTCTGACAGTTGTGAAAGGTACACAGTTCTTTGAAGAGTTGCGATTCAAAGGCAGATCCCTGATCTGTAAGGATTCTCTCTGGGCATCCATATGGCAACAAGAAATGTTTCCAGATAGCATCTGCAGTTGTTTTTGCGGTCAAGTCTTTGACAGGCACGGCTACAACAAATTTAGTGTAATGATCAATGATGGTGATAGCATATGTGTAACCTGAGTGACTTGGTTCCAACTTCACATGGTCGATTGCTACTATTTCTAGCAGTGTTCTGCTTACAATGGAATGTAAGGGTGCTTTTTGGTCATGTTTCTCATTTCTTCCAACAGCACAAGTTGAACATTCTCGACACCATTTTTCAATGTCTCCTCTCATCCCGATCCAATAGAATCTTCTACGGATGATGGCTTCTGTTTTCTGCTGCACGACAAAGTGTCCTGATTGATCATGGTACATCTCAAGAATTATTCTTGCATCTCGGCGTGGTATTAAGATTTGGTATAGGCGATCCCAGGTAATTGGATCTAAGGTCCTTCTTAATAGTAGGCCCTTCTGTAGAAAGAGGTGTTTTCTATGTCTCCATAATTTTGACAATTCTGGATCAGCATTCCTCCTGCGGATTCTTTCTGGTGTTCTTCCGCTGGTGAAGAAATCTTGCAGTTCACCTAACACTCTGCTTTCATTTTGCAGCTTGATCCATCTTTCTTTGTCCACTTTCGGGATTTTGGATCCACTTGTTGTTGAAAGTTAAGGACCTTTTTCCCTTTGACAGTGATGATGTCTTGGTGGGCAAAGTTTTTGTAGAAGGATGGCATCTCGACCTCTTCCCAAACATCTTCTTGTGAAGTAGGGTCTTCTTTGGTCGGCAGACGGGATAATGAATCCGCATTTTCATTTGTTTTTCCTGTTCTGTACTTTACAGTGAAATTGTAGTTAGCAAGGCCTGAGGCCCATCTTTGTTCTAATGCTCCTAACTTGGCGGTGTTAAGATGCGCTAGCGGGTTGTTATCTGTGAAGGCCACGAAGGGTGTTGCGGCAAGGTAATCTTAAAATTTTTCTGTAACAGCCCACACGAGTGCGAGGAATTCCAATTTGAAGGAACTATAGTTTTGGTTGTTTCTTTCAGTACCTCTAAGAGATCTACTAGCATAGGAAATGACTCTTTCTTTACCTTCTTGTATTTGTGACAAGACAGCTCCCAGGCCTTTCTTACTGGCATCTGTGTAAAGATGAAATGGCTGTTGGTAATCTGGATAACCTAAGATTAGTGGTTCTGTTAACTTCTTTTTCAGGAGCTGGAAGGCAATTTCTCTTTCAGTGTTCCATTCAACTGGTATCTGAGATTTCTGATACCTTTTAGGATGTCCTCTCAGAAGTTCTAATATTGGTTCTGCAATTTGGGCAAAGTGAGGAATGAAGTGTCTGTAATATCCTGCGAAACTGAGGAAACTTCTCACTTCTTTCACCGTAGTAGGAGTAGGCCAATTTCGGACTGCGGCTATCTTCTCTGGATCCGGTTTAACACCTTCAGAGCTGACAATATGCCCTAAGTATTTAACTTCTGGCTTCAGTAGATAACACTTAGATGGTTTGACTTTGAGTCCATGCTTAATGAGAACTTGAAAAACTTCCGCCAGATGTTTCAAGTGATAATGGTTTTTCCCACTGTTCCAACTTTTGGTGGACTTTCTCCAGACTTTTAGTCAGGAATTGGACTTGCTCAGTAAGGAGAGCAACTGCGTCAGGAATTGAGGCTTGAGTTGCCTGACTGACGACAGGTAAAGGTTTTACAGGGGTGACCGGCTGTGTTGCTGGCACTGCAGCGGATCCAACAGGTTCTGTTGGTGGACTTTTTCCCAGTATACTGATAGCTAATTCTTTAAAGTCTAAGAAAGCAGCACTTGGATGTTGAGCGGCTAACATTCTTAGTTGGCTCTTTAAATTGTCTGTATTGACACCTTCAATAAATTGCTCTTTCAGGGTTCTGTCCTGATTCTCTGCCTCACGGGGGTCTACTTGGACAACAGCATTAAAGGCTTCCTGCTCCAGTGTCCTCCTCTCTGATCTTGGCCAGGATTTCACTTCTCTGAGAGCAGCTCCTTCCAATTGCGCAAGGAGAATCTCCATCTGCTGTTCTGGGGATACAGGGTGCAATCTGAACAAAGCAAGAATTTTCTCTTTAAAGTCCCTTAAAGTATGAACCTCTCCAGAATACAGTGGGAACCAGGGCGCCCCAAAATAATAAGGCATGGTTAAAGGCATTAAACTTGGTGCTGCAGCAGTTGGCATTGCGCTGGGACCGGCTGTGGCTGCCGCAGGAGGTCCGCGGAGGTCAGACTGCACATTATCTTCCTGCACTGACATGGTAACAGCAGGTGAATTATAGTTAGGTGAGTTAATTGTGGCTGTAGATACTTTTTATGCGGCGTTGCTATGGACGACCGCTATCTTGCGGGTGTATGGCCCTTTAAGAAACTTGGTGCCGGCTGAATACAGTATTTGGACAGCGCTGGTTTAAGTCTCTGACAGCGCTCCTGGCTATCGATGCTCCCTTAGGCTTAGTGGGGGCAAATCGGAGTACTCACAGACTGTGTGCTCTATTTGGGGGACGGCAGGCAATGCGACCCTCTCCGTTAGCTCGCCTGTGTGAGATCTCGCAATATTTCTGGGATACACGCACGTCACACTCTCCTCCCGTGCGCGGCGTCTCCCTTTGATGTGGCTACAGGCGGAGGAGGCGGCGCTGCGTTTGCATACAGGGTTCAGCCTCTCAGAAACAAGACAGTAAAGGTAAGATGGGCTTGACCAGGTAGTTCGCATAAGTGGCCGGCACTACGTTTTCCCGCTCTTCAGGGGGTGTCGCTAACCTGTCCACAGTGATGGAGCAGTATTTCTTTTCAAACAAGAAATCCGGCGGCCATCTTAAGTGCATATAAACAGTCTATTCACTGACAGCAAGCCGTTTTAGTGACACACAAATGTCGGATTTTCTCACTTTTAACACTGCGATTTTTATGCTGGAGACTAGTATAGCACTTCCATACACTTTCCAAGCAATTTAAACAGTTCTGTAGCCCAATACAGTGCACAATAAGCAAAAGTCTCTCAATAAAGCAAAGGGGCTTATTCACATGCGACAATCTCTCAAATATGGCGCAAGGGTTAATATCCTGTTCGTGACGCCAAGAAAAGATATGAAGCCAGCCCGTAGCACAGGGGCAACACGTGAGGTGCACGGTGGACCGATGAGGGGCCAAATAATAACACACAGTTCATCAGTTTACTCACGGATAGCAGAAAGCCTCCCTGGGCTGGCAGCACAGTGTTGAGGTGGGCAGCACGAAATCCTCCGGGGCACGCTCTGTGGTAGGGAAGCATCAGCCAAGATGGTAATTGAGGTGCCCTTGATGTTAGGGATGCTTAGGGTGCTTGTTGCGGCTGAGTCCCTTGATGGTATTTGTCGTGACGCCACCGTTAATGGTGGTACAACCATGGGTAGTAATAATGAGGTAGACAGTGGTGAAATGCAACTCACAACTTTTACTGATGTTGGTTCCAGTTGCATTAGGTACATAAAACAAAATGCAGTCTTTGGTTAGCAGAAGAGTTATCCTGTGAATCCACTGTTTATAGGCTTTCTTGGCTGGATTTAGCTTAGCCGGAATTTTCTGTATCAGTGTAAATTGGTGAGGTTGCCGGAGGCTATGGTATCCTTCACCTGAATATCCAAAGGTCTTTAATGCCTGGTTGGTGGCTTTTATCCTTTAGCTGTTAATCCTTTCCTTCCTTTGTCCCTTTCTGGACTAAACTTTCATCTGAGCAGAAGTGCTAGATCTGCACTCTCTCAAACTCAGCAGAATCACTTGAGATCAATGAACCATTCTGTCTAATCTCCACACTGACTAACTAGGCCTGACCTAGGTATTTATACGACCTAAGTGTTATCCCCATCTAGTGGTGGGATGTATAAATTACACCAGACCAGCCTATGAACAGGAATACAACAGGTGTTGCAGTGCAAAATAACATACAATATGAAACTGCAGTTTTAAAGCTATTTTGCAGTTCCCACGTGTTCCTGAGTGGGACGCTGCATAGGCGCCGTTCAAAAATTTGCAGTGGGGCCCAGCCATTTCTAGTTATGCTGCTGCGTGCAATAAAAATTATATAATAAACTCAGCTTTTTTTTCCCCCTAAAATTCATACTGCATGCTATAGACAGCGACTTCCGATGACCTCTGAGAAACATAGTACAGTTTATATAATTTAACCTCTTCCTGAAAGAGCGATTTTCTTTTCTTTTTTTTCTTTTTCTTTTTTTCTTTTTTATTGTTTTTAGTGGAACAAGTTGTACTTTCTAACGACACCCTTTAATATTGCATACAATGTAGTGGAAAGCTGGATAAAAAATTCAGAATGGGATGCAATTGGAAAAAAAAAATTTGTTCCGCCATGGGTTTTGTTTTTATGGCATTTCGTATGCAGTAAAACTGACTTGTTACCTTCATTCTCATGATCAGTACAATTAGGCCTCTTTCATACGGGCGTCACGTTTTGGCTCAGGGTGCGTCACGGGTGCAATGTGTTTTGCACGCGCGTGATAAAAAACGAAATGTGGTACCCAGACCCGAACTCTTTCACTGAAGTTCAGGTTTTGGTTAAGGTGTTGTGTAGATTGTATTATTTTTCCTTATAACATGGTTATAAGGGAAAATAATAGCATTCTTAAAACTGAATGCTTAATAAAATAGGGCTGGAGGGGTTAAAAAAAAAAACTAAAAAAATTTAACTCACCTTAATCCACTTGTTCGCACAGCCCGGCCTCTCTTCTGCCTTCATCTGTGAGGAAAAGGACCTGTGGTGACGTCACTGCGCTCATCACATGGTCCATCACCATGGTGATGGATCATGTGATGGACCATGTGATGAGCACAGTGACGTCACCACAGGTCCTTTTCCTCACAGATGAAGGCAGAAGAGAGGCCGGGCTGCGCGAACAAGTGGATTAAGGGGAGTTAAATATTTTATTTTATTTTTTAACTCCTCCAGCCCTATTGTACTAAGCATTCTGTTTTAAGAATGCTATTATTTTCCCTTATAACCATGTTATAAGGGGAAAAAATAAAGATCGGGTCCCCATCCCGATCGTCTCCTAGCAACCGTGAGTGAAAATCGCACCGCATCCGCACTTGCTTTTTCACGCAGCCCCATTCACTTCTATGGGGCCTGCGTTGAGTGAAAAACGCACAAAATAGAGCATGCTGCGATTTTCACGCAACGCACAAGTGATGCGTGAAAATCACCGCCCATGTGCACAGCCCCATAGAAATGAATGGGTTCCTGATTCAGTGCGGGTGCAATGCGTTCACCTCACGCATTGCACCCGCGTGGAAATCTCGCCCGTGTGAAAGAGGCCTTACACTGATACCACTGGAATAAAAAATGGAAAAAATATTTTTTTCCTTAGCATCGCCTATTCTGACCCCGATAACTTTTTTTCATATTTATGTATATAGAGCTGTGTGAAGGCTAATTTTTTGCAGGACAATCTGTAGTTTTTATTGATACCACTTTGCAGTGTGATCACTTTTTATAAAAAAATTTTGGAGAGGCAAAGTGACGAAAAAACTATGATTTGGCAATTTTTTTATTTTTTTTTCGTTACACCGTTCACCATATGGGATAAATACATTGATATTTTAACAGTTTGGGTATTTTCGGACGATGTGATGCCAATTATCTTAATTTTTTTATTGTTTATTTTTATGGGGAAAGGAGGTTGATTTGAATTTTATATATTTTTTTCATATTTTAATAACCTAATTTTTTTTAAGTCCTCTTAGGGGACTTGAACACATGATAATTTGATTGTTTCACACGTAGACTGCAATGAAAATGCCATGAAATATGCCATTGCAGTCTATGGTAGATTCGCCATGTTGCTATGGGGCCCTGTCTGGGGCAAGGCTCTAGGAACATTGCTATGGCAGGCCTTCAGAGGGCCCAAGGCTGCCATAGCAAAAGAATAGCTTCCTCAATCTCAGCGTTCCTGGAAAAAGACCTTGCAGATGCCATAGTTGCAACTGACTATGGCATCTGAGGAGTTAAAGGGAACCTGTTACCTGGATTTTGGGTATAGAGCTGAGGACATGGGCTGCTAGATCGCCACTAGCACATCCGCAATACCCAGTCCCCATAGCTCTCTGTGCTTATATTGTGTCAAAAAAAGATTTTATAGATATGTAAATGAACCTTAGATGAGTCCTGTCTCCTCCATGTGCAGCGTACTCAAGTTAGGGTTAATAGTGTTCCTGGGTGTTGTAGTGCAATTGTGACCACTAACCTGAGACAGCTGACTCTCTGCAAGGGCAAGTAGTGAAAGGTAATGTTCGTGACGCCAGTGCCAAGTAACGGTGGCACACCGTTTGCTGATAGCAGGAATAACTGAGGAACCACGTGATGATAAAACAGAACTTGAATTTTACTTGATCTCCAGTGGTTGTCATACACGGACATAGTTGGAAGCTCAGTTCCTTTGAAGACAGTTGGTTTTGGTACAAAAAATGCAGGCAATATGTAGCAAGGTGATCTCAGAGGGTTAAACACAGGACTTGCAGTACAGGCGGCTTGCACTCTATTCCTGACTGATCCTGGAACATGGAAACTATTCCCCAAGGCCCAATGCCCTAGCTCTGGCGTATATCCTTGGGTCTGTAAATATCAAGTACCTCCTCTGCTGTCTTTAGTACCTCTTGCTTTCCAAGACTTGACTCTGCTCTCAGTGTCCTCAGGCTGGTTAACCGTGGTGTTCCTGCTTCTGCAAATATGGACTCAGGAGGGGAACCTTCTCCTTGGATCTGGAACCTGGTTACAGGGACTGCAATACCCTCTCCTAGTCTGCAGGCTCCAGGCCTGCTCTGCTCTCATAGGCCCATGGCCTGGCCTTTTCTCAGACACGGTCTAAACTAACTTTCCCTTCCCTGACTGGGCCTTATATAACCTAGGGCTCCCTAGCTCCCTCTAGTGACTTAGAGCTGGAATGACACCCCTAGCAGGCCTGCACATGCAAATTTCACAGTAACAGGGAAGTACATAGCATTACATTATGAAGATGACTCATACCAACCTCCCCATAAATAAGGGGAAACGACAGCACAACAAGTGACCCTTCTGTAGTGACGGGGCATTACAGCTCCCGTACACTACACATGCTTCAGAGATGAGTCCAGCGTTCTCTGACTCTGAGCACAGCCATGCCCACTGTGAAGGAGCCCAGCACCGCCCCTCATCCTCCGAATCTCCTCCTTGTTCCCCAACGTCACAAAGCTAGAGCGTGGTATTCTAGCGATGCGCGAGCTAGCGCATGAGCAGTTTGTTCCCTGAGGCTGATGCCAGCACAGGGAAGGAACACTATGCCGACACTGCGCATGCGCTAGCTCGCGCATCGCGAGATTATGGCGCTCTGGCTTTGTGACGTCAGGGAGCAAGGAGGAGATTCGGAGTATGCGGGGCGGTGCTGGGCTCCTTCACAGAGGGCGTAGCTGGGCTCCTTCAGAGTGGGTGTGACTGGGCTCTGGAAACGTTAGTAACAGCTACTTGGGCTTCTTACTTGCCTCATTTACATATGTATAAAATCGGGGGGTTTTTACACAATAAAAGCACACAGAGCTATGGGGACTGGATATTGCGGATGGGCTAGCGGCGATCTAGCAGCCCATGTCCTCAGCTCTATACCCAAAATCCAGGTGACAGGTTCCCTTTAAATCTGTTATCCGCAATATTGTCAATCATGGACTTTTCTTACTGGTATCTGATGAGCATCTCGCCTCAGTCGGCAGCTGAACAACCTCTGAAGGGGTGGCATTTTATGGCAGAGAATAGCCATTGTCCTCGCCATTAAGCCTCCTAAGCAGCAGACCACTAGGCCTAAAACCAAAGAGGCAGTAGAGATGACACAGGAGGTGGCTATGACATCACCATGTCCTCCTGCTCTGGGTCTCAGGTGGTGCAATTACAAGGTCATGATCATGAATGCCTGGGCCTGATGCAGGCATTCATGACCACATAATCACACCAGCTGAGAACTGGAACAGGAGGTCATGGTAATGTTATCGTGACCATCTGCACAAGGACATAAGAACAGGAAGTGGAGCAGGACACAGATGATGATTTTGATTTTATTATGTATATATTTATTTGTGGTCAAGGCTAAAATATTAACTTGGGCAGCGCGCCTGCCTGGAACCTAACCGGCTGTGGTGTGCCTGGAGCCGGGTATGAGAGTAGCCTAAAAGGGGGCTACCCTAAGGAGGACCCTTGAAATGAAGGGAATGGGTGGGTGGGTCCAAGAACCGGAACACCCACTGAGATGAGGTGAGTGGGGGTTTAAAAAGGCTCAAGCTCCTCCCACAAATGCAGGCTGAACCTCAGCCTTACCAACTTGTGGTCAAGGCTAAAATATGAACTTGGGCAGCGCGCCTGCCTGGAACCTAACCGGCTGGGGTGTGCCTGGAGCCGGGTATGAGAGTAGCCTAAAAGGGGGCAAAAATGACAACGATATAGTAAGGTGCAAGACTTTATTACCTTATAGCACCAATGACCGAAACGCCTGCAAAATCTCCACCTGCGGGTTAGGTATGTATCTGGTGAAGCAAGATGACCGCCATCTCCCCATCTTTCGGATGACGTGGGCGGGGACCCCCCGCCGGGAAGCCGCGGAGGCTGCTCCAATGCGGAAGGAATGACCGGATATAGCGCTTGAGTCCAATCCTAAGCCAGCAGCAACCGTGTGGATGTGGCTGATGAATTGCGCCGTAGTGAGAGCTCCCTTGAGATGGGGTAGCAGAGGGCTGTGAGGTGGCGCATCCCGGAGGCCGAGGATGAGCTGGTCAAACACCTGTACCGGGCACCATTCATTACCAGTGGGGAAAAACTGGACCTCCACCGGGGGGCCAGTTTGACTGGTTTTGGTGGTAATTATCTTCAGCGCGTAATGGTCAACATCCCGCACCAGCTGCTCTCTGTGCAGACCGCACCGTCCTGCCGTACTGCATGAGAACTCGCCTGGCCTAAGGAAGCCGTAAAAGGCTAAGTACATGGCCGCTTTAATGATTAAGCTGGAGAAGGGCCCAAAAGGAGCACCTTCCAGTGCTAAAGACAATTTCCGGAACATCTCCCCCGTGACGCCCTGCCTGCGGGACGGGGGATTGGACCCACCCTTCTGGACCCCTCGCAAGGTGGCCTTGATTGCGTGCGCAGAAAAAATGGACCCACCCCCTGGGTTGCGGAGCATGGTGTGGTGTTGGACGCCCGCCAGGTACAACCTAATGGTGTTGTAGGATAGGTGTAACTGGTGGTGGCAATGGGCGATGAAGGCCATGATGTAAGGAATGTCCGCCAGGCCAGCCTGCGGGTTCAGATGTGAAAACTCCTGGAAAGTTCTCAGGCCTGAAAGATAGTTCCTGGCCGTGTTGGGGGCAAGGGACTGCTGCGCCAGGTTCCTTGCTGAAGAGACGAGCATGCCTAGTCCATTGTCAGGGAACTGAAAGGCGGGGTGGGATATCTGAGCGGCTCGGCCTCCGGCATGACCTGGAAAAAGAGTTCGAAATTAAATCTAGACAGCGCATCGGCTGCCACATTCTTCTCACCCGGGATGTGGCTACAATGCAAGTGGAAGTTGTGTGACAGAGCCAGCCAAACCAGCTGGCGTAAAAGCGCCATGATCTTGGGGGACTTGGCCCTGCCTTTGGCCAAGATGTCAACCAAGGCCTGGTTATCTGTCACAAACATCACCGGCAAGTTAGCCCAGAGGTGACCCCAAGCAGCTGCCACGATGGGGTACAACTCCAACAGGGAGGAGGTGCGGATGGATTCAGCCTCTTCTAAGATGGTATTGGGCCAACGATCCGCTAGCCACTGGGAACCCCAAATGGCCGCGTAGCCGCAAGACGCAGTCGCGTCTGAAAAAATGGTCGGGCAGGAGGGAGACCAAGGTGACACGAAAAAGGAGACGCCGTTCCAACGGGACAGGAACAACTCCCACATGGCCAGGTCCGCCATGGCCTGGCCGTCCAACCGGATGATGCTGTTCTGCTCGGGTGCCGAGGGAAGAAGTTGGAGCAGCCTCGACACAAAGGTTCTTCCCTGGGGCATAATCCTGGAGGCAAAGTTGAGCCGCCCCAGAAGAGACTGCAACTCGACTCTAGTGAGTCCCCCCGCGGCTGCCGCATGGGAAATGACCTCCCGACACTGAGTGAGCTTCTCTTCTGGTAGGCTGGCCTGCAACAGAACCGAATCCAGGACGATGCCCAAGAATGAGACCCTCGTGGCAGGACCCTCAGTCTTAGCCTCAGCGATCGGAACAGCCAGACTGGCGAACATCCCGAGGAGGACGGCGAGAATGCCGGACCCGCCCTGCGGATCCTCGACAACTAGAAAGTCATCGAGGTAGTGGATGACCGACCGGAGGCCCCTGTGATGGATCAGGATCCAATGTAGCGCCTTGGCCAGCTGGTCGAATAACCATGGGCTACTCTTGGATCCAAACGTGAGCCTGTTCGCGAAAAAATACTGGCCAGCCCACTCAATGCCGTAGAATTGCCACAACTGCGGTAGGATGGGGAGGAGTTTAAACGCATCTGCGATGTCAACCTTTGCCAACCAAGCGCCCCTACCATGCAACAGGATGGCCTGAATTGCGTCGTCCACCGAGGAGTAACGCATGGAAAATTCTTCCGAGGGAATCAGGAAATTAAGGCTAGGAATACCGGACACATGGGGGGTGGACAGATCATAAATTAATCTTTTTTTTATTGGTGTTCTTTGCCACTAAGCCGATGGGGTTGATACGCCAAGAGGAAAATGGGATGCGCTGGAACGGGCCTATGAGAAACCCCTTGGCTACCTCCGACTGGAGCAACTCGCTAGTTGCTGGAGGGTCCAGGGTGGCGGAAAGGCAGATTCCTGCCCTCCCAGGGCACTTGCGGCAGAGTGATGAGCCCTGTGTGGAACCCCTGGCGGAAGCTTGCCAACAGGAACGCCACTAAATCCTGATCGTGGTGATCGCGAAGGAGTGCCGCCAAGAGGTCCACGTCGATGTCCGCTAGTCAGGAACCCTTGGAAGACTTTTTTGGGCAAGCGGACCGTGGGTGGACCCTGAAGCACAGGGAGCAGACATGGAGTGACCTGAAGCTTGCATATGAGCACCCCCCTGAATTAAAGTTATTGCAGACCTGGCTCTTCCCTAAGTAGACAATAGGTCTGCCGAGCTTGTCCGTGGAGGGGTTGGATGGAAATGACCCGGAGGTCCCCGGGATGGCCCTATCCTGAGACGGGTGTGCGGTATTAGGGCACCATTCAGAGGAGTGGAAGATCGATTGACACGTCGCACAGTTGGGAGCCCTGAGGCCAGCGAAGTGATGGCAAAAGAGCTCCGTGTCAATCAAGGACCAGCTGGTGACATACTGGAACTGGGCCAGAGCTGCCACCGCCTTAGCTGCAAAGGAACGGTGGTAGTCATAGAAGGCCGACCCACCATACTTGTGCCCTAGGTCAGTGACCAGGTACAAATAGCTGTCCAGCTCCTCTCTCCTTTCCGGCTGCGCGGTGCAGATGATGTCCCTGAAGAGGCTGAAAGCCAGGACAAATTCCGGGATTGTCAACTTGCGGTTGAGCCGTGAGTCTTTGGCCCGAAGGACCACGGACACATCGCCACAGTTGATGACCCGATTCTCGGGCACATCTTGAGCGGCAATGAGGATAGATGCCAGATTGACATCTTTCCCTGCCAGAATGTCTCTCTTGAGGTTATCGGGAATGAAGTGAGAGGGGGACACATGGGGAATGGGTCTTGGCGTACCTGTAGCCAGCCAACCCAATTTGGATGGAGCCATCAGCGGGACGGGAACCGGGGGTGTCACGGGTGGCCGGGATTCGAGCTCTGAAACCCTTGCCCGAACATCTGCCACCGAGTCTACCAGGGAATTTAGGGTCGACTGCAGCTGTACCAGGGACAACTGGATGGTCGACGCCTCCTGTTGAACCGCCGCAGTGCTGGGGCTGGTCATGAGCAGTTTGTACAGCTCTGCCTTCCTTGCGGTGGCCGGGTGCGGAATGCCTCTTCGGTTTAGCTCAGCCAACAGCTTCGGGATGGTCCAGCTCCGAAGGGATGAGGGACCCGCCTGGCTTGACATGATCGAGCCGGAGATGAACAGGCCGTCCTCCATATCTGAGGCCCGAGACATGGCAGAGCAGCTAAAAGATAAAAGGCATGACAAAATAAAGGGGAAAAAAAACAACAAAAAAAAAACGAGAGGGTGATGACGTAATGGAATTCGGATTGGTGCACGATAGAGAAACACGTACCGGTAATAGAATTTGCGGGATGGTTCAGTCGAACCTGGCCTAACCGAACAGACGAAGGCATAATTAAAGCGGGAACCTGACCTGACTGGGCCCGCGGTGGCGCCAGTGCGAACTTACCTGAACAGGACCGAAAGGAACGGAGAAATAGGAACAAACTCCTGTAAATAAAGCAATAGGCAAAAAACATTTGAAAGCGCAGAGGAAATGGGTGCCCTCCAACCTGCGGAACCAGGCGAACTGGCCAGGCTGGCGCACACCCTGAGGCCAAGTAACCATCCGAGCGCATCGGACCGGACACCTGACCGAAGAGAGCCGCCTGGCGGTTGACAGGAGCGGGGGCGCGTAGCCCTGAGATAGAGGCTGCGGGTAGCAGCGGCCCGCGAAAGGCAGTGGTAAGACATGAACCTAGGAGTTTACGGAAAGCAAGAACGACCAGGGGAGCAGCCGAAGGATGGCCCCTTAGAAGATTTGAAATAAGTCGAAGAACAGGTGAGTGAACCCGTGTGTTAGAAAAGAAAAACATGCAGACCCGGGCGTACCAGGAGTGTACCGTGCCCTGGGCGTACCAGGGAAGAAGGAGGCGCCACCACACCGTGACCGGACACCCAACCGTGCCCAGCAGACAAAAGACCTAGTAACATGAAGACAACGACGGCCTAGGCGAACCAGGAAGACCAGCCAACCCTGGGCGTGACCAGGTGCCAGAGGTGCGAGGGAGCCGGGCTAGTCCTATGTAGGACACCCATCCTTGTATTTTGAAAAAAGGCGTACCCTGGCGCGGGGAATTTTCTTTTCTTTTTTTTTTTTTTCTTGGTGATATTGCGGGTTTATAAATTTTTAAAAATATATATATTTTTAATTTTTTTATATTTTTTTTAAGGCGGTTTTATATTTTATTCTCTATATGGCTGTTTTAATTACATCTACTTTTCCCTATATGGCGGTTTTATATTTAATTTATTTTCTATATGGCGTTTATTTTTAATTTTTTAATTTTTTGTGTGGTTCCCTTGTACTGATGGCGGGTTTTAGAACACTCAATGGCCAACTTGCCCAGGGCCCTGCCCAGTGGGCCAGGACCGTGTAGTCATCTGGAGAACCAAACCTCCCCCCCCCCCTTTCCCTTGTCCGGGCCGGCTTCCCGAGAGTCCGCGCTCCACGTGGAACGCAAGCTGACATTGCAGCCAGGGAGACCGGCCAGGGGAGCGGGTGACGTCACTGCCGGCGCCGGAAGACGAGTGCGTTCCACCCTGGAACGCACGCTTCCGTGTGCTGGTTTCTAGGCCGAAGGTGCCGACTCGTGCCCCAGCCCCCCCCCCAAGAACACCCCCCCCATGAACGGGGAGATGCCGTGGTGCGCACCCTCATCGCCGGGCCGCCCGCCGCCGGAAGCCTGGAGAGCGGCCGGGGACCGGCACCAGGAAGTGCGTGCGTTCCACCCTGGAACGCACGCCTCCGTGCGCCGTAGCTTGGGGAAGAGGTGAGCAGGCCAGACAAGTTTCTTTCCCCCCCCCCCGGCACGGAAGAGCCGTGCCGGCTACCAGGTGCGCTCCCCGTCGCCGGGCCGCCAGACAGACAGGGAGACGGGCGGTGAAGGGAACCAGGAAGCGCGTGCGTTCCACGCTGGAACGCACCCGCAGAATGAAGCGGTAGGAAGGAGCCGGACTGCAGCTGTCCTCTGCCCTTCGAAAGAGCCCCCTACTTACCACTTGAAGAGACGAACTCTGCACGAGGCGGCCGTAGATACCAGGAGACACACGTAACACTAGCCAGTGAATATCCAAGAACCGGAACACCCACTGAGATGAGGTGAGTGGGGGTTTAAAAAGGCTCAAGCCCCTCCCACAAATGCAGGCTGAACCTCAGCCTTACCAACATATATATATACTATATATATATATATATATATACACACACATGTTGGCACTATTGGGGACACTATACTACAAGGGATCCCCACACTGTTTACATCCAGTGGTCACATGCACCTCTCCAGCCAATGACTGGCTTCAGCAGTGACGTGCTGATTCTGGCTATGCCTATGCACCACTGGAAGGGATTCCTTGTAGTATAGTGTCCCCAGTTGTGGCAACATATATATAAATATATAAAAATCATTACAACCGGAAAAACTCTTTAATGATGTTTGGTGCGAAACTGTCTTTGATGCAGCCCAAAAAAATATTTTTAATTGTATACTGTCATTTCCTGTATTATATAGCGATTCTCATAGATATTTTATTACATTCTACGTGAGGCAGGATGTGATAGCAACTGGGACAAAGCAGGCCCCAGTTGACATGAAAACAACTTGGCACCCCGGGATTGGGTTTGCAGGGTGCCAATTGGAGGACAGAGGGAGCCCTTCCCTCCGGTTATTGACCATAGCATCTCAGGGGTTAAACTGTCAGGATTGTCTCTAATCCTGGCAGTTAGAGCAGAGTGTCAGCTGTAGAGGATAGGAGTGGTAGTAACCCTAATGAAGTGTTGTGTCATGGTCTACTCCAGTGATGCCCAACCTACGGCCCGCGAAGCCGTGTCATGCGGCCCGCGCTGTGACCGGACTTTATTAGCGCAGGGCGTGCTGCGAACGGCACAGGCAGCAAAGCGATGCTGCCTGTGCCTGCAATCTCCCCGCCCAGCCCCGCCTCCTAGCTAATTTATTCACTGCACTTGCCTCTGTGAAATTGAAGAGAAGCGCCGTAATCTCGCACAGGCGCACTGGCAGAGGCATCGAAGTGCGCATGCACCGTCTTCCTGGCCTCTGCCAGTGCGCCTGTGCAGTGAATAAATTAGCTAGGAAGCGGCTCTGGGTGGGGGGGATATCTGTGGAGGACACTGAAGGGGGGATCTGTGGAGGACACTGAAGGGGGGGATCTGTGGAGGACACTGAAGAGGGGGATCTGTGGAGGACACTGAAGAAGGGGATCTGTGGAGGACACTGAAGGGGGGGATCTGTGGAGGACACTAAAGGGGGGGATCTGTGGAGGACACTGAAGGGGGATCTGTGGAGGACACTGAAGGGGGGATCTGTGGAGGACACTGAAGGGGGGGATCTGTGGAGGACACTGAAGGGGGGATCTGTGGAGGACACTGAAGGGGGGGATCTGTGGAGGACACTAAAGGGGGGATCTGTGGAAGACACTGAAGGGGGGGATCTGTGGAGGACACTGAAGGGGGGATCTGTGGAGGACATTGAAGGGGGGATCTGTGGAGGACACTGAAGGGGGGATCTCTGGAGGACACTGAAGGGGGGGATCTGTGGAGGACACTGAAGGGGGGATCTGTGGAGGACACTGAAGGGGGGGATCTGTGGACGACACTGAAGGGGGGATCTGTGGACGACACTGAATGGGGGGATCTGTGGATGACACTGAAGGGGGGGGATCTGTGGACGACACTTAGGGGGATGTTGGGGTGGGAGGTCCTGGAGGGGTGTTTGGGTGGGAGCTCTGGAAGGGGTGGGAGGTCCGATAGGTATGTGGGGGTGGGAGATCCGGGAGGGGGGGCCCCTAATTTTTTTGATATGGGGCCCAGTCATTTCTAGCTACGCCCCTGATTGTTAAGATTGGGCGGGCACTGGAGCGATAGAGCGCCCTGCTGTAGGAGAAGCCGGCGGGAGATGAAAGGAGGAGGGGCCAGCTCCTGGTGGTGTCGGGCACACGGCGCAAGCATGTCGGTGGAGGATCTG
Source organism: Bufo bufo (assembly GCF_905171765.1). Lineage (NCBI taxonomy): Eukaryota > Metazoa > Chordata > Amphibia > Anura > Bufonidae > Bufo > Bufo bufo. The sequence continues at coordinate 49,775,513 of NC_053394.1, forward strand.
ACTGAAGCCTAAAGACCAGACATCAAGGTAGACCTGCAGAAGAAGGTGACAGCGCAGTATGTGATGCATACATGTGTGTAATGTATGTAGTGCAGTGTGTGATCACCACATACTGCACTACATACATTACACACATGTATACATCACATGCCCCCTCACAGTAATAATGCCAAGATATGTGCCTTCTGCACAGACTTAATGCTCACACATGCCCCCTCACAGTAATTATGCACAGATATGTGCCCCCTCACAGTAATAATGCCAAGATATGTGCCCTCTGCACAGACTTAATGCTCACACATGCCCCCTCACAGTAGTTATGCACAGATATGTGCCCACTCACAGTAATAATGCCAAGATATGTGCCCTCTTCACAGATGTAATGCTCACTCATGCCCCCTCACAGTAGTTATGCCCAGATATGTGCCCTCTTCACAGTAGTTATGCCCTGATATGTGCCCTCCTCACAGTAGTTATGCCCTGATATGTGCCCTCCTCACAGTAGTTATGCCCTAATATGTGCCCCCTCACAGTAGTTATGCCCTGATATGTGCCCTCTTCACAGTAGTTATGCCCTGATATGTGCCCTCCTCACAGTAGTTATGCCCTGATATGTGCCCCCTCACAGTAGTTATGCCCAGATATGTGCCCTCTTCACAGTAGTAATGCCCACTTGTGCCCCCTCACAGTAGTTATGCCCTGATATGTACCCTCCTCACAGCTCACAGTAGTTATACCCTGATATGTGCCCTCCTCACAGTAGTTATACCCTGATATGTGCCCTCCTCACAGTAGTTATGCCCAGATATGTGCCCCCTCACAGTAGTTATGCCAGATATGTGCCCTCTTCACAGTAGTAATGCTCACACGTGCCCCCTCACAGCGTTTGCATTTCTTTCTGGCAAAGCTACTGTCACGGCTGTATGTGAGCAACAATAGTATACACAGTAAAAGAGCTACTGACCGGACCCAAACTAGGGAGGATAAAGGGTGACCCCTGTCAGACCCTCAAAGCTCTCCCTATTCTGCTAAAGCACATGCCCGGATCCAAATGGCGGAATGAGGCATGCCCACGTGCCTAAGACTGATGACCACTGCAACCCCTACAATAGTGGAAGGGGCACGGCCACCGGTGCCCTACTCAGTATATGGAGGGAACCGTGGCCACCTCAGATCCAGTCAGAAAATAATCAGGTACACAACAATGTCTGTACACTTAGCTGAAGGTGTTGCAGCCGCAGAGAAGACGGATCCAAGGACAGCTGGCCATATCCGGAGTGCTTGCTGCAGCAGAACACAGGTCCAGTGAACTGATAGCTACAAGTGAAGATACTAAAGCAAGAGCTACAACTGAAATGAGAACTATAATCCACGCCCTACAATAGGAGGAGGGGTGATATAAAGAGAGGGAAATCAAACGCATGAGGAACAGCTGGGAGGAAGGAAACCAAAAGTAAACAGAGCAGTGAGAACTCCTCCCAGCTCTAGTAGTGACATCATCACAGGGGTGGAGAAACAGAGCTGTGAGAACGTCCCAAAGCTCTGGTAGTGACAGCTACCTGGTTCCGGCCCGCAAAACTTATACCAAGTCTAGTGCAGCCCTCAGACGAAAAATGGTTGGGCACCACTGGTCTACTCCATCGGGCCGTTGCTCCATGGGGATGGGTGCAGTGGAATTATAGTACTGGAAAATGAGGCCAGACATAAACGTAACAAAGTCCTTTTAACTAAGTGCAACATAGCAGCAGGCTTTTGGTGTATTTCTTCTCTGACACCAGCAAAAATATGGAGGCAGGCAGGTGATCCTGGCCTAGTGGTTGTTTGGTGATGGGTGGCTTGGCTGTAATTCCACACCTCACAGCAGTGTCTGCAGATGCAGATGTAGCAGGTCACTCTGCTGTTTGGAACCCCAAGACTTCACTTGAGGACAATTTGGAGTTGTTCTCTCTGGAGAAATCTGTAACAGGAACAGGAGCATTGCAGGTTGCTTCCTCTCCACACTGTGGCTAAACAGGATCTCCCCCTCCTCGCAGAAAGCAGGACCAGCCCGCTCCTACCAAGAGAGGAGGAACCGGATGGTTAGCCCTATCCCTGCCAAACTTTACAATAAACAATTTGTAATACTGCCAGGTCTGGGGTGCTACAATAGCACAGACCCAGCTCCTGAGCCTGCACCATCACCATGATCATAGATTCCCTTTCAGCTGTTAATTTTATTGCCATTCCTATTGAAATCTTTGAATTTATATTTTTTATTATGGACATTTTTATAACAGACTTTTAAGATTCTTTCTTATCTGCTGATGTACTGATATCCTTTTTTGTCAATTTACGTCACAAGACTTGAGATATGTGAACGCAGCCATAATTTTCCACTGGTGGTAAGAAATGCTCAAATAAGACTTATCTCCAGCTTGTAAATTCAGAAACTGTCGTGAGTGGAACAAATATTTATAGGAAGTTCATCAAAGCAAGTAGCTTTTATAGAAATGCCCCCCAGTGCCTGAACCTGTTCATTTGTTCATATTTAAAGGGTTTGTCCAGGCAAAAGATATTGATGACCTATTCTCAGATCAGTGGGGTCCGACAACCAGCCCCACCACCAATCAACTGTTTTGGGCAGCCATGGTGCCAGAAACTAACAGTGTACAGAGAGGGGGCAGACAGCTCCGTACACGGTATAGTTTCCAACACTTCATCTGCCTAAAACAGCTGATTGGTTGGGGTTCTGGGTGTCAGACCCCCACTGATCTGATATTGATAACATTGCTCCGACACGCGTCACCCCCACTGATCTGAGATTGATGACTAGTGTTGAGCTAATCGAAGTATCCGAAGTGGACTTTGATCCGAATTTCAGGAAAATTTAGTTCGCTGCAAAGCCTAATTTCCTCATGCATCGTGGTAATGAAATCATTTTCCTTAAAATGGCGGTGAAAACTTACCTCATCCATTTGAGCTCAAAGAGGGTGCCGCGGCCATCTTGATTGAAGATCCCGCACAAAAGCCGACCAGCGTGATGAAGCCATCACACGCCACATGAAATTTCCTGCTGGATCTTCAATCAAGATGGCCGTGGTGAGTGTTTTTTTTCACCAATAAACACCTGAAAGCCCTAATTTTTTATTTCAGATGCCACGATCAGCTGAGGGTTCAATGACGGGGGGGGGGGGCTGGCGCAATCGCCTTTCCCCATCATTGCACCCGCTACTCACAAAGAAATGCGCTTTGTGACAAAGTAATTTGTGAAATTCGGCAAAGCAGCTGAATCCAAGTTTTCTAACTCTATTGATGACCTTGTTCCCACAACCGGCACCCCCACTGATGATATTGATGACCTCCTGTCACGACCGCTACCCCAGCAGCAGTCGTGTCGCACCAGACGGAGGGGAAGGGGGACCCTTATCTACAGATGGGAATAGTATGGCCACCCCTGACTAACCCTAAGCTGGCACCTGTCTGCCCTGATACCCTAGACGGGGTGTGAACCCGTGCGGCGAGCAGGATGCCTAAACCCTCAGTCACCCTAACAAGCCTAGAGTGGGGAAAGGCCGATGGGAGCACTAGTCACCATCACTCATGTCTAGGAGAACAGCAGGGGAAGACAGCAACAAACAAACTATATCAAAGATAGACTTATCCAGTCACGAGCAGAGAAGGCGATCCCAATCACGACAGTCCACTCCGGACAAGAGCTCCACAGCAACACCATCAAACGATCTCCTTCAAAGGTCAGAATAGAACTGGAAGTAAGGACTATATCTGGCAATGACTGCAAGTGAAAGTGAAACTAATATAGTAGCTGGGAGTGGCAGACAGGACTCACCTGAGAAGGATGCCTACAAACTCCCAGTCAGGACAAAAAGGTTCACAAGGCAAAACCCAGATGACATACCCTGAACCACGGAGCAAACTCACAAGCTATCGCGAGTAGCAAGTCGCTGTGACCTTCTCCTCCCAGACCTGTCTGGATCAGTCACAGTCGTGACACCTCCCCTTTAACGCTTATCTCTATTTCCCTAAAGCTGGAACTGCACATTAGATGTCATTGCCAAATCCACCTATTTTACCAATTCCAGCTGACCATGTAATGTGTATAGGGACCTCTGAACTCTTACATCACAGCAGATATTGGGTGGGATAAGGATGAAGCAATATGGAGTTTACCGGCCCAATCCTTTTGTTCTCAGAGAGATAAGCTGAGCATGCATGTGTATCAGGGTATCGGGAGTGATATCTGGCCAAAAAACATTTGCTATCCTATGTGCATGGCTAGACTTAACCCCATCCCCCCTAACTTTTAGTACACTGACAGTTTATAACTGACATCCTTTCTTGTTCTTGCATGCTCAAGTTGACTTTCAGCACTCCATCCTTTTCTTCTTCCAGGAGATAAGCCACCACCAAAGGTGTCGGCAGCAGTTTTCTCCTCTCTTGCCAATGAAAACCCATCAATGTTCAGCCAAATTGAGCCTGCATGAGAATGGGGGAGTCGAAAGGAATAGCTGTCTATGGCAGATTTAGCCTGGCCATAGACATAAGATGTGGTGCCAAAAAGATAAGCTTTCTGCAATTTAAGGAGAGGTTATTCCAGCCGTGATAAATTGACGGGGTAATCTAGTAAATCAAACATTACGCAGTTTGCATTTTACAGCTATTTACAAAGCTTCTAGATCATATTTACTTTAGGATTATAGGAAACGCTCCTAAGAGTACTTTTCCAAAGGTTTATGATCCAAGTTTTTACGTTTCATTTTTATGCAACTCTATGGCTATACCATAATAGTAGCGTAAGTTCAATGGAGGCAGAAGATTGCCCGATGCTGCACTCCTTCTTTCTCTTCCCGTTGTTAAAACAGTGCATTTTTATACAGTAACCACTAGAGGGAGCTCAGTGCAAACAGAGGATTATAGTAACTGTATACATTTTTATGCACTGAGCTCCCTCTAGTGGTGGCTGCAGGCAGCCAGCTTTGTAAATTGTAGAACTTAAGCAGAAGAGTTGTCATTGTATTTATGACAGTTGTCTGGGGTGCATACATTGTACATACATTGAACATATGGTATTCAGAATAAGCGCCATATTTATAAACACTTGTTTATAAAGAAGTCAGATAAAGTAGGTGAGGCCAGGTGTGAATGTTTTATAACAATGTTTTTTTTATTTATTAAAATGTCTTCTGTAAATTTATTGAAGAAATTTGGGACATTGGGGTTGGAATTCTGTATTGCATGGGAGTGATATATGCAGTGTCCTGGGAGCAGTGGTGTCCATACTAAGGTTTGCTGTGGGGCCCTACGAGATGTGTCTACTCCCCTGGACCATAGTAATTTTTCTTTTTCTTTAAAGGGGTTGTCTAAGTTCACTGAACATTTCCACCACACCACAAAATGTCATAAAATAAATAATCATCCTATCCTCATCTGTTTCTCCCTCGCAGGTTCCAGCACCACAGCTTCAGCCCTCCTCCTTGTCTTATGTAGACAAAGCTGTAGTGGTGATGTACAGGTATAGACTGCTGCAGCTAATCACTGGCCTCACTAGTATACAGCCCAAGATCATTAAGAAGAGCTATTGGCTGCAGTGGTCACGTGCCATACACCTCCACGTCACCACTGCAGCCCTCTATATATAACCTGGAGAAGGACTGGACCTGCAGGTCTGGAAACATCGATGGAGAAACAGGTGAGGACAGGATGATTATTTATTCTATGACATTTAGGCCTCTTGCCCACGACCGCATGCTCTCCGAGATATACGGTCCGTGAGCGGGCCATATGTCCCAGAGCGGCATTGATCGTGCACACGGGAGCGCACAGCATCATAGAATACAACGATGCTGTGGACGTCGGGCCGCCCAAATGATCTTATGAGTGCGGGACAATAGCCCCCCGGGCGGCCCGACGTGCACAGCATCATTGTAATCTATGATGCTGTGCGCTCCAGTGCGCACGATCAATGCCGCTTTGGGACATATGGCCCTCTCACGGACCGTATATCTCTGAGGGCATACAGTCGTGGGCAAGAGGCCTTAGTGGCATGGGGAAAATTCCCAATGACAGCCCCTTTAAGGACTGCAGCGCATTCAGAAAGTCTTCAGACCCTTTCACTTTTTCCGATTTTGTCACATTGCCGCACATTGTACTGAATTTTTTTTTTTAAATCATGTTTTTCCCCATCGTTCTTCAATCAAAAACTCATAATTACAAAATGAAAACAAAAGGAAGGAAGTGCAAAAGATGCTGACTTCACTCCCGTGTGCTGTCCACATCCGTATGTCCGTTCTGCAGCCCTGCAAAAAAATAGAACATGTCCTATTCTTGTCCTTTTTGCAGACAAGAATAGACATTTGTATCATACTGCGGTACCTGCGGAACAGAAAAAGTGGGCTATACACAGCCAGTATCCGTATTTTGCGGATCCACGATTTGTGTACTGCAAAAAAGGATACAGTATTGTGCATGAGGCCTTATACTGGGGGGCACTAAGAGGCGGCCTTATATATACACTGGGGGCACTAAGAGGGACATTATATATATCGGGGGTCGCTAAGAAGTGCCTTATATATACTTGGGGGAACTAAAGGGGGCATTATTCATAATTTGGAGCACTTTGGGGGCCATTTGATATCCAGAGGGCAATATGGCGAGCATTATGTATCCTGAGGACTCTGCAGGGGTTGTAATAAATAAAAAAAAGCCAAAGAAAATCATCCATTTTTAATTTCTACATTCACACGAAAGTGAAAAAAAACTACTATTAAAAATGAATACACTGTCAGTTTTTCATGGTCATTTTTGAACCATTTATGCATCTATTTGCTGTCTGTCTGTACATTTTTAACAGCTGTTTTGCATCCATTTTAGCGTCTGTTAAAAACAGCCGTTAAAAATTGATGAATTCAATTGGCTTTTTTTTCATCCCAACCTCTGCAGTGCCCTCAGTATACATGCCCCCTAGACATCAACCCCCCCCCCCCCCCCCCGTGCCCACAGTATGATTAATGCCTCCTTAGTGGCTCACAGTATTTTTAATGCCCCCATTAGTGCCCCCAGTATTATTAAAGCTCCTATTAGTGGCCCAATATTATAAAGAATGCACCCCTTTGGCTTCCACTTCTATGTGCAGGGACACTTGCTCCTCACTGGATGCAGCAGGACCTTGTCACGACCCATGGTGGCCCTCACTGGCAGATGGTATAAGGGACCAGGAGGGTGCCTCCAGCTTACAAACAAGGCTGGAGTACCCCTCAGCTTCAGGTCTTCACTGAGGCTTTATAGCCCAAGTAGCCACACCCACACAGACACACCCAGTGTTCACACAAAGAAGGGAGTTAACCCTTCTCACACCAGGGAAGGGAAGACAGCCACTTAAAGGGAAACGCACCCAAACACACTCACCTGTTACCGCCGGCAACGGCATGCATGGCAACCATGTCCTGAGGAACAGCCAGCAGGCCGAGACACTGCCACCACATGCACACAACACCAGACGTTGCCGCGGACAACCACAAGTGAAGGGAGGCGTCACAGTGCACACAAACATAACCTCGTGCACAACAAACAGACATACAAAGTGCATACCTACACACACACCCAACCAGGTGTAACCGCATGCACTTGACAGCAAGCTGCCTAGCAACAGCTCAGACTGCCACACTGCCAAGTACCAACCATGTTGCCAGCGGCAACCACACGTGAGGCAACATACCAACAGCACTCACCTGAGGTTGAAACAACCACACGAGACCGCAGGCAACAGCATGCGGTTAAGAGTCACGACCATGACCATGGGTTGTGACAGACCTGTGCTCCCAGCATGGTGACATCATCATGCCAGGAGTGCAGGTCCTGCTGCGTCAAGTGAGGTGCTTCTATGCGTGCAAGTGGATGAGGCTTTTTTATTTTATTTTTTTCTAATCCTTGAAAGACCATTTTCCCTAGTGTACCCATTTTTAACAGCCGTTAGACAGGTGCACTCCTGTTTAAATGCCACTCAAAAACAGTCCCATTGATTTCAATGGAGTCTGGCCGTGAAAATGGCCAAAAATAGGGCATGTCCTATTTTTGGATGGCCAAATTTCACTGGCTTTGACTTCAATTGGTTTTAAAATGGCCTTGTCATGGCCGTTACAAAAATGGTCATCACATGGCCATTTTTCATGTTCATGTGAATGTAGCCCGATGCAAAATGGCCATGAAATAGTGGCAGTGTATACGTTTTTAATGGCTGTTTTGCTCACGTTGTGTGAATGTGGCCTAAAACACATAACAATTGCAAGCAAAACATGTACACCAGTTCTTTTTTTTTTTTTTCTGGTGCATTTATCTTAGTAAATCTCCCCCTTTGCATTTTCACTACATCTTGCATCCCGTCGTTCTCATTTAGCAGCAGTTTCCTTTCTGATGACAAGCTGAGACGTTTGCTTCATTATGCAGTGAGGAACGTAACATTTTTACAAAATCACACATTTGTGTATTTTTCTTGCATTGTCAGCTTTGATCTTGGTTGCCGTGTTCAGATTCTGCTCCGGTAGCAGACGATGTCTCCGTTACATTATACAAAGTGTCTGTCGTGTTACTAATTGTAGAGTTTACAGCCCTCGATAAGAGACAGGATGCTTGCATTTGTTGTTTTTTTTTAGCTCTCGGGGATCTGTCCCACAGTTGATGATTAACACAAGCCCTAATTAAAAGTGACACCACTGCAATAAAATCTAAAATGAATTTTCCTATTGCCAGGCTATGCAAAGCCTCAGAAACCATAAAAGTCAATTGCTTTGTTTGGATTCTGTTATGTCTCATTTGCACATGGTGTTCCTTGAGCTGAAAATTTGATTGATAGCTTTAAAGAGGTTGTCCTGGATTTTACCATCCTTAGGATGGGCCGTCTATATCTGAACCAAGGGGGTAGTGGTCTGAGCTTGATACTGCAGTAACCAGCTCTGCCCGCTACACAATGGACTGGGAAGTTCTGGCGACAACTTCCAGCAGCCCAAATCAGCTGATTGGTTGGGGATGTGGACAGGGGTGGATGGGCCATAGACCTTAAAAGAAAATTTCCCGGTGGGCCGATGCCCAGTGGGCTACCTGAGTCTTCCTCACGGCCGGCCAGTGGAAGTTTTTAAGGATATATTTTGTGCTGCGGGCAGTATTTTGTGATGGACTGTGGTATTTGGCTCTGTTGGGGCGGTATAATGTGCCACAGTATGCTATTGCTGGCCCTGCCTTCTATGAATTTGGAAGCAACTACAAAACGTGGGCACTTTTTGAATTTTTCCAGGGCCACTTTAAGTTTCCAGTCTGCCCCTGGATGTGGGTTGTCAATCAGAGATTGATGGACTATCATGAGGATTGTAAGCTCCTGGATAACCCCTTTAAGAAAACTTTTTTATCATAGCTGCTCACATCTGATCAATCAGACTCTGGACTTCTTTTAAGGCTTGATGCACATGGTCATATTCGATTTCTGTCCCCAAAAACAAATCTGCAAAATACAAATGCGACTGTGTCCGTTTTGCGGTCCGCAAACCGACGATCCACAAAATACAGATGCAGTCCGTATGAATGCCTCGTTTTGTTGCAGACTCACTGATGTCAATGGGTCTGCGGTCCACACTTTGTGGGCAAGTATAGGACATGTTCTATCATTTGTGAAACAGGCACATAGAAGTGTAAAGCACATGGATAAACGCATCCGTATTTTGTGAATCCGCTGTTTGCAGACTGCAAAATAGACACGGCTGTGTGAATGAGGCCTTACATCGACATTAATAAAAAAGGGACAAGAATAGAACCTGCAGTGAGATTCTTAGATCGGATGCACTTATCTGTGAAAACAAAGGATATTTGCATGGCTCCATTGAATCATAGGAATCATTTTTGTAGTAAGATTTTCTAAGTTTACCTTCTAAGGTGCTTCCACACTTCTTTTCAGACATTTTGTTGGGTTGTGAAAAACATCATGAAATTCCTGCCACAAAAAAACTGTGTTTGTAGGGTGTTTTATATTCTTCCATATGTTCATTTTTATACTCAGCTGTTTTCAAATACACTTGAGAAGTAGCATGTTACTATTTTCAAGGCTATTTAGGCTAGTTTCACACTAGCGCTAAAATCTTCCAGCAGGCCGTTCTGGCAGAGGAGCAGCCTGCCGGAGTTCATTGTATCTGGCATAACCGGATACTGCCTTTTCTAGCCACAGCCCATTGACAATAATGGGACCCAATGGGGAAGAGGGGGCCCACACGATTGTCAGTCAAGGGAAGTAATATTATCTCTCCTCTGTTTTGGAAGAGACAAAATTGTGCTGTCCCAGCGAATGGTTTCTCAAACTAGAATTCATTTAAAGGGGTTGTCCCACCAAAAATATTCTACAGTTTTCAAACCAGCACCTGGATCTGAATACTTTTATAATTGCATATATATAGATTGTGGTAATGTGTACAGTGCTGGAAGGCATGTATATCCCACCCAGATACCTCAGCTGGGTGAGAACTAAAATCCAGAAAGCGGCAGTGGTTTCAGCAAAGTGTAGTTTGCTGAGACAGTTTTGTTTGCTTTATGTTCTGGGCTGGATTTTATTTGGACTGGTGGATAGGTTTGGTAGTGGGATCTGCCAGTCCACACCCTTCCAGTGCATGTGTTGTCTTTTGCCGGAGGTGATCGCAGGTGAGGCCAGCCGGGTTAATCAGGCTGGGATAAGTCAACCCTCTGTTTAGGAGTCTGGGGGAGAGAAAGTGACTCTACAGAGATGGAAGCCTGGGAGGCTTGTGTGGTCACAGCCAGGTAGGCTGCTAGACCGTGAAGCTTAGAGGAGCCGGATCTCTCCCCTGGACTTATGTTTGGCGAGCTGACCTGCTAAGGGTTGGAGCCTGAGACTCAATATGTAAGCTGTGCTTAGAGGTGAGTCAGGGAGAAGAACTTTTGTATTAGGTAGAGCCCAGACTGGCAGGTGTTTATTTTGTTATTTATGTTTGTGATGGTGCTAAAGAGCCAAAATAAAGCACTATTTGGACTTGAACCCCATTGTCTGAGGAGAAGTCTGTGATTGCGACCCCCCCTGAGAGAGAGCAATCCCTTACAATATATATACAGTACAGACCAAAAGTTTGGACACACCTTCTCATTCAAAGAGTTTTCTTTATTTTCATGACTATGAAAATTGTAGATTCACACTGAAGGCATCAAAACTATGAATTAACACATGTGGAATTATATACATAACAAACAAGTGTGAAACAACTGAAAATATGTCATATTCTAGGTTCTTCAAAGTAGCCACCTTTTGCTTTGATTACTGCTTTGCACACTCTTGGCATTCTCTTGATAAGCTTCAAGAGGTAGTCCCCTGAAATGGTTTTCACTTCACAGGTGTGCCCTGTCAGGTTTAATAAGTGGGATTTCTTGCCTTATAAATGGGGTTGGGACCATCAGTGGCATTGAGGAGAAGTCAGGTGGATACACAGCTGATAGTCCTACTGAATAGACTGTTAGAATTTGTATTATGGCAAGAAAAAAGCAGCTAAGTAAAGAAAAACGAGTGGCCATCATTACTTTAAGAAATTAAGGTCAGTCAGTCAGCCGAAAAATTGGGAAAACTTTGAAAGTAAGGGCTATTTGACCATGAAGGAGAGTGATGGGGTGCTGCGCCAGATGACCTGGCCTCCACAGTCACTGGACCTGAACCCAATCGAGATGGTTTGGGGTGAGCTGGACCGCAGAGTGAAGGCAAAAGGGCCAACATCTAAGCATGCTAAGCATCTCTGGGAACTCCTTCAAGACTGTTGGAAGACCATTTCAGGGGACTACCTCTTGAAGCTCATCAAGAGAATGCCAAGAGTGTGCAAAGCAGTAATCAAAGCAAAAGGTGGCTACTTTGAAGAACCTAGAATATGACATATTTTCAGTTGTTTCACACTTGTTTGTTATGTATATAATTCCACATGTGTTAATTCATAGTTTTGATGCCTTCATAGTCATGAAAATAAAGAAAACTCTTTGAATGAGAAGGTGTGTCCAAACTTTTGGTCTGTACTATATATATATATATATATATATATATATATATATATAATGTTTGTATTTCATTATGTCATTCATTTTGTAACTCCTCCTCTTCTGTGAGCTCACATCCTGTGTCCTGTGGTCCTTTCCTGTCTGTCAGACATACATCTCAGAGCTGAAGATAGGATTTTCTTTTGACCTCTGTCATCAATTCTGAAGATATATTCAATAAATCATCTAAAGGCATATCCATTGGATCTCCCTCACTGGAATTCTACATGCAGCAGGTGAAACTAGAGGAATAAGAATCGCAAGTTCACTATCTTCCATTGCTTAGAAAAGAGATTGTCACTCACACTCAGAGACTTCTATCACATACATCAGGGCTGGCCAACCTGAGGCTCTCCAGCTGTTGCAAAACTACAACTCCCAGCATGCCTAGACTGCTTACAGCTATCAGCCTACGGCAGGGCATGGTGGGAATTGTAGTTTTACAACAGCTGGAGAGCCGCAGGTTGGCCAGCCCTGACATACATCATGGCAGAACAACAATTATTTTGTCCAGTAGGTGGCAACTTCATACAGTAGAGTAAAAACTAGCGCGAAGAGGGAGGAGGAGGGGAAGTTTTACTAGTGAAGTTATCCCATGCGGTGCATCATAACTTCAGAGGGCACGGTGTACATATTTCATCTAGATGCTACTTCAGCAGTTTAAATGTATCTGGAGGAGAGTGCGTTAAGGGAAGAACAGGTGACTTAGAATGGGAGTCCCCATGTTTAGAAGTGTACATTTAGGATATGGGTGCAGAGTCTTGTGTTAGGTGCATTATTCTATTATAAGGGTTGCCCAGGTGAAAAAAAAATCAAAATAGATTTTTTTTTCCTCTAACCTTTTCCGGACCTCTAGCATACATGTACAGTGCCGTTTAAAAATGGCGCACACTCACTAGCGCCATGGCGTCCGCGTTTATGTAGTTTTAAACAGCAGACACCGTGACTAATGTCTGCGATTGGTAATAATACTGATCGGTAATCAGGGGATCAAGAGAACCATTGGTTGTATGCAAAAGCCCTGGTCTTTCTGGAAAAAAAACAAGGCTTTAAAAGCTGCAGTTCCTATGGAGCAGGTAGCAGGGCTCCATAAGGACATAGCCATGGCAATTCATTGCAATGTATTAGAGAAGCAGCTGTTATAGCTACCTAAGGTGAAAAATACGTTTTTAGAAATATAAAATATATTTTTAGATATATGTTTGTAGAAATATAATAAAATAAAAATAAATAAAAAAAACATCATAGTCTTCGCTACATCCCAAAACGTCCGTACTAATAAAATATAAATGTATTCATCCTGTACACTAAATGCTTTAATGGTAAAAAAAAATAAAATGGCTGATTTGCCTTTTTTTATTGCTTCATCTCTCCAAAAAATTGAATAAAGTGTGACCAAAAAGTTATACCCACTGCAGAATGGTATCAATAAACACTACAGATTGCCCCACAAAAAATAATCCCTCACACAGCCCCCCGTAGACATTACTATAAAAAATGTGTGGGGGTCAGGATATGTTGATGAAACGTGTGTGAGTGGTGTGTGTGCACTATATGTCCTATGTGTGAGTGGTGTGTGTGCACTATATGTCCTATGTGTGAGTGGTGTGTGTGCACTATATGTCCTATGTGTGAGTGGTGTGTGTGCACTATATGTCCTATGTGTGAGTGGTGTATGTGCACTATATGTCCTATGTGTGAGTGGTGTGTGCACTATATGTCCTATGTGTGAGTGGTGTGTGCACTATATGTCCTATGTGTGAGTGGTGTATGTGCACTATATGTCCTATGTGTGAGTGGTGTATGTGCACTATATGTCCTGTGTGTGAGTGGTGTATGTGCACTATATGTCCTGTGTGTGAGTGGTGTGTGTGCACTATATGTCCTGTGTGTGAGTGGTGTGTGTGCACTATATGTCCTGTGTGTGAGTGGTGTGTGTGCACTATATGTCCTATGTGTGAGTGGTGTGTGTGCACTATATGTCCTATGTGTGAGTGGTGTGTGTGCACTATATGTCCTGTGTGTGAGTGGTGTGTGTGCACTATATGTCCTGTGTGTGAGTGGTGTGTGTGCACTATATGTCCTATGTGTGAGTGGTGTGTGTGCACTATATGTCCTATGTGTGAGTGGTGTGTGTGCACTATATGTCCTATGTGTGAGTGGTGTGTGTGCACTATATGTCCTGTGTGTGAGTGGTGTGTGTGCACTATATGTCCTATGTGTGAGTGGTGTGTGTGCACTATATGTCCTATGTGTGAGTGGTGTGTGTGCACTATATGTCCTATGTGTGAGTGGTGTGTGTGCACTATATGTCCTATGTGTGAGTGGTGTATGTGCACTATATGTCCTATGTGTGAGTGGTGTGTGTGCACTATATGTCCTATGTGTGAGTGGTGTATGTGCACTATATGTCCAGTGTGTGAGTGGTGTGTGTGCACTATATGTCCTATGTGTGAGTGGTGTGTGTGCACTATATGTCCTGTGTGTGAGTGGTGTGTGTGCACTATATGTCCTGTGTGTGAGTGGTGTGTGTGCACTATATGTCCTGTGTGTGAGTGGTGTATGTGCACTATATGTCCTGTGTGTGAGTGGTGTATGTGCACTATATGTCCTGTGTGTGAGTGGTATATGTGCACTATATGTCCTATGTGTGAGTGGTGTGTGTGCACTATATGTCCTATGTGTGAGTGGTGTGTGTGCACTATATGTCCTATGTGTGAGTGGTGTGTGTGCACTATATGTCCTGTGTGTGAGTGGTGTGTGCACTATATGTATTATGTGTGAGTGGTGTATGTGCACTATATGTCCTATGTGTGAGTGGTGTGTGTGCACTATATGTCCTATGTGTGAGTGGTGTGTGTGCACTATATGTCCTGTGTGTGAGTGGTGTGTGCACTATATGTATTATGTGTGAGTGGTGTATGTGCACTATATGTCCTATGTGTGAGTGGTGTGTGTGCACTATATGTCCTATGTGTGAGTGGTGTATGTGCACTATATGTCCTATGTGTGAGTGGTGTGTGTGCACTATATGTCCTGTGTGTGAGTGGTGTGTGTGCACTATATGTCCTATGTGTGAGTGGTGTGTGTGCACTATATGTCCTATGTGTGAGTGGTGTATGTGCACTATATGTCCTATGTGTGAGTGGTGTGTGTGCACTATATGTCCTGTGTGTGAGTGGTGTGTGCACTATGTCCTGTGTGTGAGTGGTGTGTGCACTATATGTCCTGTGTGTGAGTGGTGTATGTGCACTATATGTCCTATGTGTGAGTGGTGTGTGTGTACTATATGTCCTGTGTGTGAGTGGTGTGTGCACTATGTCCTGTGTGTGAGTGGTGTGTGCACTATATGTCCTGTGTGTGAGTGGTGTGTGTGCACTATATGTCCTATGTGTGAGTCGTGTGTGTGCACTATATGTCCTGTGTGTGAGTGGTGTGTGTGCACTATGTCCTGTGTGTGAGTGGTGTGTGTGCACTATATGTCCTATGTGTGAGTGGTGTGTGTGCACTATATGTCCTATGTGTGAGTGGTGTGTGTGCACTATATGTCCTGTGTGTGAGTGGTGTGTGTGCACTATATGTCCTATGAGTGAGTGGTGTGTGTGCACTATATGTCCTGTGTGTGAGTGGTGTGTGTGCACTATATGTCCTATGGGTGAGTGGTGTATGTGCACTATATGTCCTGTGTGTGAGTGGTGTGTGTGCACTATATGTCCTGTGTGTGAGTGGTGTATGTGCACTATATGTCCTATGTGTGAGTGGTGTATGTGCACTATATGTCCTATGTGTGAGTGGTGTATGTGCACTATATGTCCTATGTGTGAGTGGTGTATGTGCACTATATGTCCGATGTGTGAGTGGTGTATGTGCACTGTGTGTCCTGTGTGTGAGTGGTGTGTGTGCACTATATGTCCTATGTGTGAGTGGTGTGTGCACTATATGTCCTGTGTGTGAGTGGTGTATGTGCACTGTGTGTCCTGTGTGTGAGTGGTGTGTGTGCACTATATGTCCTATGTGTGAGTGGTGTGTGTGCACTATATGTCCTATGTGTGAGTGGTGTGTGCACTATATGTCCTGTGTGTGAGTGGTGTATGTGCACTATATGTCCTATGTGTGAGTGGTGTATGTTCACTATATGTCCTATGTGTGAGTGGTGTATGTTCACTATATGTCCTATGGGTGAGTGGTGTATGTGCACTATATGTCCTGTGTGTGAGTGGTGTGTGTGCACTATATGTCCTATGTGTGAGTGGTGTGTGTGCACTATATGTCCTGTGTGTGAGTGGTGTGTGTGCACTATATGTCCTATGGGTGAGTGGTGTATGTGCACTATATGTCCTGTGTGTGAGTGGTGTATGTGCACTATATGTACTATGTGTGAGTGGTGTATGTGCACTGTATGTCCTATGTGTGAGTGGTGTGTGCACTATATGTACTATGTGTGAGTGGTGTATGTGCACTGTATGTCCTATGTGTGAGTGGTGTGTGTGCACTATATGTCCTGTGTGTGAGTGGTGTATGTGCACTATATGTCCTGTGTGTGAGTGGTGTGTGTGCACTATATGTCCTGTGTGTGAGTGGTGTGTGTGCACTATATGTCCTGTGTGTGAGTGGTGTGTGTGCACTATATGTCCTATGGGTGAGTGGTGTGTGTGCACTATATGTCCGATGTGTGAGTGGTGTATGTGCACTGTATGTCCTATGTGTGAGTGGTGTGTGTGCACTATATGTCCTGTGTGTGAGTGGTGTATGTGCACTATATGTCCTGTGTGTGAGTGGTGTGTGTGCACTATATGTCCTATGGGTGAGTGGTGTGTGTGCACTATATGTCCTATGTGTGAGCGGTGTGTGTGCACTATATGTCCTATGTGTGAGTGGTGTGTGTGCACTATATGTCCTATGTGTGAGTGGTGTGTGCACTATATGTCCTATGTGTGAGCGGTGTGTGTGCACTATATGTCCTATGTGTGAGTGGTGTGTGTGCACTATATGTCCTATGTGTGAGTGGTGTGTGCACTATATGTACTATGTGTGAGCGGTGTGTGTGCACTATATGTCCTATGTGTGAGTGGTGTATGTGCACTATATGTCCTATGTGTGAGTGGTGTGTGTGCACTATATGTCCTATGTGTGAGTGGTGTGTGCACTATATGTCCTATGTGTGAGCGGTGTGTGTGCACTATATGTCCTATGTGTGAGTGGTGTGTGTGCACTATATGTCCTATGTGTGAGTGGTGTGTGCACTATATGTCCTATGTGTGAGCGGTGTGTGTGCACTATATGTCCTATGTGTGAGTGGTGTGTGTGCACTATATGTCCTGTGTGTGCGCGGCGTCTGTATTGTATGCATCTGTGCCTCCGGTATGTACAGAGATCCCTCAAGATACAATGGCCTCAGGATACAATATTTTCAGCATTCAATGGTCTTTCCTGATCCATCATAAGTTGGAACTAGACTCAACATACAATATCTCAGAGTCAGATCCAACCAATCAACATGGCGATTTCTCTGTTAAAACCCCTGCATTCGTGTCTAGTAGCGCCTCTTAACAGTACAGTACGGTACTACATGTCCTCTACTCTCTTTACACTACAGTGCGGTACTACATGTCCTCTACTCTCTTTACAGTACAGTGCGGTACTACATGTCCTCTACTCTCTTTACAGTACAGTGCAGTACTACATGTCCTCTACTCTCTTTACAGTACAGTGCAGTACTACACGTCCTCTACTCTCTTTACACTACAGTGCGGTACTACGTGTCCTCTATTCTCTTTACAGTACAGTGCGGTACTACATGTCCTCTACTCTCTTTACAGTACAGTGCGGTACTACGTGTCCTCTACTCTCTTTACAGTACAGTGCGGTACTACGTGTCCTCTACTCTCTTTACAGTACAGTGCGGTACTACGTGTCCTCTACTCTCTTTACAGTACAGTGCGGTACTACACGTCCTCTACTCTCTTTACAGTACAGTGCGGTACTACATGTCCTCTATTCTCTTTACAGTACAGTGCGGTACTACATGTCCTCTATTCTCTTTACAGTACAGTGCGGTACTACATGTCCTCTATTCTCTTTACAGTACAGTGCGGTACTACATGTCCTCTACTCTCTTTACAGTACAGTGCGGTACTACGTGTCCTCTACTCTCTTTACAGTACAGTGCGGTACTACGTGTCCTCTACTCTCTTTACAGTACAGTGCGGTACTACGTGTCCTCTACTCTCTTTACACTACAGTGCGGTACTACGTGTCCTCTACTCTCTTTACAGTACAGTGCGGTACTACATGTCCTCTATTCTCTTTACAGTACAGTGCGGTACTACATGTCCTCTACTCTCTTTACAGTACAGTGCGGTACTACATGTCCTCTACTCTCTTTACAGTACAGTGCGGTACTACGTGTCCTCTACTCTCTTTACAGTACAGTGCGGTACTACATGTCCTCTATTCTCTTTACAGTACAGTGCGGTACTACATGTCCTCTACTCTCTTTACAGTACAGTGCGGTACTACATGTCCTCTACTCTCTTTACAGTACAGTGCGGTACTACATGTCCTCTACTCTCTTTACAGTACAGTGCGGTACTACGTGTCCTCTACTCTCTTTACAGTACAGTGCGGTACTACGTGTCCTCTATTCTCTTTACAGTACAGTGCGGTACTACGTGTCCTCTACTCTCTTTACAGTACAGTGCGGTACTACGTGTCCTCTACTCTCTTTACAGTACAGTGCGGTACTACGTGTCCTCTACTCTCTTTACAGTACAGTGCGGTACTACATGTCCTCTACTCTCTTTACAGTACAGTGCGGTACTACGTGTCCTCTACTCTCTTTACAGTACAGTGCGGTACTACGTGTCCTCTACTCTCTTTACATTACAGTGCGGTACTACATGTCCTCTATTCTCTTTACAGTACAGGGCGGTAATACATGTCCTCTATTCTCTTTACAGTACAGGGCGGTACTACATGTCCTCTATTCTCTTTACACTACAGTGCGGTACTACACGTCCTCTACTGCCCCCTGCCTGTGCCAGGATAAGCTGCTCCTTTAGATATCGGGTGTACACGTTTCCATGTTATTTTTCTGGTACATTATGTGCTATTTAGGACTCTGAAGAAGCTCCTGTCCTCATCACAGAAAGTGAGTTACAGCTTCCAGCATCTCCTCCTGACTGCTATATGTAAGCACTGTCGACAGGACTTTGTTTTCCGTCTTGCATAACGGGACCCAGACGGATCCATTATGTTTCCCCATAGACTTCTATTAGGAAGGAGCAAAACGGAATGCCTCTTAAAGGCTTCCGTTTTGCATTCCATCCTATGGATTCTGTTATGTTCCGGAAAGGCATAACGGAATCCCTAACGCTAGTGTGAACCCACCCTTAGTTAGGTCTCATGCACACAACCGTATGTGTTTTGCAGTTCTGCAAAACATGGATTCCGCCCGTGTGCATGCCGCCATTTTATTTTTTACTTCAATAGAAAGGTCTTATCCTTGTCTGCAAAATGGACAAGACTAGGACATGTTCTATTTTTTTTTCTGCAGAGGCGCAAAATTTTTTATGAATGGGTCCGCATCCGATCCGCAAAAAAATGCAGATCAGATGCAGACCCAACATACAGTCGTGAGCATAAGCCCTCATAAGATTATTTTTCTTAAATCTTCATTTTCTCTTTCCTTGGGATGACATTTTAGTCTTTGGAACCAACTACTAGTTTTCCGCAGAGTTATGGACTCTAGGTTGCAATGGTCCCAACTTACAATGGTCATCCTGGAACCAATTTATATTGTAACTTGAGGAAGCACTGTATTGCTTTCATCAAAAGCAGGGGGCCCACGCATATCTCTTGCACAGGGGCCCTTTGCTGTCAGTGTGGCCGATTCTAGCTAAATCACAGCAATACTGTGACATTTTGTCCTTGCCTTCTAATCTTCTATAACGGAGTGACAAGATTTATCCCCTTTGATTTATGGAGGGGAAGGGTGTCACCGAAGCCTGATTTAGACAGTTGCTATGCTACAGGCCCAGCGGTGGATCTGATATGTAGTGATAGCAGCAGCAAGAACAACAGGCATGAGACTTTAAAACTTTCGGTATGAGCAGAGTTTCCCTGTACATTTATCGAAAGGAACCATTCCATTACTGAAAATGATGGCAGTGCCTCATCCATCATGTCACGGAGATGAACGGCGCCTGATGGACCCCGTTGACTTATAAGGAAGTCCATTGGGTTTCATCACAGTGATCACTACAATTCTGAGAAAGCCAATGACTAGTGTTGAGCGAAGCGAAGCATTAGAAGCGGAATTCGGTCTGAGGTTTAGAAAAACTTTGATTCTAAACAAATCCAAATATCCTCGTGCTTTGTGGTAACGAATCATTTTTCCTAAAATGGGGGCTGCACGTGTTAGAAAGAGAAAGTAAGTGTAGAGGGGACGAGTCCAGGAACGCAAGATCACCCATAATGCCGTTCAGCCAGTCAATCCACAGGTAGCCACCCCCCTGTGATGTCACAGCTAGGCAGAGCCCTATAAAACCCTGATCTCGCATGGTCACCGGCATTTTCCTGTGAGCTGAGCATAGGGAGAGACGTGACAAAACGCTCATGCACTAGGGATAGTGTTACTGCAAACTGTTAACATAGAGCATATGACAATATTGGAGAGGGAGACTGCAGGGAGAGTGCAGGGAGAGTCCAGGGAGAGTGCAGGGAGAGTCCAGGGAGAGTGCAGGGAGAGTGCAGGGAGAGCGTAGGAGACTCTACTACAATTTATCACCATGTGCATAACTGTGCAGTGCACCAAGGGTAATAGCTAATTCATTCTGTTAGCTTTAGAGTTACTGTGCCGTCAGTATTACAGGATGGTCTAATTTATCGCCGTGTACATAAGTGTGCAGTGCACCAATATTCATAGTTAATCCGTTCTGTTAGCTGTAGAGTTACTGTGCATCAGTGTTACAGGCAACTGTTAGTTTTAGGCAGATTGGCCTGAGTATACCTGATTTATATCGATTCGTGATTAATTAATTCGTAACAAATCGAATTTCTTATCGAACTTCGGCGAAGCTGCTGAATCAAATTTTTCAAAACATCGCTCATCTCTACTCCTGGCTATCCACATTGTTAGACCCTCGCTACAGGTCAAAAATGTGTGCATTTTTTTAGATCTTCTGAAAGGGATGCAAAAATTAACTACTATAGGACATGCTGTGAAGTCGGTTGGTCATTGCCTACGAGCGCCATCGCCCGTCCACAGGAAGGTCTGTAAGGTCCACTAGACTACTGGGTAGGCAAACTTGAGGTGAGTTTGCTCTGGGTATGCTTTCCTGCCCGGCCACTAGTGTGGCATCAGAGTGGGTGTTCAGTGTGGCAGTGGGCATAATTACCCCTAAGAAAACTCACTTTTCTTCCCAAAATGTTTAGAGACTAACCTTCATAAAGATGAATAAGGCGTGGATCAACCAGGATTTGCCAGACACCTGATGCAACAGATTAGATAATTCTGCCACTAATGATCATACTGTAGTGTGCTGCCACATTGGAATATTCTGCAAAATGGGCTGTTACTTCTGGCCACATGCTGTTGCCACCCGCCTGATGCCACCCATCTAATGCTACCTGCCTGCTGCTTCTACTGCAATTCCTACAAAGGGGCTTCTTGGCCAACTGATACACTGACGAGCAAAAGAGTAACAATGTTTTGAACTTTTGACTTTCAGGTTCCATATCTCACCATCCGCTACAGCTCCGAACATGAGATAACCATCATTTTATAGACAATCATCTTGGCTATCTCATACATAAATTGGACTTGCAACTATTTAGCGCATGATTAGTTATGCAGATTCTTAGCATTTAACTTCATTATTACTGTTTTGCTCCTAAAATTCTATATTTACATTTTTTGTTAGTATTTTGTAAATTGGCTTTCAACACTGCCTGAATCCTTCTGGGTATGCTCTTGATCAGATTCAAGAATGACTCGACCAAAATCTGTTCCCAGGTCTCTTCTACACGTCCCCAATGTTGGTGCATACTGGTCGACTTACTTGGGTACAAATACAGCTTTTTGTTTATCTCTACCCACAAGTGTTTGATTGGGTTGAGGTCTGGGGACTGTAAGGGCCAATCCAGCACCTATACTTCATTGTCATTGAACCATTTCTTTGCCAATTTCGACGTATGCTTTAGGTCGTTGCTGGAACACTATGTTGTCTTTTTCATACCCATAGTACTCGCGTGTGCAAAGTAATTTGTCTTGTAGGATACTCGCATATAGCTCAGCCTTGAGACCACCATCGATCCTGGTCAAGTACCCAATGGCTGTAAAACAACCCCATATCATCAGGCTTCCTCCACTGAAGCTGACAGTTCCTTCAATTTCTCCATCAGTTAGCCCCCTTTCCCCCAAACCTATTTGCATCCATCAGAGCCCAGTCTATTGACTTTGATCTCATCGCTCCTAATCACCCCTTTCCAATCTTCACTGTCCACTGTTTGTACTTTTTTGCAAATGAAGATATTAAAGTCAAGGTTTCTTCACTTTTTTCGGGCCACCATATCAGACTTGTGTAATGTGTGTTGCACTGTGCTTGCATGGACGTCTGTGATCTCGATATTACAAGGCATATGAGCCACCTCCACTGCCATGTTTGTCGCGCCAGAACTGATAGACCTTGTCATGGGCCGACTTGTGGATTCTGATATTTTGCCTGGACGTCCACCTCTTGGCTTTGGAATGGATGGGGGGGACTTCATTTCGTACTCTTCCAGCTGCCATGGCGCTCACATGATGCAGTCTGCCAATTTTCTTGGCCGAGATACCGCTATCGATGAGCTGAATGATGCTGTTTCTCTTTTCTTGTTTTCTTCTTCTTCATGGCTGCTCCTGTATTCAAACCAGTGATCTTTTGCTTGGGAATCAACCTAATAACACACTGAGCTATTAGGGAATGTGAGTGCAGGTGGTAATTTGTAGTATACAAGAAGAAAAAGATTGTTCCATCATCTGGAGCAAAACAGTAACAATGCAGTTACATGACAAAAATCTGCAAAACTAATCATATGCTAAATAGTTGCAAGTCCAATTTATGCATGAGATAGCCAAGATGATGGTCTATAAAATGATGGTAGTCTCACGTTCAGAGCTGTAGTGGATGGTGAGATATGGGGCCTGAAAGTCAAACATTCAAAAGATTGTTACCCTTTTGCTCGTCAGTGTATGAACATGTTACATTTTTACAAGAATATGCATACCACTGGGACTTGCTATCACACTGCTGCTGTTGGGTTCTGCTACTACTGTGATCTGCCACCACCCTGTGCTGTATGCCACTGCTGCTGCACCCCCTCCCCACTCTGTCATGGGGTCACTGCACAGTTATTACATGGTAATAAATTGTAGAAAAGTCTGTAGTTCAGCAGTCTCCTCAGCTCTCCCTCCACTCTCCCTGCACTCTCCTGCAGTTTAAAGGGAGTCTGTCACCTAATCTGAGCCTTTTGAACCGCTTAGATCAGATTATAGACTTCTTTGCCCTCATTACAATGGTACCTTTATTTGTTCTGTCCCTCACCGAGATCTTAAAAAAATAACTTTTTAAACTTATGCTAATGAGGTTCGGCAAGTGCCCTGGGGCGACTTTACTGCAGCAAGTGCCCAGGCTTCTCGGCGATGTGCCCAGAAAACCACACCTCTGGCCCGCCCTTGTTACCTATTATTACCTCCTCCTCTCCCTCCCAAATCTTGCACCTGTGCCCCGGCACATGCGCAGTCCAACGACCTGTTCCTCTGCCCATAATGGGCTCAGCAGTGCGCAGGTGCGGGACAAGTGTGGAGCGGTGCAGGCGCGAGATCTGGGAGGGAGAGGAGGAGGTAATAATAGGAAACAAGGGCGGGCTAGAGGTGGGGTTTTCTGATCACATCGCCGAGGGGCCTGGGCACTTGCTGCAGTAACGTCGCCCCAGGGCACTTGCCGAACCTCATTAGCATAAGTTTAAAAAGTATTTTTTTGAAGATCTCGGCGAGGGACAGAACAAATAAAGGTACCATTGTAATGAGGGCAAAGGAGTCTATAACCTGATCTGAGCGGTCTAAAAGGCTCAGATTAGGTGACAGACTCCCTTTAAAGTCCAAGACTTCACACTCAGATTGGGCCACCAAGTGGGAATAATATAATTAGGCAGAGGGGCCTGGATATACCTGATTTACTGAAATTCATTTGTAACTAATCAAATCTCTTGTGGAACTTCAGCGAAGCTGCCGAATAGAATTTTTCAAAACTTCGCTCATCTCTACCAATGACACTATCATCAGTCTAAACCAGGGGCATACACAGATCTCATAGAGAATCATACCAAAACTTAATATGCCCCCTCCCCCAATGAGATCTCTGATGAATTTCCAATTTTTTTCTATTACGTGGAGGAAATTGGAACAGGTGCTACATAAACATGGCACACATTCTGAATTTCTCAATTTATTTACATCAGATGACTGGCATAAATACATTGCCAAATCCCCCCTGCCCCATACAGCTGTACATCCTCTGATTCCATTCCTATAGCACATGATAAACCTGTCTGCCTGAAGTGAGGTGAGTCCACACGTGAAAAAAAAAAAAATTCCGTCCAAAATAACCGAAACTAGACGGAATGTTGGTTTCCGTTATTTATTCTCTATTGAAGTATATGAGGACGGATTAAAACGGAAAGGTTTCCATTTGGTTTCCAGTATATCAATTCCATTATAAGCATGTTATAACAGAAAGCTATAGCAGAATTGAAAACGCCTATGTGAAACCCCCCCCCCCCCCCCCCCCTTTTACTCAGAGTATCAGATTATTACTTACCTTGTTGGCAGCTGTTCGTGGGGCCCAGATGGCCCTCTGGGCATCAGACCACCGGGAATTTTCCCAGTAGGGTCCAATCCTGGCATAAGGTGAAATCCACAGCAGATTGGCAGCCAAATCCAATTCTAACACTGTAATATGTCCTAGTAGGACAGGAGACATTTTTGCAATTTTTACAGCCAGGAAACCAGTGCACTAATTCGTCCATCCCTGTCTGGGAACAGCCCCTTCAAATGATATTTGGGATGTGGAATCTGTTGACACATCCTGTGTTCACTGCAGCAAACATACAGGGAGTGCAGAATTATTAGGCAAGTTGTATTTTTGAGGATTAATTTTATTATTGAACAACAACCATGTTCTCAATGAACCCAAAAAACTCATTAATATCAAAGCTGAATATTCTTGGAAGTAGTTTTTAGTTTGTTTTTAGTTTTAGCTATTTTAGGGGGATATCTGTGTGTGTAGGTGACTATTACTGTGCATAATTATTAGGCAACTTAACAAAAAACAAATATATACCCATTTCAATTATTTATTTTTACCAGTGAAACCAATATAACATCTCAACATTCACAAATATACATTTCTGACATTCAAAAACAAAACAAAAACAAATCAGTGACCAATATATCCACCTTTCTTTGCAAGGACACTCAAAAGCCTGCCATCCATGGATTCTGTCAGTGTTTTGATCTGTTCACCATCAACATTGCGTGCAGCAGCAACCACAGCCTCCCAGACACTGTTCAGAGAGGTGTACTGTTTTCCCTCCTTGTAAATCTCACATTTGTTGATGGACCACAGGTTCTCAATGGGGTTCAGTTCAGGTGAACAAGGAGGCCATGTCATTAGATTTTCTTCTTTTATACCCTTTCTTGCCAGCCACGCTGTGGAGTACTTGGACGCGTGTGATGGAGCATTGTCCTGCATGAAAATCATGTTTTTCTTGAAGGATGCAGACTTCTTCCTGTACCACTGCTTGAAGAAGGTGTCTTCCAGAAACTGGCAGTAGGACTGTGAGTTGAGCTTGACTCCATCCTCAACCCGAAAAGGACCCACAAGCTCATCTTTGATGATACCAGCCCAAACCAGTACTCCACCTCCACCTTGCTGGCGTCTGAGTCGGACTGGAGCTCTCTGCCCTTTACCAATCCAGCCACGGGCCCATCCATCTGGCCCATCAAGACTCAATTTAACAACAATATGGATAATTCTTAGAGACCACCTGAATCAATAGAAGGTATAGGAAAAGTGATCAAATTTAAAACTTAACGTTTAATACACAAAATATAGAATATTTGGTCCCATGATAATGTGATACAATTATAGAAACAAAAAGGAGCAGCGCGGTTGTACACCAACGGAAAACAGGTGCAAACAGCCAGAACCCATGTACAAAAAACAGTGCGGCGGCACTCAAAATAAACCCGGTGGTCCTACCTCTTAGATGAGAAGCTCCTTGGAAACGCGACTGCATGTCCAGTGCTGATAGATATGCACACCATTTGATGACGGCAGACGTATGAAACAGGGTGTAGGGGTGCTAGGATTGCTGACCCTAATGATACCCTAGGGCCCTACAATGGCCTAGATGGCACGACCACGGATCCCCGCGATCAGCCAATGCAGGAACCTACCCCTGGAATTATTGCGCCCTAATAAGCCCTCAGCTGCCTAGTCCCTACACGCATGTTTCGCAATCATAGATGAGTGAATGGCTCATCAGGGGAAACATGGAGCCTGGGCTGAGACTGTGCACGGAACGCTGACAATATGTCAGAAACGGACACTGCACAGAGGCAAAGGTCGACCACAATCTAGATATAGAAGGAGTGTGGCCAAACAAATCACAAGGTGGAGAGGGCAAACTGATACTTGTCCTAACCACTGCTAAATATTGCTGGCGCATGGGCTGATGTAGCCTGAGGAAGTGTTTGAATCCACCGCCTTTTGAACCTAGACCGGCCCTCAGAACGAGGCTTGGTTCGGACACTCCCACCCGTCATAGAAAGTGCGATGCGCCCGCGCATGCGCGAACGGACGGATCGCATAAGGGAGGGAGCATACTCTGCAGACGCCTGTGAGCGTGATGACGTCACCGCGCCCGATCCCGTTTGTTCAAACGAGACCAAACGGCAGTTGCCAGGAGACAGGGACGCTACTCCCCGACAACGCCGAATGGCGCCGCTTCAAGTTGAGAAGCTGCGCAAACATAAGTGAGGCATTCAGGCAATTATATTAATTAAGGGAATCCTGGCTTGGAAGACAATCCACGGACATATGTAAATAAAGGGAGGGGTAATGAGGAAGAAACACACAGATAGGGCAGGAGGGCAGAACGAAGGGGAGAGGGGGCAGATGGCATAACAATAGGTGAAGTGAGGGGTAATTAGAAGCCATATGAATCAAAAAGTATAAGCATAGGGGATCGGTACAGGCAGCCTAGATAAAACAGCTATAATTAAGCTGTTCATTCAGACCGGTGGGTGAGACCGTGCCTAAAACATAGATCCAACGGGATTCTCTCTGAATTAAAGCACGGTCCCAATCACCACCACGTATTGGATATGCCACCTTCTCGATTCCCATTGCCCTCAGGCATCCAGGGTTGCCCTGGTGGCAATCATGGACATGTCTGGAAATAACGGTGTCCCTCTGATTGGCAATGTCGCCAAGGTGCTCACCCAGGCGTCTGCGTAGTTCACGCCTCGTTTTGCCCACATACTCCAAATTGCACTCGCAGGTAATCTTGTAAATCACACCTTGCGTCTTGCAATTAATGAAGTCTTTGATCGGAAAGGACTTATTGAGGTTAGAACTAAAGAAAGATTTCCCTGTCTGGATGATTTTACACGCTACACAGCCGCTGCACCTAAAGGAACCCATAGGCCTGCGGTCGAGCCAAGTCCCTTGTCTAGGTGGCGGGGCGAAGTGGCTGTGTACCAGGAGATCCTTTAGATTGCTACCCCTTCTAAATGTTATTTGGGGGTAGTCGTGAATGATGTCCCTGATGTCCGGGTCCATCATTAAAATGGGCCAATGTTTGCCCAGGATCCCACGCATTCTATCAGCACAGCCATCAAAAGTGTCTAGCAGACGGATCTTCTGGTCACCGGCTGATTTAGCCTTAGGCACCAGAAGGTCCGACCTAGCCGTGTCGACCGCCCTGTGATAAGCCTGCTGAAGCACATTGTCCGGATAACCCCTATTCAGAAAGCGTGCCCTTAAATCGTTCGCCTTCTTCCTAAAATCCGGTCCCTCGGAGCAGTTGCGCCTAAGGCGCAAATATTGGCCACATGGAATACCCCTTTTAAGGGGAATGGGGTGGCTACTGCTCCAGTGTAGGACTGAGTTGGTAGAGGTAGGCTTTCTGAAGATGGTTGTTGAGAGTTCATCGGACCCCTTTCTGAAGATGGATATATCAAGAAAGGACAGACTATTAGGGTCAGATTCATGTGTGAATCTAAGGCCTATACTGTTATGATTCAGCTTGGATACCAAACCAGAGAATGATGATTGGGAATCATTCCAGATGATAAAGACGTCGTCGATGTAACGTGCCCACAGAGCTATGGGCACGGTACTCGACGACATCTCCTCAGAGAAAACACAGGTAGCCTCCCACCAGCCCAGGAGCAAATTGGCGTAGGCCGGTGCGCAAGAACAGCCCATCGCCGTGCCCCTGAGCTGGTGGTAAAGCTTAGTACCAAAATGAAAAAAGTTATGCGTCAGTAGATACTCAAGAAGTCTCAGCACAAACTCATTGTGCTGAGAAAACTGACAACCCCTCATACTAAGAAAATGACCCACTGCTTTGAGGCCCGCGGCATGAGGAATAGAGGAATATAATGCCTCGACATCAATACTCCCCAGGATAGCCTGGGGTTCGATGTTCACGCCGTCAAGTCTTTTAAGTAGGTCCATGGTGTCCCTGACATAAGATGGCAGGGACACCACAAAGGGCATAAGGACTTTATCAATATAAATACCCAGGTTTTGGCTAATACAGCCAACCCCCGAAACGATAGGTCTCCCTTTAAGGGGAGTTGTCCCCTTATGGACCTTCGGTAGGCTGTAGAATGTAGCATTCACTGGGTATTTAGGATATAGAAAGTCCAATTCCTCTGCAGAGATCAGTTTTTTGGTTTTCGCATCCTGCAGGATTTCCCTCAGTTCTATTAAATAAGAGTCTGTCGGGTTAGATGGTAAAACCTCATAGGTGTTTCTGTCCCGAAGAATATGCTCACACATATTCCGGTAGTCAGTGGTGTCCATGATCACTGTGTTGCCTCCTTTGTCCGAAGGCTTCACAGTGATCGTGGAGTCATTCTTGAGGGCCGTAATGGCCTCCCATTCCTCCCTGGTACAGTTGTTAACCAGGGGGGTGGATGCCACTTTTTTAAGGTCTGCTGATACAAGCTGGAGGAACACATCCAAGCATGAGATGTCACTGGATGGGGGCATCTTGGTGCTCTTGTTCCTAAGGGTCGTGAAGGGGCCCACACCAGTAATGTCACCACCCAGATCCTCCAGACTGTGTAGCAACCTAACGTCCGGTAGAAGGCTTAAGGGAATCCCTAGTTCCTGACACTGCCGTTCGTCCGTGTGTTTAAAAAACTTTCGCCATCTAAGTTTCCTAATGAAAAGATGTAGATCTTTAGTCCACGTGAAGGCGTCGAAGCGGCGAGTGGGGACAAAGGATAAACCCTTACTAAGTACGGCCATTTCTATGGTACTCAATGATCTCTGAGACAGGTTAATTACTTCGGGCCCTGTTGGTCCCGAGTCCTTGACCTGTTTCTCAACGGATAGGGAATGGCTTGAGTAAAAAAACCTTGGGGTTGTCCTCGACCTCTACCTCTAGGCCATTGTAGGGCCCTAGGGTATCATTAGGGTCAGCAATCCTAGCACCCCTACACCCTGTTTCATACGTCTGCCGTCATCAAATGGTGTGCATATCTATCAGCACTGGACGTGCAGTCGCGTTTCCAAGGAGCTTCTCATCTAAGCGGTAGGACCACCGGGTTTATTTTGAGTGCCGCCGAGCACTGTTTTTTGTACATGGGTTCTGGCTGTTTGCACCTGTTTTCCGTTGGTGTACAACCGCGCTGCTCCTTTTTGTTTCTATAATTGTATCACATTATCATTGGACCAAATATTCAATATTTTGTGTATTAAACGTTAAGTTTTAAATTTGATCACTTTTCCTATACCCATCAAGACTCACTCTCATTTCATCAGTCTATAAAACCTTAGAAAAATCAGTCTTGAGATATTTCTTGGCCCAGTCTTGACGTTTCAGCTTGTGTGTCTTGTTCAGTGGTGGTCGTCTTTCAGCCTTTCTTACCTTGGCTATGTCTCTGAGTATTGCACACCTTGTGCTTTTGGGCACTCCAGTGATGTTGCAGCTCTGAAATATGGCCAAACTGGTGGCAAGTGGCATCTTGGCAGCTGCACGCTTGACTTTTCTCAGTTCATGGGCAGTTATTTTGCGCCTTGGTTTTTCCACACGCTTCTTGCGACCCTGTTGACTATTTTGAATGAAACGCTTGATTGTTCGATGATCACGCTTCAGAAGCTTTGCAATTTTAAGAGTGCTGCATCCCTCTGCAAGATATCTCACTATTTTTGACTTTTCTGAGCCTGTCAAGTCCATTTTGCCAAAGGAAAGGAAGTTGCCTAATAATTATGCACACCTAATATAGGGTGTTGATGTCATTAGACCACACCCCTTCTCATTACAGAGATGCACATCACCTAATATGCTTAATTGGTAGTAGGCTTTCGAGCCTATACAGCTTGGAGTAAGACAACATGCATAAAGAGGATGATGTGGTCAAAATACTCATTTGCCTAATAATTCTGCACGCAGTGTATGTGTAATGTATATATATATATATTTGTGTGTGTATATATATATATATATATATATATGTATTATATAGAAATATATATTATATATAGAAATATATATATGTGTGTGTATATATATATATATATATATACATACACACACACAATTATAGGTTTAAAATGTCAGCCCTGTCTCCATTGATGTGATTTGTCCTAATATAGACATCTTGAGGAATCTTACAGGACGGCTCCGAACAAGCGGTTATTTGGCAGGAGATGAATTCTCATCAGAGGTTTGCCTCGTACAAGCAGCTTGAAAAAAGACTGGCTAAGATTCATGAAAATGATTTTCCACAGAGGAGAGGGACATGTTTGGAGAGGTCAAATGAAACTTACAGCCGTAGACAGATATATTTTGGAAACAAGAAAATGTTCCTAAAATTAATCACAACTTCTTTTTATTATTTTATATTTGTATGAGACGTGGTGCGGCTAGGTCTCCAGGACAAAAATATTTAGCTTAAAGGGATGTTGAACTATTCTCCAAACACTCCAGTGTAAACAGTGCTGTACCTACCGTGGAGGCAGACCATGTGTCAGGCCATGTGACTGCTAGGGGACCCCGGGAGAAGAGGTTCCGATACTGAGCTCCTTTTTCTGTTCATGAAAACACTTAATTTTGAATGCATCTGCCACTAGGGGGAGTGCATTACAAGGAGATTTTTACAGCTTCCATTTCTTTCAATGGTAACTGTATAAATTCCTATGCATTAAGCTCCCAGTAGTAGTGATTGAGGACAAAGAGTTTTATGATATACTGTATGCGGAAAGCACATTGTTATGGCAGTGGTTGTAAAACCACTGTGTCAACCAACAGATTTGGCTTTTGGGCTATTCCTAATCCTTGGCAGTCCTCTGGTTTTCAGACTTTAACCCCTACAGAGGGATCAGGCTGTAGGGGGACCACCAGGCTGCTTCCTCCTGGAGTAGTCTCTGTGTGATTGACAGCTGACCTACAGGGTTCTGACAAAATCAGAATCAGGGAAAGGCCGAGGTCAGGGCAGGCAGAGTACGTGCAATACAGTAAATGGTCTGATGTCTAGGCAATCAGGGAAGGGTTAATATGGAGGTCAGGCCAGGCAGCAAAGGGTCAGAATCCAGAAAACAGGCAGAAAGTCTGTACATGAACAGACACTTTTGCAGGATACTAGCACGCTAGAACACCTATTGCTCAGGCACCCTTCTGCATGGGAAGGCACCTTATGTACCCCAGGGTTGCCTGTTTATAGCTGAAGAACATTACGGTGTGCGCTGGCCCATTAAGAGCTGGAAGAACTGTTCATGTGCACCCTACAGGCAGAGGAGAAGAGGTCTTGTCGCCAAGCAGGCCACAGCCAGCTTGGAGGGACAGAGCAGAGTCGACAGCGAGACCCGCCGGGAAGAAATTGAGAAGATGGCAAGGTGAGCAGGAGAGCGGTGGCTGGGGGCCTTCTGCTGTAATACACTTAAAGACATATAGCTCTATGGAGAAGATTTATCCAGTATGTTGTCTGCTGTAAATACATGGAAAAACATGTTGTTCAGAGTGAGCACCATATTTATGAACCGAGTAGGTAAGTTGGAGTGCAACTTTTTTTTACAAAAAAAAAAAATCCTCTTTAATAAAAGAAAAAATTCACCAGAAATATCTTGCGGGGAGGGCCCATACTAAGTTTTGCTATGAGGCCCCATAATAGCTGTAATTTACTGTAAGGTCCTTTTTAGATGGATGATTTCCCATCCAAGTTCTGTCCAAGTTGAGAAAGGACAGCACCTGTACTGAACACTGACCCATGAAAGGGGATCTTCTCCATAGATCATCAGTATCTGATCGGTTGGGGTCTGACAATAGTGACGCAGACTTCTCATGGCTCACCAAGCAAACCACTGTTCTGCAGGGGTCCCAGAGGATACATCATCAGTATAAAAGTCTCAGAAAACCGCTTTAACCCCTTACTGACCAGCACCGTACATGCGGGATGTGACTTCTCGCCCTGCGCAGTACATGTACTGCACTCTGAACGGGCGGGTGCATCCTCTCAGTCAGTGGTAGGGGCCTGGCTGTTACTGACAGCCAGACCCCTGCTGTATCTGCCAGCATCTGTATAAAAACTGATGCCGGAGCATTAACCCCTTGAATGATGCAGTCAACAGTGACCACAGCATTTGCAGGGTTTGTGGAGGGAGAGGGCTCCCTCTCCGACCCTACTGGGTCCCAGCACTGCAGTGAAGGGGGCCAAAGGCTGCTGTGGCAGCCCGTTTTTCTTAGCCCTCTTGCAGACGAGCGTGTCTGGATCAGGTCCGGATTGTTACGTCTGCGATCAGGGAAAATCGTGGAAGTAGATACGCAATTGCAGGGGGGACATGATTAACCTAGACAAATATATAAATGGGCCATACTAAAAATACGGTGAAAAACTGTTTCATGTAAAATGCCCTCAAAAGACAAGGGGGCCCTGCCTCCGACTGGAGAAGAAAAAGTTCAGTCTCCGGAAGCGTCAAAGCTTCTTTACTGTAAGAACTGTGAATCTGTGGAACAGACTTCCTCAGGACGTGGTCACAGCAGGAACAGTGGACGGTTTCAAAAAGGGTTTAGATTCTTAAAAGTAAACAACATTAATGCTTATGAAAACGTGTAGAAATCTGAGTCTCACTTTCTTCTGGGATTCGCGGTCCTTACCTATCCCTTGGTTGAACTTGATCGACTTATGTTTTTTTTTCAACCGTATCAACTATGTAACTATATTTCACTATGATTTGCAGTAAAAAAAAAATCTTACCTTGGAAAATCTGCAAAAAAAATGAAATTTCACTTCCATATTCCTTTATTTCTTGTGGAACACCTCAAGGGTTAACAAAGTTTGTAACATCAGTTTTCAATAAGTTGAGGGGTGTAGTTTTTAACATGGGTGATTTCTATTATGTAAGGCCCTCAAAGTGATTTCAGAACTGAATGGGAGCTTAAAAAAAATGATTTTCTTGAAACTTAGAAACATTTCTTAAAACGTTCTAAAAAATAAAATTACATTTACAAAACAATGTCAACCTAAAGGAGACATATGGGGAATGTTGATTCATAACAATTTTATGAGGTTATAATATGTGTCTTGAAAGTAGAGAAATTCTAATTTAGAACCAAAGTTCTGTAAATTTTTTATTTTTTTTATAAATAAAGAAAAAAAAAAATTGACCCAAATTTACTGCTAACATGAAGTACAATGTGTCATGAGAAAACAGTCTCAGAATCGGTTAGATAAGTAAAACCATTCCAAAGTTATTACCACATAAAGTGACACGTCAAATTTCCGAAAATAGGCCTGGGCAAGAAGGAGAAAACTGGCCCAGGGTAAAAGGAGTTTAAGTCACGAGAGTGATTTTCCGCTTGGACCATCGGTCAGTGCTGAGAAAATCTCAGCAGGACCATCTTGCTTCAATTTTCCAGCAAGACCCCACACTCAGACACAATCTGTTTGCGTTACATTTAAAAAGTCGTCTGCATTTACCATCAGATGAGTCTCCTATGGTCCCGTCTAAATAAGCCATAACTAGCAGAGCACCTATGTGACCATCACTTGACCAAGACCAATTTCTATCAACTGGAATGAACCAGTGAGGGTGTATTCAGATGTAATGGTTGGACTGTGGTTTCTTGCCGCTCAACTAAACCACCTACTGAAAATTGTTCATTTTAAAGTGGCAAAAAAATGTATATGTCAAAGTGACGTATCAAAGGTTTTGTGTGGTGGGGGTCCAGGTGCTGAGGCCTCCAATCGCTAGAAAGAGGAGAAAGCAGTGCTGCCACAGAGCACTCTCTCTCCTTGCTGCCACAGAGCACTCTCTCTTCCTTGCTGCCACAGAGCACTCTCTCTTCCTTGCTGCCAAAGGCAGTCTCAATAAAAGGTCTATGAGCCTGTCTCTGTGTGAGCACGTCTTTTTCCTCTAGTTCTAATGATTGGTGGGGGTCTCAGGACTCTCACCACCACCACTACTGAAAACCTTTGATATGTCACTATGATACAGCCAGGTCCATAAATATTGGGACATCGACAAAATTCTAACATTTTTGGCTCTATACACCACCACAATGGATTTGAAATGAAACGAACAAGATGTGCTCTAACTGCAGACTGTCAGCTTTAATTTGAGGGTATTTACATCCAAATCAGGTGAACGGTGCAGGAATTACAGCAGTTTGCATATGTGCCTCCCACTTGTTAAGGAACCAAAAGTAATGGGACAGAATAATAATCATAACTCAAACTTTCACTTTTTAATACTTGGTTGAAAATCCTTTGCAGTCAATTACAGCCTGAAGTCTGGAACTCATAGACATCACCAGACGCTGTGTTTCATCCCTGGTGATGCTCTGCCAGGCATCTATTGCAACTGTCTTCAGTTCCTGCTTGTTCTTGGGGCATTTTCCCTTCAG
This sequence comes from Bufo bufo, assembly GCF_905171765.1. Taxonomy (NCBI): domain Eukaryota; kingdom Metazoa; phylum Chordata; class Amphibia; order Anura; family Bufonidae; genus Bufo; species Bufo bufo. Next base: position 49,810,754 of record NC_053394.1, read on the forward strand.
TTTTGTGTTAGCAAGTGAAATGCATGCTCAATCAGATTCAGGTCAGGTGATTGACTTGGCCATTGCATAACATCCCACTTCTTTCCCTTAAAAAACTCTTTGGTTGCTTTTGCAGTATGCTTTGGGTCATTGTCCATCTGCACTGTGAAGCACCGTCCAATGAGTTCTGAAGCATTTGGCTGAATATGCAGATAATATTGCCCGAAACACTTCAGAATTCCTCCTGCTGCTTTTGTCAGCAGTCACATCATCAATAAATACAAGAGAACCAGTTCCATTGGCAGCCATACATGCCCACGCCATGACACTACCACCACCATGCTTCACTGATGAGGTGGTATGCTGAGGATCATCAGCAGTTTTTTTCCTTCTCCATACCCTTCTCTTCCCATCACTCTGGTACAAGTTGATCTTGGTCTCATCTGTCCATAGGATGTTGTTCCAGAACTGTGAAGGCTTTTTTAGATGTCATTTGGCAAACTCTAATCTGGCCTTCCTGTTTTTGAGGCTCACCAATGGTTTTCATCTTGAGGTGAACCCTCTGTATTCACTCTGGTGAAGTCTTCTCTTGATTGTTGACTTTGACACACATACACCTACCTCCTGGAGAGTGTTCTTGATCTGGCCAACTGTTGTGACCACAGTTGTTTTCCGTGGTCTTCTGGGTCTTTTGGTGTTGCTGAGCTCACCGGTGCGTTCCTTCTTTTTAAGAATGTTCCAAACAGTTGTTTTGGCCAGGCCTAAGGTTTTTGCTATCTCTCTGATGTTTTTTTTTTTTTTTTTTTCAGCCTAATGATGGCTTGCTTCACTGATAGTGACAGCTCTTTGGATCTCATCTTGAGAGTTAACAGCAAAAGATTCCAAATGCAAATAGCACACTTGAAATGAACTCTGGACCTTTTATCTGCTCATTGTAATTAGGATAATGAGGGAATAACACACACCTGGCCATAGAACAGCTGAGAAGCCAATTGTCCCATTACTTTTGGTTCCTTAACAAGTGGGAGGCACATATGCAAACTGTTGTAATTCCTACACCGTTCACCTGATTTGGATGTAAATACCCTCCAATTAAAGCTGACAGTCTGCAGTTAAAGCACATCTTCTTCATTTCATTTCAAATCAAATGTTAGAATTGTGTCGATGTCCCAATATTTATGGACCTGACTGTATATCAAAAGTTACGCTAAAGTATAGGTAACCACTGCACTTAGCGGTAAAACCGCACACGGTTCTTGCAACGCAGTTTTCAGTTGTAATGACCGCAAGCAAAAGATCTTAAAGACTGTAAAGAATTAGGGTCCATTCAGACGTCTGCATGATGGGTCCGGATCCGTTCCGCAATTGTGCAGAATGGGTGCGGACCCATTAATTTTCAACAAAAACTGTTTGTCCTGCGTTTGATATTTCACATTGACTTCTATGCAACATCTGAAACTGATGTTTTAAAAAAAAATAATAATCAAAACCCCTCAGAAAAGCCAGAAAAACTATGTGTGACACCAGCATCTACTTACTCAGGGAGCATATATGGTTGAATACAATGGTGAGGCAGGGAGCCATCTGCTCCATGCTCCCCCATTCATACTGGACTCGTGGTGTCAGGCGCAATGAAGTGACATCATCGTACCTACTTTTCTAGCCTTCGGACAGACAGGAGCAGATCTGTAGTAAGAGATCTGTTCTGTTCATCATGGCAACATGGGTTAGGTAAGCACCCACTAAAGGGCCACGTTATTGTGTTGGCAGCACATAAGGGGCACCATATTGTGTTTCGGGAACATAAGGGGCATTAGTTTGTGTAAGTGTCCTGTTGCCGTATTGCGGACCACATTTGCAAATCCGCAATACACGGGCACCGTTCCGTGTGCATTTCGCATCACGGATGCGGACCCATTCATTTCAATGGGTCCGCAAATCCGGAGATGCGGAATGGTGCGGAGCGGAAGCACGAAACGAAACCCTACGGAAGCACTACAGAGTGCTTCCGTGGGGTTTCGCCCCGTACTTCCGTTCCGCAAAAATATAGAACATGTCCTATCTTTTTGCGGAACGGCCGGATTACGGACCAATTAAAGTTAGTGCCTCATACAGACGCGCATGGCGCATGCGCGAGAATTCGTCTGCTGACTCAGAGGGAGGTTCGCATTCCAGAGGAGATGGGCGGGCTGGAGGGACGCGCTGGGCGGCATTTTGTGAAGGTAGACCGAGCCTCTAGGTGCTGAAAAGACGCCCGCATAGCACCTAGAGGCTCATTAGCATATCGATAAAAGTTCGTTTTTTATGGAAACGGCTGCACAAAAAGCTATTATAATAGCATTGTTTGGTAGAGGAGACACTAGCGGATCGCTAGTGTCTGACAGCTAAATATGTCCAAACGAGGTGGTAGAAACCCTTTAAACTTATCTCCTATGCACAAGAGAGTAGAATTGTCTGATCAGTGGGAGTTCAGCCACTGGGACGCCCCCAACAATCACCGTAACAGGGATCTTGTGTCTCCCCATATGGACGGAGTGGTGGTTGAGCATGTGCACTGCCGCTCCATTCATCTCTATGCTACTGCCGGAGATTGCCAAGCAATGTACTCGGCTTCTCCTTGGCAGTCCCATAGAGATGTGATGGAGCAGGGCGCATGCTCGACCGACACTGCATTCATCAGGGAGACACAGGACCCCCATTCTTGAGACTGATGGGGCCCAGTAGTTGGACCTGTACTGATAAGCTACTCACAGAATAGCACCCAAATCTAAAACGTAGCCTTTATCTAAATTACTAAAATTACCCCACAATTGATATAAACAAAATAATAATCAGTATTCCACAATACGGGATGGGACAATATCATAGGCAGGGTAGTGGTGGTCAAATGGGAGACTTTCCCTGATTCTCACCCTATACTATATAGCCCTGCCTATAGAACGGAATAGCCGCCCCGGTAGGGGCGATCCTGTATTCAGGAACCTCCTAATAGCCCTTGGATAACCCTGAAGACAGATTATAGAGGCAGAACAAGATAAGGTGCCATAGAACGGGTCTAGTTAATGACCTACTCTAAATACACTGAAGGGACCTATTCTCTGTATGTAACTATGTAACTATCTTTGGAAGTTGGAGGTGTCTTTTTGCAGATAAGGATATGATCCGATATTGCAGAAATTACATTGGGCATCTATTCATTCATTGTTTTGTATTTAGCACCTATTCATTTTGATGTGCTCAGCCTTCATTATTTTGTGTATTTAGAGTAGGTCATTGACTAGACCCGTTCTATGGCACCTTATCTTGGTCTGCCTCTATAATCAGTCTTCAGGGTTATCCAAGGACTATTGGATAGGGGAAAAGTTTGACAACTGGCACAACTCTTTTAAGGACTTATCATCTCTCCTGATATATCTGTTTTAGTACTACTTGCATTCCCCATGTAATAACAATTCTGGAAAATATTTTCTTATAACTGTATATTGTGTCATTCCTCAGTTATTCCTACTATAAATTTATGAATAAATCGCCAGTTTGGATTTAAGTCATGTAAACATTTTCCCCTTGGTATGTAGGTATGAGGTAATTTTCTGCACAGTCTGCCACTGCAAGGTCAGACTGCCCCGAGACACACCCTGCAAGGTCAGACTGCCCCGGGACACCCCCTGCAAGGTCAGACTGCCCCGGGACACCCACTGCAAGGTCAGACTGCCCCGGGACACACACTGCAAGGTCAGACTGCCCCGAGACACACCCTGCAAGGTCAGACTGCCCCGGGACACACCCTGCAAGGTCAGACTGCCCCGAGACACACCCTGGAAGGTCAGACTGCCCCGAGACACACCCTGCAAGGTCAGACTGCCCCGGGACACACCCTGCAAGGTCAGACTGCCCCGAGACACACCCTGCAAGGTCACACTGCCCCGGGACACACCCTGCAAGGTCAGACTGCCCCGGGACACACCCTGCAAGGTCAGACTGCCCCGGGACACACCCTGCAAGGTCAGACTGCCCCGGGACACACCCTGCAAGGTCAGACTGCCCCGGGACACACCCTGCAAGGTCAGACTGCCCCGGGACACACCCTGCAAGGTCAGACTGCCCCGGGAAACACCCTGCAAGGTCAGACTGCCCCGGGACACACCCTGCAAGGTCAGACTGCCCCGAGACACACCCTGCAAGGTCAGACTGCCCCGGGACACACCCTGCAAGGTCAGACTGCCCCGGGACAGCCCCCGGTTTATTCGTAAACTTCTTGCTGTAGGAAAAATAGGAATGGCATAACATTGTTATATGAAAATATGCTCAAGAATTGTTATGTCAGGAGAGGTAACAGGTCCTCTTTAAAGTCTATAGACACTTTTGGGGGCACTCATTTTTCTATTTAGCAGTCTGACGGCTCAATCTCCATCTGTGTTGGTCCCATGTTAGGCCTCTTTCACACTTGCGTTGTTGGGATCCGGCATGCACTTCCGTTGCCGGAGGTGCCTGCCGGATCCGGAAAAACGCAAGTGTACTGAAAGCATTTGAAGACGGAACCGTCTTCCAAATGCTTTCAGTGTTACTATGGCACCCAGGACGCTATTAAAGTCCTGGTTGCCATAGTAGGAGCGGGGAGCGGGGGAGCGGTATACTTACAGTCCGTGCGGCTCCCGGGGCGCTCCAGAATGACGTCAGAGCGCCCCATGCGCATGGATGACGTGATCACATGGATCACGTGATCCATGCGCTTGGGGCGCCCTGACGTCACTCTGGAGCGCCCGGGGAGCCGCACGGACGGTAAGTATACTGCTCCCCTGCTCCCCGCTACACTTACCATGGCTGTCAGGACTTTAGCGTCCCGGCAGCCATGGTAACCACTCTGAAAAAGCTAAATGTCGGCTCCGGCAATGCGCCGAAACGACGGTTAGCTTAAGGCCGGATCCGGATCAATGCCTTCCAATGGGCATTAATTCCGGATCCGGCCTTGCGGCAAGTGTTCCGGATTTTTGGCCGGAGCAAAAAGCGCAGCATGCTGCGGTATTTTCTCCGGCCAACAAACGTTCCGTACCGGAACTGAAGACATCCTGATGCATCCTGAACGGATTACTCTCCATTCAGAATGCATTAGGATAATCCTGATCAGGATTCTTCCGGCATAGAGCCCCGACGACGGAACTCTATGCCGGAAGACAATAACGCAGGTGTGAAAGAGCCCTTAACATGTGCCTGCAATGCTGAGAAAAATGAAGTTGTAATATATGTAAATGAGCCTCTAGGAGCAACGGGGGAGTTGCCATTACACCTAGAGGCTCCGCTCTCTCTGCAACTGCCGCGTTCTCTCCACTTTGATTGACTTTAGAAGAAGTCAGAGCCAGGCAGGTGTGATCAGGTTTTCACTGCCTGCCCCTGTCAATCAAAGCGCAGAGGGTGCAGCAGTTGCAGAGAGAGCAGAGCCTCTAGGAGTAATGACAACGCCCCCGTTGCTCCTAGAGGCTCATTTGCATATAATAAAACATCATTTTTCTCAGCAATGCGTACACATATGAACATGGGACCAACACAGATGCCTTCAGCTGCCAAGTGCACATGTAACAGGTCAGACAGTGTCAGAGGTACAAACCTGCTGACAGATGCACTTGAGGTGGGTTGATGGGTTCCTGGAGACCCCCTCTAATATTTGCACAGCCATCAGTAAGTTCTCCGAATCCATACTCAGTCTTTTGTCCTCCACAACAAAAACATTGCAGCACCCACGTTTGGCTCTTTCGCAGTTTGTCAAACATTGGCAGAGTTCCCCACCATGAAACAGACACCAGTTTGTCTGAATGTTTCACAACTGTCTCCCAGTAACATCCCAATTTTACTATATTTGTCTGAATGGATTTGAATGCAGGATTTGGGTCGGAGATGACAGACTTGTACACACTGCACTTGCTGCATCATTTTTTCCATTAGGCACGGGGAGGAGTCGTCGTCCGTGCGGTTTTCATTTCTGACTTGTTCGAAAACACTTTCTTGCTGAAACAGCCCCTTTTAATCATCTGCTTCTCAAACAGGAATTTCCACATGCTATCTCCAATCTCACATTTGTGCTGAACGGAAGGCTTTCTAATAAATCCCTGAGAGTTTTACAGAGGTAAATGAAGAAATCCCTGCCGATGACGGAACGCATTGCATGTGAGCGTGTGGCCTGCGGGACCAGTTCATCCTGTACGAGGGAGAAGACTTTGTAACAATTATTAGATACATTGTAAATGGTTACTAGTGTTGTGCGAATCGATCTGAATTTCAGGGAAAATTCGATTTGCTGCTAACCTTCGTGATAGAGAATCAATTTTCCCTAAATGGCGTAAAAAAAAAATAAAAAAAATCATACTTACCTCTTTCATTTGATCGTCACCATTTTGATTGAAGATCTCGCAGGAAATCCTGTGCGCAGTGGCGTATGATGACTGATGTGATGACGTCATCACGGGCCGCACGATATTTCGCGCTAGGTCTTCAATCAAGATGGCGGCAGCTGGTTCTTTGCAAGCAAATGGATAAGCTAAGTATGATTTTATATATTTTTATTTTACACCGGGATTTTTGCTGTCAGATGCCGCGATCAGCTATGAACACGGCATCTGAGGGGTACAATGACGGGGAGCAGCTCAATCGCCGCTCCCTGTAATTGCACCCACTATATACAAAGAAATGCGCTTCGTGAAGAAGTAATTAGTCGCAAAGCAAATTTTTTTGTAGAATTCGGCAAAGCAGCCAAATCGAATTTTTTAATACTTCACCCATGTCTAGTTACAACCTTGTCAAAAGTGACTCATTTTTATTCCATTGTTCAGCCGCAGGGCCGTTTCTTGGACCGAGCGGCCGCCCGGGGCGCTGTTAGAAGGGGGCCGGCAGGGCACAGCAGGAGATGAGCGCTGCGCTTCCATTGTGGAAGCGCTCACTCATCTCCAAAGTCATCTCATCTGTATCGCCGTCCTCTGGATGGCGATACAAATGTCTGTGCTGCGGCAGGGCAGGGAGAGGTGTGTCCCCTCCCTGTTCCTCTGATAGGCTGCCGGCCTAGTGCCTATCAGAGGCTGGTGCAGGCGGCGCAATGACGTCATTGCGCCGCCTGAGCCAGCGAGGGACACAGGCCGGAAGAGGCCTGCATCGCATCCTGGAGGAGGTAAGTTTTTTTGTTTTTTTTAATGTAAAAATTACAATACTGGCACATAAGGGGGGCTGCTGGCACAGACATAAGGGGGGCTGCTGGCACAGACATAATGGGGGCTGCTGGCACAGACATAATGGGGGCTGCTGGCAGAGACATAATGGGGGCTGCTGGCACAGACATAATGGGGGCTGCTGGCACAGACATAAGGGGGGCTGCTGGCTCAGACATAAGGGGGGCTGCTGGCTCAGACATAAGGGGGGCTGCTGACACATAAGTGGGGCTACTTGCACATAAGGGGGCTACTTGCACATAAGGGGGGCTACTTGCACATAAGGGGGGGCTACTTGCACATAAGGGGGGGCTACTTGCACATAAGGGGGGGCTACTGGCACATAAGGGGGGGCTACTGGCACATAAGGGGGGCTACTTCCACAGACATAAGGGGGGCTGCTGGCACAGACATAAGGGGGGCTACTGGCACATAAGGGGGGCTGCTGGCACATAAGGGGGGCTGCTGGCACATAAGGGGGGCTACTGGCACATAAGGGGGGCTGCTGGCACATAAGGGGGGGCTACTGGCACATAAGGGGGCTGCTGGCACAGACATAAGGTGGGCTGCTGGCACAGACATAAGGTGGGCTGCTGGCACAGACATAAGGGGGGCTAGTGGCACATAAGGGGAGCTACTGGCACATAAGGGGGGCTACTGGCACATAAGGGGGTCTACTTGCACATAAGTGGGGCTACTTGCACATAAGGGGGCTACTTGCACATAAGGGGGGCTACTTGCACATAAGGGGGGGCTACTTGCACATAAGGGGGGGCTACTTGCACATAAGGGGGGGCTACTGGCACATAAGGGGGGCTACTTGCACATAAGGGGGGCTACTTGCACATAAGGGGGGCTACTTCCACAGACATAAGGGGGGCTGCTGGCACAGACATAAGGGGGGCTACTGGCACATAAGGGGGGCTGCTGGCACATAAGGGGGGCTGCTGGCACATAAGGGGGGCTACTGGCACATAAGGGGGCCTGCTGGCACATAAGGGGGGGCTACTGGCACATAAGGGGGCTGCTGGCACAGACATAAGGTGGGCTGCTGGCACAGACATAAGGTGGGCTGCTGGCACAGACATAAGGGGGGCTAGTGGCACATAAGGGGAGCTACTGGCACATAAGGGGGGCTACTGGCACATAAGGGGGTCTACTGGCACATAAGGGGGTCTGCTGGCACAGACATAAGGGGGGCTGCTGGCACAGACATAAGGGGGGCTGCTGGCACAGACATAAGGAGGGCTACTGGCACATAAGGGGGGCTACTGGCACATAAGGGGGGCTACTGGCACATAAGGGGGTTACTGGCACTTGATAGGGGGGCTACTGGCACATAAGGGGGGGATACTAGCACATGATAGGGGGATACTAGCACATGATAGGGGGCTACTGGCACATGATAGGGGGCACTCTGGCTACTGGCACATGATTGGGGGGCATCTATGGGGGCTCTTATTACTGGCACATGATTAGGGGGCATCTATGGGGGCACATCTTACTGGCACATGATTGGAGGGCATCTATTCGGGCACTTATTACTGGCACATTATTGGGTGGCACTATACTTTTATATAGGGGCATTTTATACTGGGACACATTATGGTGGGTACTATGGGGAAGGGGGGAGAGGAGCACTATGGGGTCATCTACGGGGGCACTAAGTAGGGGTATTTTATATTGGCACATTATGGGAACATTAGCTCAACTGGGGGCATTACAAGGGGGTATGTTTTGCACATTATAAAGAGAATTATTTCTACTGGGGGGGCATTATGGTGGGCTTTATTACTCCCCCATGGTATGACCCCCTATTAGCAGCACCAGCCTCTCCCTGCTCTGCTATCCCTCTGCCCCTTCTCCAAATCCTTATTATGAAATCTTTCTCATTAGGATAAAGCACAACATCAGCTCCGCCGAGCCCCCGGCCAAAGTGTGGAAGTGGTGTCCGAGATCCCCAAGGGCCAAGCCAAGTAATTGTAAGTTATCATGTGGAATATGTTTATGTTATACACATATAGCCTACACTGTGCCACACAATATACAGTATACCTCTACACTGTGCCACACAATATACAGTATACCTCTACACTGTGCCACACAATATACAGTATATCTCTACACTGTGCCACACAATATACAGTATACCTCTACACTGTGCCACACAATATACAGTATACCTCTACACTGTGCCACACAATATACAGTATACCTCTACACTGTGCCACACAATATACAGTATACCTCTACACTGTGCCACACAATATACAGTATACCTCTACACTGTGCCACACAATATACAGTATACCTCTACACTGTGCCACACAATGTACAGTATACCTCTACACTGTGCCACACAATATACAGTATACCTCTACACTGTGCCACACAATATACAGTATACCTCTACACTGTGCCACACAATATACAGTATACCTCTACACTGTGCCACACAATATACAGTATACCTCTACACTGTGCCACACAATATACAGTATACCTCTACACTGTGCCACACAATATACAGTATACCTCTACACTGTGCCACACAATGTACAGTATACCTCTACACTGTGCCACACAATATACAGTATACCGCTACACTGTGCCCCACAATATACAGTATACCTCTACACTGTGCCACACAATATACAGTATACCTCTACACTGTGCCACACAATATACAGTATACCTCTACACTGTGCCACACAATATACAGTATACCTCTACACTGTGCCACACAATATACAGTATACCTCTACACTGTGCCACACAATATACAGTATACCTCTACACTGTGCCACACAATATACAGTATACCTCTACACTGTGCCACACAATATACAGTATACCTCTACACTGTGCCACACAATATACAGTATACCTCTACACTGTGCCACACAATATACAGTATACCTCTACACTGTGCCACACAATATACAGTATACCGCTACACTGTGCCACACAATATACAGTATACCGCTACACTGTGCCACACAATATACAGTATACCTCTACACTGTGCCACACAATATACAGTATACCTCTACACTGTGCCACACAATATACAGTATACCTCTACACTGTGCCACACAATATACAGTATACCTCTACACTGTGCCACACAATATACAGTATACCTCTACACTGTGCCACACAATATACAGTATACCGCTACACTGTGTAGGGGTTATACTGTTTATTGTACAGCATGGCACAGAGGTTATATTGTCCGGCATGGTGTAACCTCCATACATTTTATGTACAGTATACAGTAATCCGCCTTGCCATCTATGCTTTGAATCTGGTTTTATATGTTACTTGGTTTTTGTACATTTACTTGCGTGTGCTAGTTGAGACCTGCTGTGATTGGGTTTTAGTTAGTTATTAAATGCTAACATGACAGTTTTTTGGTTTTGCACATTATTGAGGATTGTATTTCATGACTACTAAGGGTATTTCCTTCCTTTATACTGCAGTTCTCCTCTACCATTCTGCCTGCGACTTTTAGCAGTTGCAGTTTATTGCTCTCAATAAATCTTGTGTTAAAGGGAACCTGTCACAGGGATTTTGTGTATAGAGCTGAGGACATGGGTTGCTAGATTGCCGCTAGCACATCCGCAATACCCAGTCCCCATAGCTCTGTGTGCTTTTATTGTGTAAAATAGAACTATTTGATACATATGCAAAATAACCTGAGATGAGTTCTGTACGTGAGATGAGTCAGGGACAGGACTCATCTCAGGTTAATTTGCATATGTATCAAATCGTTTTTTTTTTACACAAAAAAAGCACACAGAGCTATGGGGACTGGGTATTGCGGATGTGCTAGCAGCCATCTAGCAACCCATGTCCTCAGCTCTATACACAAAATCCCAGTGACAGGTTCCCTTTAAGAATAAAAAAAATATATATATATATGGTGAGACGGTTTCAAGTACTCTTCTGATATGATTTCATCGAGCAGTTTTGACGGGGGGGGGGGGGGGGGGAGTTTTTTGGACACTCGCCCTGAGAGAAATTTTACCTAGAAACTGTACTGTGAAAAGAAAAACCATCGAGCCGTATACCGTACAGCAGGGACGTACAACCTTTTCAGGTCCAGGGGCCAAATTGCTAGATTGAACTTATCCCAAGGGCCAAAGCTGAAAGGTTAAAAATTTATTTTAAATCAGGCATCCTCAAACTGTGGCCCTCCAGCTGTTGTAAAACTACAACTCCCACAATGCCCTGTGTAGGCTGATACCTGTAGGCTGTTCGGGCATGCTGGGAGTTGTAGTTTTGCAACAGCTGGAGAGCCGTAGTTTGAGGATGCCTCATCTAAGACATCGATGAGATACCCACATGCTTTCCAACCCTCTCGGCGTCATCCTCCGTGGGGGGGGTTGCAGCATGTCCCGCTTTCAGGGTGCAGATACAGTTAAATACAATGGTGAAGGAGGGAACGCCAACTCCCTGCCCCACCATACACCCTTCAACTGCTGTTGTCAGTGAACCTGCGGCTCTTTCCATTGTAATTTATGTGACTGGTTGAAGCAGCCGAGTGTTTCACTACTCCCATAAATCTACATCCTCTACGGTCATCTCTCCACCTAATCCTGCCAATATAAGGGGGTCTTAAGGCTGTATTACACTGGCCAATATTTTGGCCGATAATCGCTAACGAGCGTTCATGTTCTTTAGCGATCATTTTGCAGTGTAAAGCCTCATTCACACGTCCGTGTCAGTGCTCAAATCCGTGAGAAGGTCGTCAGTGATGCATTCGTGAAGCTGTCCGTGAAGGGTCCGTGTTGGGTCCGTGTGTCCATTTTTTGCTGTCCGTGTGCCATCCGTGTTTCACTGAACAGCTGAAATATAATTTTCGAAGCATCTATTCCTAATGATCCGTGGTTTTCACTGACCCATAGACTATAATGGGCGCGATGGATCCGTGAACATGGACAAAATAGAGCATGTAATCCATGCTAAAAACACAGACCCACGGACCGTGCTAAAACACTGATGTCTGAATAGACACATTAAAATGAATGGGGACGTGTGCCGTCTGTGGAGAACACGTACAGCACACGTGTGTGGAACACTGACGTGTGAATGAAGCTTTATACTGCTGCAGATTGCCAGATGAACATGGTGTCTAATAGCGATCTGCCGCCAGCAAACCACTGAACAACAAGGGGGCGAGTGATGGCATAGCGATCGCTCCTCCCCATGCTGCAGAGGAAATCGCTGCATGTAATGGCAGTGGTCTCCTCCACTAGCTAGCAAGTGATTGCTGATCTTCCTGTCTACAGCCTATATAAGGGTCCATTCACACGTCCGCATTGTTTTGCGGATCCGCAAAACACCGGGCCGGCACCCCAATAGAAATGCCTATTCTTGTTCGCAGCTGCGGACAAGAATAGGACATGTTATATATTTTTTTGCGGAGCTGCGGACCACACAGTTTGCTGTCCGCATCTTTTCCGTCCCCATTGAAAATGAATGTTTCCGCACCCGTTCCGCATAATTGCAGAAAGGATCTGGACCCAAAGTGCGGACGTGTGAATGGACCCTTAGACAGATCAGCAAGCAATTGTCGGGAGGGAAGCGTTCCCTCCCGGCAATCGCTTGCTAACTAGCGGAGGAAACAGCTCCTATTACATGCAGCCATTTCCTCTGCAGCATGGGAAGGAGCGATCGCTCGCCCCCCTACTGTCTAGTGGCTTGCTGCCGGCAGATTGCTATTGCACAGCACGATCTGCTGGCTCCCAGCGCCGCCGATAATACATTGACTGTGCGCTCCCTAGGACCCAGCCACGCTCCCTCGGCTCGTGCGTCTGCTGCGCCTGCACTGCTTCACATACTGGGCCAATCAGCATTAGCAGTGTGTTAAGATCCTGCTGCTGATTGGCCCAGCCAGTGCAGGCAGCAGGCGCGCACCCAGCATGGAAGAACTTTAGAGTGAGTTGTGCTGCCCGCCCGCCGGCCTCAACAGAGTCAGTGCCACCCAAAACCGTCATCTCACTGCCAGTCCGGACCTGTGCCACTGCCAGCCCGTCAGTCACCACGGTGATGGACCATGTGATTGGAGCATGTGATCTGACGTCACCAAAGGTCCTTTAGCCCACAGCTCATCATTAAAGAAGTAAAGAAGAGACCGGTAACTACGCGAACAAGAGGAGAAGGTGAGTTAATTTTTTTATTTTTTTTAACCCTCAATTGATCACCTACTAAGAATTCTGTATTCAGAATGCTATTATTTTCCCTTATAACCATGTTATAAGGGAAAATAATACAGTGAATAGACTGTCACCTAGCAACCATGCATGAAAATCGCACTGCATCCGCACTTGCTTGCGACCCCATTCACTTCTATGGGGCCTGCGTTGCGTGAAAAACGCAGAATATAGAGCATGCTGCAATTTTCACGCAACGCATAAGTGATGCGTGAAAATCACCGCTCATCTGAACAGCCCTATAGAAATGAATGGGTCGGTATTCAGTGTGGGTGCAATGCGTTCACCTCACGCATCGCATCCGTGCGGAATACTCGCCCTTGTGAAAGGGGCCTTACACTCGCGTTTTGGCTTTCCATTTGTGAGATCCGTTCAGGGCTCTCACAAGCGGTCCAAAACGGATCAGTTTGCAATCTAATGCATTCTGAATGGAAAAGGATCCGCTCAGAATTCATCAGTTTGCCTCCGTTCCATCTCCATTCCGCTTTGCAGCTTTTTGGTGTCCGTCTGATGAAACTGAGCCAAACCGGATCCATCCTGACACACAATGTAAGTCAATGGGGACGGATCGGTTTTCTATGACACAATCTGGCACAATAGAAAACTGATCCGTCCTCCATTGACTTTTAATGGTGCTCAAGACTAGTGTTGAGCGAACTTCTGTTTTAAGTTCGGCGTCTAAAGTTTGGCTTCCGGTTAGCGGAGAATCCCGATGTGGATTCCGAATTCCGTTGTGGTCCGTGGTAGCGGAATCAATAATCTGCCTGTAACGGATCCCCTTCCGTCAATGGACGCTTCCTAGCTTGCGCCGAGGACCACAAGCACCGCACTGGACACCACAAGCACCGCAGACTCCACAACCGCCGTAGCTTAACTGGAGCCGCGCCGTCTTCCTTCCACCCTGAATGAACCTCCAGCATTCAGGACCGTGTGGGAAAGATCTCTCCTCCAGGGAATATGCAGAGCATAGCAATCCCCAGCGTGATACAGCAATTCCCTCCAATAACGAGACAAGGCTGCGTTTTGAAGGGTTAGAAAAACATGAACTGAACATGAACTCTTTATTGAGGGCTACCCGCCCGTATTTATGCAGGTCCCCACAATGCATCATGGTCTCCTCCTCTCTGCCCTGGAGACACCCGAAGTGCAATTCAATTATCTCCTAGGACAAAGGGAGACCACCAATACACATGTGGGAACAATAGGAGAGGAATCCCCACCCGAATACACAAAATCCTCCCTTCTGTCTGGGATATAATTATGGATTAACATAACTATCACAGACAGTAAAAATACAAAAAAAACATACATTCCATCTCCATAAAAATTACATATTTAAACTCTGCATACATCAAACATAAACACTTCCAAAAATCACACAAATCCCTACAGCGGATCAAAAGTTTAGTGAAAGTCCTTTATGACCGACCGCAAGCACAACTTCCTGCCCAAAACAGTTCCATAGATTGAACAGTTCCATAGATTGAACGGGACTTAGTCTCTGGAGCTGAAAGTTCAGTATGGCAGAAGGTAAGGGTCAGCGGCGTTCGTGTATCTGCGCATCCGATTCCAGCTCCACAGAATCCCCAGCATACACCGCTGACCGCGTTCGGTCCCACCAACAGTCCAGACATGCGGCACAGTTCTGTCATTGTTCCTGAAGGGCAACATGTCCCGGGGCCATAGTCGTAGGGCAGGAGGCTAGCCATAAGTCCTCTACAATGCCCAGTGGCAAATGGCAGTTTGTCACACTGCCATTATTGATTCCGCTACCACGGACCACAACGGAATTCGGAATCCATATCGGGATTCTCCGCTAACCGGAAGCCAAACTTTAGATGCCGAACTTAAAACAGAAGTTCGCTCAACACTACTCAAGACGGATCCGTCTTGGCCATGTGACAGATAATACAAACGGATCCGTTCTGAACAGATGCAGGCGGTTATATTATCTGAACGGATCCGTCTGTGCATATCCATGACGGATCCGCACCAAACGCGAATGTGAAAGCAGCCTAAGCCGATCTTTGATGAATGACCTAAGTATGTGAAAGCAGCCTAAGAGATCACAAGTATATAAGAAAGTTGCTTAACTCCAGCTGGTTTAGCTTTGGGGGATTTTCTTTAAATAGCTCCAAACGTTGGGGCCAAACATGTTGCTTTCTATTTTAAGCTGCTGTAAAAATGATAAAACGTCCCGAAGACAGAAAGGCATCTGCCAGAATCGGGATTCAGACAATGTTCTATATGTAAAATGCAACAGGTAAAAATAAATGTTACCAAGGAAGGTTGATAAATCTAGTCCTAGCGCACCGCTCGACACTTTCATTACTTTCACGCTTCACTTCCTTGCTACAATGAAAAGAGAGGATCTGCATGTTACAATAATGGGATGTTTACTTTACATGTGCTACATTGTATTTGTACTGTAGGATACAGACCATGGCCTGATCACAGAGTCACCTTTGTAGAATTCGACACTAAGGCCACGTTTACATGGTCAGTACTTGGTCAGTAATTTGTAATTGTATAAGGCCTCTTGCACACAACCGTTTTTTTATTCCGTTTCCACTACGTTTTTTGCGTTCCGTATACGGAACCATTCAGGTCAATGGATCCACAAAAAAAACGGAAGGTACTCCATATGCCTTCCGTTTCCGTATTTCCGTTTTTCCGTTCCGTTCAAAGATAGAACATGTCCTATTATTGTCCGCATAACGGACAAGGATAGTGCTGTTCTATCAAGGGCCAGCTGTTCCGTTCCGCAAAAAATGGAATGCACACGGACGTCATCTGAATTTTTTGCGGATCCGTTTTTTGCGAAAATACTGAAAAAGCCATACGGTCGTGTGCAAGAGGCCACAACCAGGAGTGGAACCTGCAGAGAAAAGTGTAAGGGTGCATTCACATCATCGTTTAGCTTTCCGTTCTTCTGATCCGTGAGAAGAAGAGAGAGAGAAAAAAAAAACTGGATCAGTTAAAAAAACTGATACTGTCGCATCAGTTGTCCTCCATTTAAGCCATTTCCGTCTGAGATCTCTTTTTTAGACGGACAAAAAAAGGCCTGCATGCAGTACTTTTGTTTCTGTCTAAAAAAGGAGGTTTTCACCCGTGAGGGGCATTTTTTCTAAGTCTCATTAGACAGGTCTGTGATCTGTGACTACAGTTTGGCTACGGTGTAGTCAGAGACACACCCCATGTCTCCTCATCGCTAGGGGCTCATGAACACCAACATATTTTTCAACCGTATCCGTTCCATTTTTTTACAGGTCCATATGAGGAACCATTAATTTCAATGGGGCCGCAAAAAAAATGGAAATGACTCTGTGTGCATTCCATGTCCGCATGTCCGTTCCGCAAAAAAAATAGAACATGTCATATTCATGTCTGGTTTGCGGACAAGGACAGGCATTGTTACAATGGATGCGGCCAAAAAAACGGATGCAACATGGACGTCACACGGATGTAATCAGTTTATTTTTGCGGATCCGTGTTTTGCAGACCACAAAATACATACGATCGTGTGCATGAGCCCTAAGGTTGCTGATCTCTCCCTCCCCTGCAGCTCTGCCTCCATCAGTGTTTATAAAGTACAGATTACTAAACCACCAGTGAGAAAAGGATTATCAGGTAATTGCTATACATGCAGGGCCGGTGCAAGGAGTTTTGCCAACACAAGCGAAGCTACAACTTTGTGAAAACTAATATTTTTGTCACTCAAAACCTTTGGCCACGACTGTATACAGAAATAATGTACAGGGTGGGCCATTTATATGGATACACCTTAATATAATGGGAATGGTTGGTGATATTAACTTCCTGTTTGTGGCACATTAGTATATGTGAGGGGGAAAACTTTTCAAGACGGGTGGTGACCATGGCGGCCATTTTGAAGTCGGCCATTTTGAATCCAACTTTTGTTTTTTCAATAGGAAGAGGGTCATGTGACACATCAAACTTATTGGGAATTTCACAAGGAAAACAATGGTGTGCTTGGTTTTAACGTAACTTTATTCTTTCATGAGTTATTTACAAGTTTCTGACCACTTATAAAATGTGTTCAATGTGCTGCCCATTGTGTTGGATTGTCAATGCAACCCTCTTCTCCCACTCTTCACACACTGATAGCAACACCGCAGGAGAAATGCTAGCACAGGCTTCCAGTATCCGTAGTTTCAGGTGCTGCCCATCTCGTATCTTTACAGCATAGACAATTGCCTTCAAATGACCCCAAAGATTAAAGTCTAAGGGGGTCAGATCGGGAGACCTTGGGGGCCATTTAACTGGCCCACGACGACCAATCCACTTTCCAGGAAACTGTTCATCTAGGAATGCTCGGACCTGACACCCATAATGTGGTGGTGCACTATCTTGCTGGAGAAACTCAGGGAACGTGCCAGCTTCAGTGCATAAAGAGGGAAACACATCATCATGTAGCAATTTTGCATATCCAGTGGCCTTGAGGTTTCCATTGATGAAGAATGGCCCCACTATCTTTGTACCCCATATACCACACCATACCATCAATTTTTTTGTTCCAACAGTCTTGGAGGGATCTATCCAATGTGGGTTAGTGTCAGACCAATAGCGGTGGTTTTGTTTGTTAACTTCACCATTCACATAAAAGTTTGCCTCATCGCTGAACAAAATCTTCTGCGTAAACTGAGGGTCCTGTTCCAATTTTTGTTTTACCCATTCTGCAAATTCAGTGCGCCAATCTGGGTCATCCTCGTTGAGATGCAGCAGTAGCTGGAGTTTGTAAGGGTGCCATTTGTGAGTAGCTAATGCCACTCTCCAGTGACATGCGGCGAGTGCTACGCTGTGGGCTCTTGCTGAATGAAGCTAGGACAGCCACTGATGTTTCTTCATTAGAGACAGATTTCATGCGTCCACATTTTGGCAAATCCAACACTGAACCAGTTTCACGAAACTTAGCAAGCAGTTTTCTAACTGTAGCATGGGAGATGGGTGGTCTCGTAGGGTGTCTTGCATTGAAATCTGCTGCAATGACCCGGTTACTGCGTTCACCAGACATCAACACAATTTCTATCCGCTCCTCACGTGTTAACCTCGGCGACATGTCAATGGCTGTAAACAAAGAGAAACTTGTAAATAACTCATGAAAGAATAAAGTTACGTTAAAACCATGCACACCATTGTTTTTCGTGTGAAATTCCCAATAAGTTTGATGTGTCACATGACCCTCTTCCTATTGAAAAAACAAAAGTTGGATTCAAAATGGCCGACTTCAAAATGGCCACCATGGTCACCACCCATCTTGAAAAGTTTCCCCCCTCACATATACTAATCTGCCACAAACAGGAAGTTAATATCACCCACCATTCCCATTTTATTAAGGTGTATCCATATAAATGGCCCACCCTGTACATTATTTCTGTATACAGTCGTGGCCAAAAGTTTTGAGAATGACAAAAATATTAGTTTTCACAAAGTTTGCTGCTAAATTGCTTTTAGATCTTTGTTTCAGTTGTTTCTGTGATGTAGTGAAATATAATTACACGCACTTCATACGTTTCAAAGGCTTTTATCGACAATTACATGACATTTATGCAAAGAGTCAGTATTTGCAGTGTTGGCCCTTCTTCTTCAGGACCTCTGCCATTCGACTGGGCATGCTCTCAATCAAATTCTGGGCCAATTCCTGACTGATAGCAACCCATTCTTTCATAATCACTTCTTGGAGTTTGTCAGAATTAGTGGGTTTTTGTTTGTCCACCCGCCTCTTGAGGATTGACCACAAGTTCTCAATGGGATTAAGATCTGGGGAGTTTCTAGGCCATGGACCCAAAATGTCAACGTTTTGGTCCCCGAGCCACTTAGTTATCACTTTTGCCTTATGGCATATGGTGCTCCATCGTGCTGGAAAATGCATTGTTCTTCACCAAACTGTTGTTAGATTGTTGGAAGAAGTTGCTGTTGGAGGGAGTTTTGGTACCATTCTTTATTCATGGCTGTGTTTTTGGGCAAAATTGTGAGTGAGCCCACTCCCTTGGATGAGAAGCAACCCCACACATGAATGGTCTCAGGATGCTTTACTGTTGGCATGACACAGGACTGATGGTAGTGCTCACCTTTTCTTCTCCGGACAAGCCTTTTTCCAGATGCCCCAAACAATCGGAAAGAGACTTCATCGGAAAATATGACTTTGCCCCAGTCCTCAGCAGTCCATTCACCATACTTTCTGCAGAAGATCAATCTGTCCCTGATGGGTTTTTTTGGAGAGAAGTGGCTTCTTTGATGGCCTTCTTGACACCAGGCCATCTTCCAAAAGTCTTCGCCTCACTGTGCATGCAGATGTGCTCACACCTGCCTGCTGCCATTCCTGAGCAAGCTCTGCACTGGTGGCACTCCGATCCCGTAGCTGAATCCTCTTTAGGAGACGATCCTGGCGCTTGCTGGACTTTCTTGGACGCCCTGAAGCCTTCTTAACAAGAATTGAACCTCTTTCCTTGAAGTTCTTGATGATCCTATAAATTGTTGATTGAGGTGCAATCTTAGTAGCCACAATATCCTTGCCTGTGAAGCCATTTTTATGCAACACAATGATGGCTGCACGCGTTTCTTTGCAGGTCACCATGGTTAACAATGGAAGAACAATGATTTCAAGCATCACCCTCCTTTTAACATGTCAAGTCTGCCATTTTAACCCAATCAGCTTGACATAATGATCTCCAGCCTTGTGCTCGTCGACATTCTCACCTGAGTTAACAAGACGATTACTGAAATGATCTCAGCAGGTCCTTTAATGACAGTAATGAAATGCAGTGGAAAGGTATTTTTGGGATTAAGTTAATTTTCATGGCAAAGAAGGACTATGCAATTCATCTGATCACTCTTCATAACATTCTGGTGTATATGCAAATTGCTATTCTAAAAACTTAAGCAGCAACTTTTCCAATTTCCAATATTTATGTAATTCTCAAAACTTTTGGCCACGACTGTAGGCTCTGCGAATGTTTTTTGTTCACAATAGTGATGAGCAAAGTTTTCAAAAATTTGATTAGATACAAATTGATTCATCACAAATCAACATAAATCAGGTATAACCGTACGTCGCAGTGGCTGAGGGAATGTATGGATCGGACTGCTGCATTGAGCTGCTCCATACGCAGCAGGTGCCGGCTGTATCATACAGCAGACACCCGGCTGCAATGACAGGGAATGGCGATTAGCGTGAATAGGACAAGGGATCAAAGATTGTCAAAAGTTGTCACTGTAAAAGTAAAAACAAAATTACAAGTTTAAATCACCCCCATTCCCAATTTTACATATAAAAATATATAAACAAAAATAAATATTAGGTATTGCCTCGTTCGAAAATGTCTGAACTATTAAAATATTAACCCTTAATGCAGAACCCCGTACATCGACGGCGGGGGATGCATTGCCAGAATGCATTCCGCCGTACATGCACGGCGGGATGATCGGGCGAGCACCGGAGCGGTGCGCGCCTAATCAATGCAGGGGTCCGGCAGTCCCTGGTAGCCGGGCCCCTGCTGTATCCGCCGGCATCACTGTTTACAGCGATGCCAGCGGATTAAACCCTTCTATGCCGCGGTCCGCACTGACCGCGACATAGAAGTGGTTTGCGGCGGGTGAGTGATCGCATCAAGTCACTGCGCTGCTGTGGCGGGGACCCGATGCGTGACAAGGCAGCAAGATGCCGTGCAGAGGCTGTCCAATGCCCTGCATAGCATCTGGACCTGCCTTCTACGGGTGCCCAGGAGATCCAGCCTCAGGCCCGTCTCCTAGGCAACCTGTTAGTGTATGACTCAGTGTCATACACTAACAGGCAATGCATAACAATACAGATTTATTGTAATGCATTGCAGAGGGGATCAGACCCCCAATGGAGTGGGACAGAAATAAAGTTTAAAAAAAAAAGTTTCAAGTAAAAAAACACGCCCCATTCCCCTGATTTTCCAATAAAAAATTGAAAAAAAAGAACCACACATATTAGGTACCGCGGCGTCCGTAACGAACGGCTCTATAAATATATCACATGATCCACCCTGTCCGATAGACACCATAAAAAATAAAAACTGTGTAAAAAAAAAGCCATTTTTGTCAATTTGCATCACTAAAAGTGCAACACCAAGCGATCAAAAAGGCATATGCCCCCAAAAATAGTACCAATCTAACCGTCACCTCATCCTGCAATAAAATAAGCTCCTACATAGGACAATCGCCCCCAAAAAATAAAATAAAAATATGCCTCTCAGACTATGGAGACACTAAAACATGATTTATAATAATAAAGTGTCAAAAAAGCCACATAAGGTGTCACAAAAAGTGTAATAGCAAGCGATCAAAAAGTCATCCCAAAATAGTGTCAATCAAACCGTCATCTCATCCCGCAAAAATCCTACCCTACCCGAAATAATCGCCCAAAAACTGAAAAAAACTATGGCTCTCAGACTATGGAGAAACTAAAACATGATTTTTTGGGTTTCAAAAATGAAATCATTGTGTAAAACTTACATAAATAAATAAAAAATATACATATTAGGTATCGCTGCATCTGTAATAACCTGCTGTATACAAATATCACATGACCTAACCCCTCAGGTGAATACCATAAAAAAAAGGTGTAAAAAAAAGCCATTTTTTGTCACCTTATATCACAAAAAGTGTAATAGCAAGCGATCAAAAAGTCATACGCACCCCAAAATAGTGCCAATCAAACCGTCATCTCATCCCGAAAAAAATTTGCCCCTACACAAGACAGTCGCCCAAAAAATAAATAAAACTATGGCTTTCAGAATGTGGAGACACTAAAGAATCATTTATTTATTTTTTTAAATGCTTTGTTATGTAAAACTGAAACAAATAACCCCAAAAAGTAGTCATATTTGGTATTGTCGCGTCCGTGAGAACCTGCTCTATAAAAATACCACATGATCTAACCTGTCAGATGAATGTTGTAAATAACAAAAAATAAAAACCGTGCCAAAACAGCTATTTCTTGTTACCTTGCCTCACAAAAAGTGTGAGCAACCAAAAATCATATGTACCCTAAAATAGTACCAACAAAACTGCCACCCTATCCCGTAGTTTCTAAAATGGGGTCACTTTTTGGGAGTTTCTACTCTAGAGGTGCACCAGGGGTGCTTCAAATGGGACGTGGTGTCAAAAAACCAGTCCAGCAAAATCTGCCTTCCAAAAAACGTATGGCATTCCTTTCCTTCTGCACCCTGCCGCGTGCCCGTACAGCAGTTTACGACCACATATGGGGTGTTTCTGTAAACTTCAGAATCAGAACCATAAATATTGAGTTTTGTTTGGCTGTTGCTTTGTAACTGGAAAAAAATTATTAAAATGGAAAATCTGCCAAAAAAGTGACATTTTGTAATTTTTTTTCTATTTTCCATTAATTCTTGTGGAACACCTAAAGGGTTAACAAAGTTTGTATCAGTTTTGTATACCTCGAGGGGTGTAGTTTGCAAAATGGGGTCATTTTTGGGTGGTTTCTATTACGTAAGCCTCACAAAGTGACTTCAGACCTGAAGTGGTCCTGAAAAAGTGGGTTTTAGAAATTTTCTGAAAAATTTAAAGATTTGCTTCTAAACTTCTAAGCCTTGTAATGTCCCCAAAAAATAAAATGGCATTCCCAAAATAATCCAAACAGGAAGTAGACATATGGGGAATGTAAATTAATATCTATTTTTGGAGGTATTACTATGTATTATAAAAGTAGAGAAATTGAAACTTGGAAATTTGCTAATTTTTTAAAATTATGGGTAAATTTGGTATTTTTTATTTATAAATACATTTTTTATTTTTTTTTACTCCATTTTACCAGTGTCATGAAGTACAATATGTGACGGAAAAACAGTTTCAGAATGGCCTGGATAAGTAAAAGCGTTTTAAAGTTATTCACACATAAAGTGACACTGGTCAGATTTGCAAAAAATGGCCTGGTCCTTAGGGTGAAAATGAGCCCGATCCTCAAGGGGTTAATAAAAATTTTATGTGCGCTAATCACCGTAATGGAAAAAAAGACATGATTTTTGTAAATATTTCCCCCCAAAAAATTTAATAACAGTGATCAAAAAGTTATACGTACCACAAAAATGGTACCAATGAAATCAAAATTTCATCCTGCAAAAAACAAGCCCTCATACATCTCTGTTGACAGAAATATAGATGGAAAGAAAATGTGGATTTTTCAAAGGTTTTTTTTTTTTTTAAATGTAGTAGATAAAAAGAAAATATTCAAGTTTGGTATCCCCATCTAAGAATAAGGACGTTATGATACTTTTAGCATACAGTGAACGCCGCGAACCCCAAATACCTTGGCGGAAATGTAGTTTTTTTTTTCACTTTAACCCCAGACATGATAAATTGAATAGTGCTCTTACATAGTACAACTTATTCCCTCAAAAATATGGCTATGTAAATGGACAATTAAAAAAGTTAGGAGGAAAAAACTGGTCCCCCGAACTATGTGCTCTGAAAACAATACAAACAACGAAAGGGACTGAGAATAAATATAAAAATGTACACATTAAATTGGAAATGGCTCTGTTCTGTCAGATGGAAAACTACTGAAAGAACAGAAATCCCTTTAAAAAAAGAATGATTTCCATATTCCAAGTGTAAAATCAAAAAGACTACAGACGGAATTTTAGACATCCATATCAGAAGTGCTAATAATAATGTTTGCTTTTTTCTGTCCTTAGCTCTTACATTTCTTGCCCCAAGGGTTTATCTGGTACCGACCTTGGATTGTCCTTGTATTTAATGATATTCGGACTTCTTGGCTTCTGTTTGTAACACAAGGATATTCCATCAATATTAAAATCCTAGACAACCCCTTTAAAGAGCAATGAAGTAACATACATAGTAACATACTAATATAGTTTATAAGGTTGAAAAAAGACATTTGTCCATCCAGTTCAGCCTCTTATCCTGCAAGTTGATCCAGAGGAAGGCAAAAAAAAAAAACTCTGAGGTAGAAGCCAATTTTCCTCCCCAATCAGGCAAACAGAATAACGGCTCATGCACACAATCGTATGTATTTTGCTGTCTGCAAAAAACGGATCGGTAAAAAATACGGATGACCTTCATGTGCATTCCGTATTTTGTGGAATGGAACAGCTGGCCCCTAATAGAACAGTCCTATCCTTGTCCCTAAGGTCTCTTTCACACGGGTGTGTGCGCCCCATGGTCGTGCTACGGCCCGCAAAATGCGGGCCGCAATGCAAGAGCACAGTCCGTGGGGCAGCCGCAGCGGATCACAGACCCATTCACTTGAATGGGTCCGCGATCCGGCCGTTCCGCAAAAAGATAGGACATGTTCTATCTTTTTGCGGAACAGAAGTACGGGACGAAACCCCACGGAAGCACTCCGTAGTGCTTCCGTAAGGTTTTGTTCCGTGCTTCCGTTCCGCACCATTCCGCATCTCCGGATTTGCGGACCCATTGAAGTGAATGGGTCCGCATCCGTGATGCGGAATGCCCACGGAACGGCACCCGTGTATTGTGGATCCGCAAATGCGGTCCGCAATACGGCAACGGGGCGCATACGACCGTGTGAAAGAGGCCTAATGCAGACAATAATAGGACATGTTCTATTTTATTTTCAGAACGGAAATACGGACATTCGGAAACGGAATGTACACGGAGTAACTTCCGTTTTTTTGTAGACCAATTGAAATGAATGGTTCCGCATAAAGTCCACCAAAAAAACGAACGGACGGGGAAAGAAAATACGTTTGTGTGCATGATCTCTAACTCCCTGGATTAACAACCCATCTCTTTCAACTATGGCCTGTAATATTATTACACTCCAGAAATACATCCAGGCCTCTCTTGAATTCCTTTATTGAACTCCCCATCACCACCTCCTCAGGCAGAGAGTTCCATAGTATCACTGATCTTACCGTAAAGAATCCTCTTCTATGTTTGTGTAGAAACCTTCTTTCCTCCAGACGCAGAGGATGTCCCCTCGTCACAGTCACAGTCCTGGGGATAAATAGATGATGGGATAGATCTCTGTACTGACCCCTGATATATTTATACATAGTTATTAGATCTCCCCTCAGTCGTCTTTTTTCTAAAGTGAATAACCCTAATTTTGAAAATCTTTCAGAGTACTGTAGTTGCCATATTCCAGTTATTAGTTTAGTTGCCCTCCTCTGAACCCTCTCCAGCTCTGCTATGTCTTCCTTGTTCACAGGAGCCCAGAACCGTACACAGTACTCCATGTGTGGTCTGACTAATGATTTGTAAAGTGGTAGGACTATGTTCTCATCACGGGCATCTATGCCCCTTTTGATGCAACCCATTATCTTATTGGCCTTGGCAGCAGCTGCCTGACACTGGTTTTTACTGTTTAGTTTGCTGTTCAATAAAATTCCAAAGTCCTTTTCCATGTCAGTGTTACCGAGTATTTTATCATTTAGTATGTACGGGTGACTTGCATTATTCCTTCCCATGTGCATAACCTTACATTTTTCAGTGTTAAACCTCATCTGCCACTTATCTGCCCAAGCCTCCAATCTATCCAGATCCATCTGTAAGTACATGTACATCATAGGTGGCAAGGAAGAGTATGGGGCGGGCTTAGGAGCTGGTATGTCGGATGCTGGCTGTGCTATACAGTGGCCAAGATCAGAGGTGACAGAGATATTGTAGTGAAGCACCAAAAAACAACTATATCATAAATATCTCGCATGGAGTTATTCGTATTATCACCTACACAGCTCAGAGAGCAACCACACAGAGAGTAATTTTAATTAATTATTCTTTATTGGATATCCAACATGATAGATGGTATATCAATTAAAAAACATATACAAAAGACAGTACATACTGGGAACAGATCGGTGTTACAATAAATGTATAAAAACAGAGTAAGCTCCAAACCAATAAGGGACTAGTATCCCCCCGTACACAGTAGCGCAGTATCAGCTAGGTGGGGCGCATATAGCAATAGAGGCATCCAGAGCATACATACACCAACACTCCAAACATTTAAGGGAGTGTAAGCCTGGATGCCGCCCACAACAAGCGGAGACTGCAGGAGATAAGGGGGAAAAAAACACTGTTTAAAGTGCAAGTGCAATAAATACCTACTGACCCTGGTCTGAAACAGCCGCCCGACGATCGTTTCGCAAAGTGCTTCCTCTTGGGGCCTACTGAACTACTCCATACTGATCTCCTATATACTCCAGACATCTACATTCATCCAATCAACACACACCTACTCAGCTTTCCATGATTAATCAAATCAGTTACTCCTGGCCGTGGGGAACATGCCCAACCAATAGTCAGTCGTGTTCAGTCTCGTCATCAGTCACCTGATCAAATGGTATCGGCACCGCCCACCTCTCTCTCAAGATCATATTGCGGCACCGTTCAATCCTATACTTTGAATACTCTTGTACCTATCCTCTCACTCTACCTCCGCATCGCTCCCCAAGGTTGCATACATTAGATCCCCAGTGGTGCTCGGATGATCCATTGCCGTCACGCGATCCGCGTCATGACTCGGCTACGTCAGCCGATGGCGCCAGAGAGTGACGTCACCCTCTGTACTACCACTATGTTTCCATGGCCAGCATGTTTCCTAGCAACCGAGTCACGAGGCGGGTCACATGATCGGACCAGCGGCATCTCAAAACTTCAGTGTTATGGTTTGCAGATAGAGACAAAGGTCCACATCATATGGTACGTTGTCAACACTCTCTATCAATTCTGCAAACAGTTAAATATAATAGTGATGATATAAGTACAAATAACTATAGTTGAATACATATATATATCGGAGATTGGGCATTCTACATAGACATGAAATTGGAGTAATTATCTCCAAGTAATGAAAGTGACCCGTGCACATACAAATTAATAGTATGCCTACATTGTACAATAAAATAACATGCATTCATTATTTATAATATAATCACTGCAATATCCCACATGATAGACAATCACAATAAAAAACAAAATAAAATAATATAAAAAGCTACCTAAAGTGCTACAGTGTAAATTGCATCAACTTGATGCTACATAGTGTAAATTGCATCATATTGATGCCGCATCGTGTAAATTGCCTCATATTGATGCCGCATCGTGTAAATTGCATCATATTACTGATGCATAAACACCAGTGTATATACATTTTTATACATTTTTTGAAGGTCAGGTGTTTGTCTGCCATCGTCTTATATTCAACATATAGGTATCCAAACACCCGGACCATTAGGTTGGTATATAGGATCCAGTTGATGTTCTACAGACCCCTCCCTCCAATAACAACCCAAAGGCCAGATGTGTTCCAATACCATCAATAATAAAAGTGCCAGTGCATGTGCTCAAAAAATAAAAGAGTGAAGGACAGAAGGAGTGTTAAAAGAGTGCCAGTGCCAGTGCTATAGGAGAGGATTATATTGATGGTATCCAAACCCAGCTCGCCTATTCATATTTCATCACTATAGTCATATAAGAAACCCAAAAGCAACATGTACCCCATTCCAGGCACCCCTCGGTCACTTCTCTGACTCTGTGTATAGACACAGAAGCACAGTATGTATCCTTGGTAACCTCTCTGACTCTGTGTATAGACACAGATGCACAGTTTATATCCCCTGGGGCCTCCATCAATAGGGGAGTCCAGACCACCTTAGTCTTCTCCGCATCTTTTTTTCTTTTTTGTCTTTTTCTTTCCTTTTGTTGTCTCTTTTTTCTCTCTTTTTCTTTTTCATTTCTCTCTCATACTTATTTTACGTATTTGGTGCTGTGAGTATATCTCAAGACACCCCATCGACCAGGAAGCTCAATACATGTTATCCAGACCTTCAGAATATACTAAGAAAAAACGGAATTGAGAAAAGAAAGGAATACACAGGAGATCAGTATCCATTTTAAAACAAATAATAGAGAGAACCACCGTGTGGCTGCATGAACTACAAGCAGCCAAACACTGGTATCAAAGGACAAGGACATAACCAAATCACTGTTAAAAAGGATTATACGTCATTACATCAACAAATAAATAACTAACAATGATTAAAATGAACCAATCCTACCTGGTGGTTCTGTGATGATCCAGGCTTAGAAGTACAAGCGGGAGGAAAGATAATCTAGAGAAATGGAGCATAGCTATTATAGTCATTCAATCCCACAGGGGCCATAGTTTTCAGAGTATATATCCAGCGTGTCTCTCGCTGGGCCAGTAATTTCTTCCAATTCCCACCTCTTTGGGAGATCATTACATGATCAATCCCTCGGAAACGTAGGGTTGATCCATCACAGGCATGTTCAGCTTTAAAATGTCTTGGTATAGTTGTTAGTAGTTGTACATCAGTTACCTCCTTTGCAGCTTCAATCGCTAACACATGCTCACGGATCCGTTTTTTAAACTGTCGAGAGGTCATCCCCACATAAATTTTTTCCGCAGGGGCATATGGCCCAGTAGATTACCCCCACCGTTGTGCAATCAATGGGGTGAGTGATTTTATACTCTTTATTGTGAGGCATGTCCCAAAAAATGTCACTTCTGTCCACATTTGTGCATGCGACACATTTACCACAGGGTTTGTTTCCCCATCGTGGACCTTTTGAGCCAAACAGGTTGGGGGGGCGTATTACATAATGACTCTTTACTAGATGATCCCTTAAGTTTTTACTCCTTCTAAAGGTAATGCTCGGATGTTCTTTTAGTTGATCCTTCAGACAGGGATCAAGTTTTAAGATCTCCCAGTGTCTATTAAGTATCTGGGTGATCTCTTTATTCTTACTGTTGAATGTTGTTATAAATCTGACCTCCTCCGTGTTTCCCCCTGGTCTCTTACCTTGCAACAGGTTTGAACGTTTCGATAAACTCGCTCGTCTATATGCCCTTTCAATTGATCTTTCAGTATAGTTACGTGTCTGAAATCTATGACGTAAGTCTGTTGCTTGATTTTCAAACAGATAATCTGAGGAACATATCCGTCTGGCCCTCAGGAACTGCCCCACAGGGATATTTTCGATCAATCTTTTTGGATGTGCTGAGTCGGCCGATAATATGCTATTAACAGAAGTAGGTTTTCTATATAGGTCTGTCACTATTTTGCCATTCTCACCCACGCAGATTTTTATGTCCAGAAACTCCACCTCTGTTTGACTCGTGGTGGAAGTCAGTCGGATGTTTAGATCATTTCTATTCAGTTGATTCATGAATGTGTCGAACTCCTCATTGGTGCCCTGCCATATAATCAGCAGATCATCAATATATCTGCCCCAGTATTGCACCTTCTGTGCCAATGATGTTACTTCAGTTTGGAGGATTTCCCTTTCCCACAGCCCCAGGAACAGATTAGCGTAGGAGGGCGCACAAGACGCCCCCATCGCTGTCCCCTGGAGCTGTAGGAAGTGGAGACCTCCAAACATGAAGAAGTTGTGTGTTAGCACAAATTCCAGTAAAGCCATAATAAACTCACGTTTTTTGGCAGGCATGTTCGAGGTCTGTAGATAAAAGTTGGTTGCCCTCAGACCATCTTCATGTTTTATAGAAGTATATAGCGACTCCACGTCACAGGTGGCCAGGAGCATGTCTGAATCCAGATGCAGATCTTCAACCTTTCGGAGTACGTCAGTGGTGTCCTTCAAATACGAAGACAACTCTTCAACATAAGGATGTAGGTGATGTTCAATATATTTACATATTACGTCATTTATGCTGTTAATCCCGGAGACGATTGGTCTCCCAGGCGGTTGTTGCAAGTTTTTATGTACCTTCGGCAAAAAGTACATTGTTGGGGTTACCGGATGTTCTGTTAACAAAAAGGACATCTGTTGTCTTGTAATGACACCCTCGTCCACTCCCTTTTCCAGGATGACATTCAACTCATCCCTGAATTTGAGGGTTGGGTTGAATGTCAGCCTCTTATAGCATCTGTGATATTGTAGTGAAATGTAAAAGCGGTCACGGGTTCTAAATTCATTGGAGGAAAAAACTGAAAGTAAAACAAGCATTTTAATAAAGTTATTTAAAATATTTAACATAAATATGAAAAATTCAACCGCCTTTTTCCCATTTATCTTTAAAAAGGCTAGAAAAAAATAACTGGTATAACTGCATCTGAACACATCCAAAACATTACAAAATGACGCTATTTATCTCATACAGTGAAATAAAAAAACAATCCCTGTGACAGACTTGCTGTTTTCTTTTCTTTCTTTTTTTTGTCACCTCACCAAGAAAATAAAAAATGATTAAAAAGTCATATGTGTTGGTCCATGATGGGAGTTGTAGTTTTAAACAACTACTGGGGAGTCATAGGTTGGTAAACACAGGTCTACAGTATTGTAAGAAACGCTGTGCTATGATTGGTTGATGTGGGCAAAAATTTAAGTTGTGCTGTAATTGGTTGCAATGGGCAATAGTTTGTCTTTTAGACAGCACATGTAGGGAAACTACCAGTGAATCACAAAGGACCTTATTTTCTAACGACAAGCAGGGAAAGGCAGATTGAAAAGTGCTGCGGTAAAGTGAAAAATGTGCTGTGAATAGTTTCTATGGGCAACAGTTTGCCTTTTAGACAGTGTATAGAAGGATAATAGACAGGCACTCTACATCTGGTTACCACACAGATTATATTTATTCAAATACAGTTAAAATAAGTAATTGGCACATCTATAATAAAAAATAAAAAATATAGAAAGTATAGAAAAAAATATAAAAATATATAAAATATATAGAATAGAAAAGCGTTGTAAATGTCAATCAATGGTACAACTTGCGTTATGATTATTGTGTGCAGGTTCTTCTTATAAGTTTGTGAAAAAGTTGGAGGTAAAAGAGAAACTCCTTGCTGAAGATAAACGAATAAAGGAAACCTTGCTGGTAAAAGTTAATTGTCCATTCGTATACAACCTGTGATTTAAGTAAAAGTCAGTTTTGATTCCCAATGTAGATAAAAAAAAAAAGTTTGTAAATTCCCATTGGAAATAAAAGGAGTTGCAAATTTTCAGGTCCGTCAGATGTTAATTATGAAAATTTCATATCTTTAATATATTTATGGCTAGGCAGTTTATATCTTGGTATAGTTTTGCATCAGCAGAATGAGTGGTTGGATTTAGCCAGGAAAGCAGTGTGCAGTATAGTTTGCTCTATTACTCACGGTTTGTTGGTGATGCGATATCCGTTGCTACCGGTGGTGTCCCACCCTGCTGCTCTCCCAAGAGACCCATCCGCATCGCCACACGCTTCTGTAGCCGCTGCTCATAACTGGGAGACTCTCACCTCGCCGCCGCTGGGCATTTTCCAGGGCATCATACCAGACTTCCTTTCTGTCTGCATCCCTGTAGTCTGCGGCTGCCTCCTCCTCCTCGTCATAGAACGCTGTCCG
Source organism: Bufo bufo (assembly GCF_905171765.1). Classification (NCBI taxonomy): domain Eukaryota; kingdom Metazoa; phylum Chordata; class Amphibia; order Anura; family Bufonidae; genus Bufo; species Bufo bufo. The sequence continues at coordinate 49,842,500 of NC_053394.1, forward strand.
AAGACTAGCCGATTCCATCCTGCTGTAGCCAGGGGCGCTGTACGGATACTAGCGTTGCCCTCAATTTAGTAAATCCACGAACGGTGTCTCCGAGCTGCTTCTCCTCTCACTAGGATGCCATCCCACTGCTTGCCACCAAATGTAACGGATCTTCTGGCACCCCGACCGAGTACCTCCGTTGATAGGTGCTCCTAGTGCTTTCCGAGTACTCCAAGCACTCCACTTGACACCGTACGCACTGCAGACCCCACGAACCGCCGAAGCTTGGTTGAGGTCTCACCGTCTCCTACCCACCCTGGACCTACGACAAGGCTCCAGGCTCCAGTGGGGGAACCTCTCCTAAAACCAGAGAGCAGGAACAGCTCTTACAAGAGCTAGTAGTAAAGCCAGGGGAGTATAGCAAATCTTCAGCGCATAGCAATCCCCCAGTGTTGATCAGTTACCCAAACACCAGCCTCAACATGATGAAGGATAAAACAGGCACTCTTTATTGAGGGCTACCCGCCCATATTTATGCAAGTCCCCATCTGGTGGACACGCCCCTAGAGGACCAGAAGGAAGACTGTGACACAGGACAGATATGCAGCAATTCAGGATACACAGACACAATACATCACCACAATGCATCATGGTTTCCTCCTCTCTGCCCTGGAGACACCCGAGGAGTAATTCAATTATCTCTCAAGACAAAGGGAAATCGCCAATACACATGTGGGGACAACAGGACAGAAATTACCATTTAAACATGCAATGTCACAACCCTTACAGTAAACACAGACATTTGACATATCCCCAGATAACTCAAGTCTGAGTGCATATTATTAGGTGAATGGCACTCAGACTACACGAATACAATAAAATTAGCTATCTGGGTACCCTCACATAACATAAAATACAATTCCAAAGACAGATTTAAGCTGTGCGGCCGGTCTGTCTTCTCCTTTAAAGTTAGTATGGGCCATAATCCTGAGGCAAGAGGCTGGTAGCCAGGCCCCTCCGAAACCCAGTGGCGAGGTTGGTTTCGCCACAGTTATGAAGTTGCATCCATTTCTGTATAAAAACGCATATGCGTTTTCTGTGCGTTTTTTCTGTGTATGTGCGTTTTTTTGTTTGTTGTTGCTGTGTTGTCTTTATTGTTTAGTCTTATGCCCCAATTTTGTTTGCAACGGATTGTACAGATGTGATTTGTGTAGCATTGTATTATTTATGTGTTTTTAACTGATTATATATGTTCTATCTCAGTTAACTTTTATGATTGTTAAAGTTGTTTCTTTTCTGATGTTTTCTTACTTATTTCACAATTTTACCTGCGTTTTTCGTGCGATGTTTGTGTATATGTGTGTGTAGGTAAGTATATTTGTTTTTGCTTGTTAAGCTTCTTTATTTATAAGTTACATAATGTTTTATAAGTTACCTGCGTTTTTCGTGCAATGTTTGTGTGTGTGTGTGTGTAGGTAAGTATATTTGTTCTTGCTGGATAAGCTTCTTTCTTTATAAGTTACATAATGGATAAAGGAAAACGTAGGAATAAATACTAAAAATAGATTAAAAATAATAATTCATATGAAAAGATAGTGGTGGATATCTTAATTATAGAGATGCATCCATTTCTGCATAAAAAACGCATGTGTGTTTTCTGTGCATTTTTCTGTGTATGTGCGTTTTTTCGTCTGTTGTTGCTGTATTGTCTTTGTTGTTTGGTCTTATACCCCAATTTTGTTTGCAAGGGATTGTACAAATGTGATTTGTATAGTATTGTATTATTTATGTACCTGTTTGCTTTCTATGTTTTTAACTGAGTATATACACTCACCTAAAGAATTATTAGGAACACCTGTTCTATTTCTCATTAATGCGATTATCTAGTCAACCAATCACATGGCAGTTGCTTCAATGCATGTAGGGTTGTGTTCCTGGTCAAGACAATCTCCTGAACTCCAAACTGAATGTCAGAATGGGAAAGAAAGGTGGGCTACAACAGCAGAAGACCCCACCGGGTACCACTCATCTCCACTACAAATAGGAAAAAGAGGCTAGAATTTGCACAAGCTCACCAAAATTGGATTGTTGAAGACTGGAAAAATGTTGCCTGGTCTGATGAGTCTCGATTTCTGTTGAGACATTCAAATGGTAGAGTCCGAATTTGTCGTAAACAGAATGAGAACATGTATCCATCATGCCTTGTTACCACTGTGCAGGCTGGTGGTGGTGGTGTAATGGTGTGGGGGATGTTTTCTGGGCACACTTTAGGCCCCTTAGTGCCAATTGGCCATCGTTTAAATGCCACGGGCTACCTGAGCATTGTTTCTGATCATGTCCATCACTTCATGACCACCATGTACCCATCCTCTGATGGCTACTTCCAGCAGGATAATGCACCATGTCACAAAGCTCAAATCATTTCAAATTGGTTTCTTGCACATGACAATGAGTTCACTGTACTAAAATGGCCCCCACAGTCACCAGATCTCAACCCAATAGAGCATCTTTGGGATGTGGTGGAACGGGAGCTTCGTGCCCTGGATGTGCATCCCTCAAATCTCCATCAACTGCAAGATGCTATCCTATCAATATGGGCCAACATTTCTAAAGAATGCTATCAGCACCTTGTTGAATCAATGCCACTTAGAATTAAGGCAGTTCTAAAGGTAAAAGGGGATCTAACACCGTATTAGTATGGTGTTCCTAATAATTCTTTAGGTGAGTGTATATTCTATCTCAGGACTTTTATGATTGCTAAAGTTGTTTCTTTCTGATGTTTCCTTACTTATTTCTTTTAACTGCAAATGTATAGGCACTAACAGAGCACCAACCCAAGGCAGTAATTTGGGAGAGCCGCTATTAGCATCTTCTCTGCCTTTTAGACAGTACATGCAGGGAGATGAGAGGCAGACAGAAATGCAAGGTCAATGTAAGATCTAACAGACTTTATTAAAAGTGGCACTCCCAAAACATGACCAAAGATGTTTCCTCCATGAATGGGCACCTGGGGCAGTAGCTGTTTTGCAAAGTTTGCAGGAATGACCAAAGTGTTAGGGCAGCCATACACATTCAGTAGCTGTTGGCTGAATGATTAGCTATCTCTCCTGACTTCCTCCCAGCTCTCCCATACACATTTGGTACAGCCAAACATGTATGTGTATTCAATGGGGAGAGAGGAGAAAGCCTCTGCGAGAGAAGAAAACGATCAGGCAAAAATATCCATTCCACCAGATCCTTCTCTCCACCGACATCATCTGTCTGGGGAGAATCAGGAGCTTCTTATACACATTAAGCTTCTGGCCAAACCTGCCAAGTATGCCTGAGGCCTATGCAGTAGTGAAATCCCAGCGCAGGCGTGCATGATGACGTCATCGCGCGTGCCTGTGTTGGGACGCAGCAGCACAGTGAAGTGTGCGCGCCTTCCTCTCCACTGCAAGCACAGGTGAGTATTTCGCTTTTAGGGTTTTTTTCCCGTTTTTTTTAAAAAATTTTATTATATGTGCCAACTTTGGGGGATGACATGGGGGGGCACACAGGAGGACATGTGAGGGGAAAATATTATGGTGGGATACTGTGTGGGGGGAAATTATTATAGGAGGGATTACTATGTGGGGGCAAATAATTATGGGAGGGATTACTATGTGGGGGGCAAATTACTATATAGGGCAATGTGGGGGAAGCTACTGTATTGGGGAAATTATTGTGTGGGGGGGGGCAGTGTGGGGGAAATTACTGTGTGGGGACAGTGTGGAGGAAACTACTGTGTGGGGGAAACTACTGTGTGGGGGCATTGTGGGGGAAACTACTATGTGGGGGCAGTGTGGGGGAAACTACTGTGTGGGGCAAATTACTATAGGGGCAGTGTGGGGGAAATTACTCTGTGGGGGAGTTGTTATTGGGGGAAATTAGTGTGGGGGAAACTACTGTGTGGGGTAAATTACTATATGGGGGCAGTGTGGGGGGAAATTACTGTGTGGGGGAGATTACTGTGGGGGGAAATTACTGTATGGGGGCACTGTGGGAGAAATTACTGCATGGGGGGCAAATTACTATGGGGGGATTACTATGGGGGGCAGTGTGAGGAAAATTACTATATTGGGCAGCGTGGGGGACATTGGTTTTGGGGAGGCACTGTAGGGGCAATTCTATTATTTCTGGGGACACTATACAGGGATTACATTATAGCTGCTGTAGACACTATAGGGACATTTAGTGTAATTTATCAAACTGATGTAAAGTAGAACTGGCATAGTTGCCCATAGCAGCCAATCAGATTCCACCTTTCATATTTGACAGCTCTTTTGGAAATCCAGTTTTACGTTACACCAGTTTGACAAATGACCCCAATTATGTCTACTGGGGTCACAATTTTTTTCAGCAGTATAGTACCTGGGGCATTGGGGGGGCACAACGGGCACAGTATTGGGGGTGGCAGCAGGATGACACTGTGGGAACACCAGGATGGGGAGGTTGATGGAAAAATTTTGAAATCTAACATGTCTGTAAGGCCTCATGCACACGACTGTTGTGTGCATCCGTGGCCGTTGTGCCGTTTTCCGTTTTTTTTCGCGGACCCATTGACTTTCAATGGGTCCGTGGAAATATCGGAAAATGCACTGTTTTGCAGCCACATCCGTGATCCGTGTTTCCTGTCCGTCAAAAAAATATGACCTGTCCTATTTTTTTGACGGACAGCGGTTCACGGACCCATTTAAGTCAATGGGTCCGTGAAAGAACACAGATGCACACGAGATTTGCATCCGCGTCCGTGATCCGTGGCCGTAGGTTACTTTCATACAGACTGATCCGAAGATCCGTCTGCATAAAAGCTTTTTCAGAGATGAGTTTTCACTTTGTGAAAACTCATATCCGACAGTATATTCTAACACAGAGGCGTTCCCATAGTGATGGGGACGCTTCTAGTTAGAATATACTACGAACTGTGTACATGACTGCCCCCTGCTGCCTGGCAGCACCCGATCTCTTACAGGGGGCTGTGATCCGCACAATTAACCCCTCAGGTGCTGCACCTGAGGGGTTAATTGTGCATATCATAGCCCCCTATAAGAGATCAGGGGCTGCCAGGCAGCAGGGGGCAGACCCCCCTCCCTCCCCAGTTTGAATATCATTGGTGGCCAGTTTGCGCCCCCCCGCCCCCCCCTATTGTAATATCATTGGTGGCCAGTGTACGGCCTCCCCCGGCCCCCCCTCCATTGTAATATCATTGGTGGCCAGTGTGCGGCCTCCGTCGGCCCCCCCTCCCTCCCTTTATTGTAATATCATTGGTGGCCAGCGTGCGCCCCCCCCCTCCCTCTATTGTAATATCATTGGTGGCCAGTGTGCAGCCCCCCCCTATTGTAATATCATTGGTGGCCAGTGTGCGGCCTCCGTCGGCCCCCCTCCCCCCCTCTATTGTAATTTCATTGGTGGCCAGTGTGCGGCCTCCCCTCTCCCCCCCCCCGATTATTAGTGGCAGTGGAGAGTTCCGATCGGAGTCCCAGTTTATTCGCTGGGGCTCCGATCGGTAACCATGGCAACCAGGACGCTACTGCAGGCCTGGTTGCCATGGTTACTTAGCAATATTACAATATTAGAAGCATCATACTTACCTGCTGCGCTGTCTGTGACCGGCCGGGAGCTCCTCCTACTGGTAAGTGACAGATCATTAACCACCTCAGCCCCCAGTGCTTAAACACCCTGAAAGACCAGGCCACTTTTTACACTTCTGACCTACCCTACTTTCACCGTTTATTGCTCGGTCATGCAACTTACCACCCAAATGAATTTTACCTCCTTTTCTTCTCACTAATAGAGCTATCATTTGGTGGTATTTCATTGCTGCTGACATTTTTACTTTTTTTTGTTATTAATCGAAATTTAACGATTTTTTTGCAAAGAAATTAAATTTTTCACTTTCAGTTGTAAAATTTTGCAAAAAAAACGACATCCATATATAAATTTTGCTCTAAATTTATTGTTCTACATGTCTTTGATAAAAAAAAAATGTTTGGGTAAAAAAAAATGGTTTGGGTAAAAGTTATAGCGTTTACAAACTATGGTACAAAAATGTGAATTTCCGCTTTTTGAAGCAGCTCTGACTTTCTGGGCACCTGTCTTGTTTCCTGAGGTTCTACAATGCCCAGACAGTACAAACACCCCACAAATGACCCCATTTCTGAAAGTAGACACCCTAAGGTATTCGCTGAAGGGCATAGTGAGTTCATAGAACTTTTTATTTTTTGTCACAAGTTAGCGGAAAATGATGATTTTTTTATTTTTATTTTTTTCTTACAAAGTCTCATATTCCACTAACTTGTGACAAAAAATAAAAACTTCCATGAACTCACTATGCCCATCAGCGAATACCTTGGGGTGTCTTCTTTCCAAAATGGGGTCACTTGTGGGGTAGTTATACTGCCCTGGCATTCTAGGGGCCCAAATGTGTGGTAAGGAGTTTGAAATCAAATTCTGTAAAAAATGACCAGTGAAATCCGAAAGGTGCTCTTTGGAATATGAGCCCCTTTGCCCACCTAGGCTGCAAAAAAGTGTCACACATGTGGTATCTCCGTATTCAGGAGAAGTTGGGGAATGTGTTTTGGGGTGTCATTTTACATATACCCATGCTGGGTGAGATAAATATCTTGGTCAAATGCCAACTTTGTATAAAAAAAATGGGAAAAGTTGTCTTTTGCCAAGATATTTCTCTCACCCAGCATGGGTATATGTAAAATGACACCCCAAAACACATTCCCCAACTTCTCCTGAATACGGAGATACCACATGTGTGGCATTTTTTTGCAGCCTAGGTGGGCAAAGGGGCCCACATTCCAAAGAGCACCTTTCGGATTTCACTGGTCATTTTTTACAGAATTTGATTTCAAACTCCTTACCACACATTTGGGCCCCTAGAATGCCAGGGCAGTATAACTACCCCACAAGTGACCCCATTTTGGAAAGAAGACACCCCAAGGTATTCGCTGATGGGCATAGTGAGTTCATGGAAGTTTTTATTTTTTGTCACAAGTTAGTGGAATATGAGACTTTGTAAGAAAAAAAAAATCATCATTTTCCACTAACTTGTGACAAAAAATAAAAAATTCTATGAACTCGCTATGCCCAACAGCGAATACCTTGGGGTGTCTTCTTTCCAAAATGGGGTCACTTGTGGGGTAGTTATACTGCCCTGGCATTCTAGGGGCCCAAATGTGTGGTAAGTAGGTAAATGACCTGTGAAATCCGAAAGGTGCTCTTTGGAATGTGGGCCCCTTTGCCCACCTAGGCTGCAAAAAAGTGTCACACATGTGGTATCTCCGTATTCAGGAGAAGTTGGGGAATGTGTTTTGGGGTGTCATTTTACATATACCCATGCTGGGTGAGAGAAATATCTTGGCAAAAGACAACTTTTCCCATTTTTTTATACAAAGTTGGCATTTGACCAAGATATTTATCTCACCCAGCATGGGTATATGTAAAATGACACCCCAAAACACATTCCCCAACTTCTCCTGAATACGGAGATACCACATGTGTGACACTTTTTTGCAGCCTAGGTGGGCAAAGGTGCCCAAATTCCTTTTAGGAGGGCATTTTTAGACATTTGGATACCAGACTTCTTCTCACGCTTTGGGACCCCTAAAATGCCAGGGCAGTATAAATACCCCACATGTGACCCCATTTTGGAAAGAAGACACCCCAAGGTATTCAATGAGGGGCATGGCGAGTTCATAGAAAAAAAATTTTTTGGCACAAGTTAGCGGAAATTGATCTTTTTGATTTTTTTCTCACAAAGTCTCCCTTTCCGCTAACTTGGGACAAAAATTTCAATCTTTCCTGGACTCAATATGCCCCTCAGCGAATATCTTGGGGTGTCTTCTTTCCAAAATGGTGTTATTTGTGGGGTGTTTGTACTGCCCTGGCATTTGAGGGTCTCCGCAATCATTACATGTTTGCCCAGCATTAGGAGTTTCTGCTATTCTCCTTATATTGAGCATACGGGTAATGAGATTTTTTTTTTCCGTTCAGCCTCTGGGCTGAAAGAAAAAAATGAACGGCACAGATTTCTTCATTCGCATCGATCAATGTGGATGAAAAAATCTCTGCCAAAAAAAGGAAAAGGAGGGGAAAGGCGTCTGCCAGGACATAGGAGCTCCGCCCAACATCCATACCCACTTAGCTCGTATGCCCTGGCAAACCAGATTTCTCCATTCACATCAATCGATGTGGATGAATAAATCATTGCCGGGATTTTTTTTTTATATATACAAAGTGTTTGCCAAAGTATATGAACACCGCCACCTCCTCAGCTCATATGCCTCGGCAAACGTATCTTTTACTGCAGAGGAGAAATCTCGTCTTGCAGCGCCGCATACACCGACTTGCGTGTAATCTGACAGCAGCGCAATGCTTCTGTCCGAATGCACATCAGTGCTGCAGCTAGTCGATCGGTTGGTCCACCTGGAAGGTAAAAAAAACAAAACAAAAAAGAAAAAACCAGGCCGCAACGCAATAAGTTTATTAACTTTTGAACAGAACATATAAACTTTTTTTAACTTTTTTAACTGAACGTTAACTTTTTTACTTACCGGTATTTTTTTTTTTTTTTTATCTTTTTTTTACCTTTATAGAACAAACCTCTCCTTCCCCATGGGACAATGTGCAAAGCGCAAATCGCCCAAAGATGTGGCGAAGTACGTTATGCACTTTATCCCAGGTGAAAGGAGAGGTTTGCAGCAGCTGTGAGTAAAAGGGCCCTAATAGCCCTGTGTGCCTGTCCTGTGAGATGCAATCCCTATGCTAAGTGTACCTGTGTGTGGTACTTCCGGAAACACTCTCTATAGCATAGGGCAGGGTGGTCAGGACAGTCAGGACAGAAATAGCGGGTGTCACGCCTTATTCCACTCCTGCTACAGACACGACATCTTTTTCGGGGTGACGGTTGGGTTGAGGTACCAGGAACGACACTGGGGAAATGTCGCTCGTGTAGACGGCTAACTACACTGGTGGATGGGGCCACGGAACCTCCTGGGTAAAGGAGGTTCTCGAGGATCTCTTCCTGGAATTTGAGGAAGGATCGATCGTGTTCTCCCAGCCTTACTGTAGAGAACAAAACTATTATACAGCGCCAATTGAATTAAATATACAGACACCTTTTTATACCAGCGTCTGGTTCTGCGGGAAACTAAATACGGAGACAACATCTGGTCATTGAAGTCCACCCCTCCCATGAGCGCATTATAGTCGTGGACACAGAGGGGCTTTTCAATGACACGGGTTGCTCGCTCAATTTGTATTGTCGTGTCTGCGTGAATGGAGGAGAGCATGTAAACGTCACGCTTGTCTCTCCATTTCACCACGAGCAGTTCTTTGTTACACAAGGCAGCCCTCTCCCCCCTTGCAAGACGGGTGGTTACAAGCCGTTGGGGGAAGCCCACGCGACTAGTTCGCGCGGTGCCACAGGCGCAAATCCGTTCTAGAAACAAATGCCTAAAGAGGGCCACACTTGTGTAGAAATTGTCCACATAAAGATGGTACCCCTTGCCGAATAAGGGTGACACCAAGTCCCAGACTGTCTTCCCACTGCTCCCCAGGTAGTCAGGGCAACCGACCGGCTCCAGGGTCTGATCTTTTCTCTCATAGATCCGAAATTTGTGGGTATAGCCTGTGGCCCTTTCACAGAGCTTATACAATTTGACCCCATACCGGGCACGCTTGCTTGGGATGTATTGTTTGAAGCCAAGGCGCCCGGTAAAATGTATTAGGGACTCGTCTACGCAGATGTTTTGCTCGGGGGTATACAAATCTGCAAATTTCTGGTTGAAGTGGTCTATGAGGGGCCGAATTTTGTGGAGCCGGTCAAAAGCTGGGTGGCCTCTGGGACGGGAGGTGGTGTTGTCGCTAAAATGCAGGAAACGGAGGATGGCCTCAAATCGTGCCCTGGACATAGCAGCAGAGAACATGGGCATGTGATGAATCGGGTTCGTGGACCAATATGACCGCAATTCATGCTTTTTAGTTAGACCCATGTTGAGGAGAAGGCCCAAAAAAAATTTAATTTCGGAAACTTGGACTGGTTTCCACCGGAAAGGCTGGGCATAAAAGCTTCCCGGGTTGGCGGATATAAATTGTGTGGCATACCGGTTTGTCTCTGCCACGACTAAGTCCAAGAGCTCCGCAGTCAAGAACAGCTCAAAAAATCCCAGGGCCGAACCGATTTGAGCCTTCTCAACCCGAACTCCAGACTGGGCGGTGAAAGGGGGAACTAATGGTGCGGCTGAAGTTGGTGACTGCCAATCAGGGTTTGCCAGCACCTCAGGGATTCTAGGGGCTCTACGGGCCTGTCTGTGCGGTGGCTGCGACGGGGTAACTACTGCACGTGCCACCGTACCAGCTTCAACTGCCCTTCTGGTGCTCGCCACGTCACCATGTTGTACGGCAGTGCTGGTACTAGGTCCAGGGAGGGCTGCGCTGCTGGTGTATGCCTCACCACGTGATCCGGCAGCGACAGCCCCACTCTGCTGCTCTTGAAGCGGATCCTGCACAACCTGTGGTCTAGCGACACGGGGCCTGGTACGCCTGGTGCTATCAGGGACCTCAACCTCCTCGTCCGAACTTTGGGTCAGAGAGCCACTGCTTTCTACAGGTTCATATTCTGACCCGCTAGATTCGTCAGATGAGGGTTCCCACTCCTCATCCGACTGGGTCAGAATCCTGTAGGCCTCTTCAGAAGAATACCCCCTGTTTGACATTTTGGACTACTAAATTTAGGGGTATTCCCTGAGACTACCCAAGAAAAAAAGCAAGCCTGTCTTACAAAGGGGAGGCTAGCGAAGTACCGGAGGCCGCTGCGGTTGATAAAAAATATCAAAACTGATTTTTTTTATCGCCGCAGTGCGTGTAAAATGAATGTGCAGTGATCAAAAAAATATATATTTTTTGTCACTGCGGTGGGGCGGGCGTGGGTGAACGCATGTGTGGGCGACCGATCAGGCCTGATCGGGCAAACACTGCGTTTTGGGTGGAGGGCGAGCTAAGGTGACACTAATACAATTATAGATCTGACCGTGATCAGTTTTGATCACTTACAGATACTATAAAAGTACAAATGCTGATTAGCGATACGCTATTCAGCGAATAAAAGTGACTGCGGTGCGGTGGGCTGGGCGCTAACTGACGCTAACTACCTAACCAAGGGGCCTAAACTATCCCTAAAACCTAACAGCCAATACCAGTGAAAAAAAAAAGTGACAGTTTACACTGATCACTTTTTTTCCTTTCACTAGTGATTGACAGGGGCGATCAAAGGGTTAATTGGGGGGCAGGGGGGTGATCTGGGGCTACAGTGAAGTGTTTGGTGCTACTCACAGTTCAGTCTGCTCCTCTGCTGGATCCAACCGACGAAAAGGACCAGCAGAGGAGCAGAGAAGCCATATAACAGATCATATTTACTAATATGATCTGTTATATGGCTTGTGATTGGATTTTTTGAAAATCGCCAGCCTGCCAGCTGGCCCCTTTTGCCGGCCCGCGATGCGCATGCGCGGGCTGGCTTTGAGTGAAATCTCGCGTCTCGCGAGATGACGCGTATATGTGTGACTGTGCGCAGCGCTGCCACCTCCGGAACGCGAATCTGCGTTAGGCGGTCCGGAGCTGGTTAAGCAATGCGCCGCACAGACCTGTCACTTACCAGTAGAAGGAGCTCCCGGCCGGTCACAGACAGCGCAGCAGGTAAGTATGATGCTTCTAATATTGTAATATTGCTAAGTAACCATGGCAACCAGGCCTGCAGTAGTGTCCTGGTTGCCATGGTTACCGATCGGAGCCCCAGCGATTAAACTGGGACTCCGATCGGAACTCTCCGCTGCCACCAATGATCAGGCGGGGGGGGGGAGAGGGGAGGCCGCACACTGGCCACCAATGATATTACAATAGAGGGGGGGAGGGGGGCCGACGGAGGCCGCACACTGGCCACCAATGATATTACAATAGAGGGGGGGCCGCACACTGGCCACCAATGATATTCAAACTGGGGAGGGAGGGGGGTCTGCCCCCTGCTGCCTGGCAGCCCCTGATCTCTTACAGGGAGCTATGATACGCACAATTAACCCCTTCAGGTGCGGCACCTGAAGGGTTAATTGTGCTGATCACAGCCCCCTGTAAAAGATCGGGTGCTGCCAGTCAGCAGAGGGCAGTCATGTACACAGTCCGTAGTATATTCTAACTAGAAGCGTCCCCATCACCATGGGAAGCCTCTGTGTTAGAATATACTATCGGATCTGAGTTTCACGATGTAACTCAAATCCGATGGTATATTCTAACATAGAGGCGTTCCCATGGTGATGGGGACGCTTCAAGTTAAAATATACCATCGGATTGGAGAAAACTCTGATCCTATGGTATATTAACTCCTGACTTTACATTGAAAGTCAATGGGGGACGGATCCGTTTGAAATTGCACCATATTGTGTCAACGTCTAACGGATCCGTCCCCATTGACTTGCATTGTAATTCGGGACGGATCCGTTTTGCTCCGCACGGCCAGGCGGACACCAAAACGACTTTTTTTTTCATGTCCATGGATCCTCCAAAAATCAAGGAAGACCCACGGGCGAAAAAACGGTCACGGATCACGGACCAACGGAACCCCGTTTTGCGGACCGTGAAAATATACGGTCGTGTGCATGAGGCCTAATACAAACTCTGTAGAGACGAGATGCAGCTGAAAGTATTTGTCATGGCGGTCTGACCGAGGAGAAGAAGAAAGAGAAGGTCTACATGACAGGAGATGTCCCTGGATGTAAGTGGTATGTGGTCAAGTATTGGGGGGCAGGGGTGCCAAAGAAAGGACCGGCCTCGGGTGCCAAACACCGTAGGCACGCCACTGGCGTTACCATTACACCTAGAGGCTCTGCTCTCTCTGCAACCACCGTGCCCTCTCCACTCTGAGTGATAGGATCAGGCTTCTGCTGCCAAATCGACATGTAACAGGTCAGACAGTTTCATAGGAACAAATCCGTTGACAGATTCCCTTTAAAGAAGAAAAAAACACATATAAATTATTTAAAAAATGGTGAATGTTTTCTTTACCTCTCAATTTGGGCCAAGGACAACAATGAGTATTTCTAGGAAAAAATAGCTTTAGAAAATATTTATACAGATAGGTGTAGACCACAGAAATGCCGGAAATATATGCTAGTACAGCGATCCCTCAAGATACAATGGCCTCAGGATACAATATTTTCAACATACAATGGTCTTTTCTGACCCATCGTAAGTTAAAACCAGACTCAACATACAATGTCTCAGACTCAGATCCAACCAATCATTCTCTTCTCTGGTAAAATAGCTGGATTAGTTGCTATTTAGCAGCTATTCCTGACTGTTATATGTAAGGACTTTTTTTATCTGTCTTAGTTATCTGCTTATTTTTCTTAAATCTTCATTTTCTCTTATCTTGGATGACATTTAGGGTCTTTGGAACCGATTACTCAACTTACAATGGTTTCAACATACAATGGTCGTCCTGGAACCAATTAATATTGTATCTTGAGGGACCACTGGTATACATATATACAACACAACTGACAATAGATACATTGTGCATTACACTTTGGACTATTGGCGGAGTCCAATTGTAGAATGATATCTCTATGGACCCTAAGGATGTGCAAAACTAAGAACAAGTGTGAACTGGAGATTGTGTGATATAAAATTCCAATTATTTGGTGAAAGAATTTACTGACTGTTTCTATGTTTCTGGGCCTTGGTAACGAATAATGTTACAGTATTTCTATGTCTGTACACCAGCTGTTTTCATTGTGTTCTATTTACAGTATTAAATCACCGCTCCTCCGGGTCTCTTATGTCGTCTCCAGCTAGAAAAAAAAATGACTGTCCCTATTATGTACTGTACAAGGCAAATGCAATTAAAGGAAGGGGCTTGGATGGAAAGCAGGTCTTATGTTGACCTAAATATCACAGGATTTAAACAGGAACAAGATTGAAATTTTAATGCTAGTATTATAAAAAAATCTATATACAGTAAATAATACATTGATGGTTGTAAAAAAGTTTATAACACTCAACTTTATATTAAAGGGGTTGTCTCACTTCAGCAAATAGCGTCTATCACGTAGAGGAAGTTAATACAAGGCACTTACTAATGTATTGTGATTGTCCATATTGCCTCCTTGTCCCAGGCCCCGAATGTCCTGCCTGTCAGCTAGATACAACTGTATTGCTGTCCTCAGGACGGCAATACAATTGATTCTGATCAGGGCCGGTGCAAGGATTTTTGCCAACACAAGCGAAGCTACATTTTGGTGCCCCCCTCCTCCCCTCGCAGCTTACCTGGCCCTGGTCCTGTCTGCAGCAGCTGGCTTCTCCTCTGTATGTTCCTGGTATCTGCTTTCTGCTTCAGACAATCGCTGGTTTGTGGACCGTATTTTTCGCCCTCTAAGACGCACCGGCCCATAATAACGCACCTAGGTTTTAGAGGAGGATAATTAATTCAATATTACACCTCAGGTCAGACCAGCAATCAGACCTCAGAACAGACCTCCAATGCCTCAGATCAGCCCCCCATGTCAGCCATCGTGCCCCCATGTCAGCCATCGTGCCCCCATGTCAGCCATCATGGTTGAGAAGGACCTGCGATGATGTCCACCATCATGTGACCAGTGCAGGAGAGGAGGGCAGTGAAGAGGAGAAGTCCTGGGGAAGAAGCTGTGGTGAGGTCTGCTACATGAGGAGAGGTAAGTGAAGGGAGAGGCAAAGGAATGCTGGGAGTTGTGGTTATTTAACTGGGACTGTATGTTAGAGCTAAAGGAGGAATGTTATTTACATGGAACTGTGTGTTGGAGGTGGCTGGGGAGGGGGTCTTGTTATTTACATGGGACTGTATGGTGGAGGGGGCTGGGGGAGGGAGTGATGTTATTTACATGGGACTGTATGTTGATGGCGACTGTGGGAGGAAGTGATGTTATTAACACAGGACTGAATGTTAAGGGGGCAATGTTATTTACATGGGACTATGTTGAAGGTGGCTGGTGAGGGGGAATGATGTTATTTATATGAGACTGTATGTTGATGGCAGCTGTGGGAGGGTGTTATGTTATTTACATGGGACTGTATATTGATGGCAGCTGTGGGAGGCAGTGATGTTATTTATATGAGACTGTATGTTGATGGCGGCTGTGGGAGGGTGTTATGTTATTTACATGGGACTGAATGTTACAGGGGTCTGAGGGAGAGAGTGATGTTATTTACATGGGACTGAATGTTGAGGGGGTGATGTTATTTACATGGGACTGTATGTTGAAGGTGGCTGTTGGGGGGGAATGATGTTATTTACATGGAACTGAATGGTGGAGGGAGTGACATCCAGTGTACTTTTTCAATAGACAGTGTCCGCTGCAGACAGTGACATTACCAGTGCCACATCTCCAGTGTAACGTGTGCGCTTAAAAAATGTATCTGTGACATACAGTGTACTTTTTACGTAGACGCTTTGGACAGTGACATTACCGGTGGTACCTCTCCTGTATAATGTTTCCTCATCCCAAATAACTGTGACATTCCCTGTAATTTTTTATTAGCCGCTGGTGACAGCATTGACATTATCTGCGGGTTATCTCCTGTGTGACATTTCCACATCCCAAATACTTAAAAAAAAAAAAAATTGCGCATACACTTCCAAATCCTACGCTACTGTACGTGTGACATTCTTTCAAGCATTTTTAACATTTAATATGAAGAAGGCGAGCAGTAAGGGACGGGGAAGTGGCCGTGATGCTGATGGTGCACGCAGAGGCCAGAGCACAAGAAAAACAATCATCCACAATACCTAGCGTGAAGTCAGACCAGTGCGGCCAGGTGGTCGGTTGGATTGCAGCAGATAATGTTTCCAGTCACTTAAGCACCACCCTGTCTTCCATCAAGTCCAGTCTCGGTAGCCAAGAGTCTGCTCAACACAATCCTCACCCTGATCCTCCTTCCTCCCACCATGGAGAGTCTGGGCAAACACACACTCAGATATGCCGAGGAGCTATTTTCTGCGCCATTCCTTGATTTGGCACTCTCGCCAAGCACGCTTGAAGTGGGAGAGATCTTGTGCCCTAATTCCCAAACTCTTGAGCATCCCCAGTCACAAGAAGTTAATTACTGTTTAATGAGGTGGATGATGATGAGACACAGTTGCCAATAAGTCATTGGCAATTAGTGTCTCAAGAGGTTGATGAAGAGGATGAGACACAGTTGTTAATCACTGAGGTTGTGGTTAGGTCAACAAGTCAGGAGGATGAGCAGAGCAAGGAAGTGGAAGTGTAATGACCGACGACACGCACAGGGAGGAAAACAGGGAAAGCCCTGCCCAAGGGAGAGGGAAAGGTGGTGACCCCTAACTCACCTTGCGGCTGGCACCTGACTGCCCTGACGTCCCTAGACGGGTTCCTCACCCGTGCGGCGATCACGTGCCTAAGCCCTGGCTTTCCCTAATATGAGCCCTAGATAGTGAACAGGCCGGTGGGATCGCTAGTCCGCACCACTATCACTAAGAGGGAAACACCAGGGAGAGGACAGACAAAACAGACAAACACATACACCCAGGTGGGCGACCACAATAGACCAAAAAGGTCCAACAGGGATCCGGAGGGTAGCGTTCTGGACCAACTACCAGCGAACGCAGCAACACAGCTCCAGAAGGTCAGAATAGATGTCCAGGCAGGAAGCTCTATCTCTGGCAACCAGAGAAGTGTGAGAGAGGAATATAAGGAGGTCTGGGAGTGCTGGACAAGGAACAGCTGAGGAGAAGGAGCTACGGATCCCTGAGTGAGCCAAAAGGGTTTGCAAAGCAAACCCAGAAAGCTACCATAAGGAAAACAGCCCTATCTTAAATAGAGCGTGCAGCCAACCCCTGCGACTTCCTGACCCCGGGTATAATGGAGTCAGGCGTGGTTCTCGATACCCTCGTGACAGGAAGAGGAGGTCCTGGACGATAAAGTCACTGACCCAACCTGGGAAGGTGGAAAGCCGAGCGAGGACAGAGGGGGAGGGTACTGCTGCACTGCAACAGGCTGGAAGAGGCATTGGGGTTGCAAAAGGGAGAAGGTGGGCCACACCAAACAGGCCCGCAACTGTTACATGGAGCACCCCCTTGCGGAAATCTCCCTTGCCAAGGGGAAGGTGTTCCGCAGTACAGCGCTTTTTTGAGGAAAGTGCGGACGACTAAAGAAAAGTAGTTTGCAACCTGTGCCATACCAAAATGAGCCGGGGCGTGAACACTAGCAACCTCAGCACCACCACCAGCATGATCCGCCACATGGCATCCAAGCACCGTAATAAGTGGGCCGAACGCCTGGGTTCACACCACTGTCTCCTCTTCCCCTGTGTTACGTGCTGGCCAATCCCCTCTCGAAGGTGCAGGCCCGGATGCCTCCTGCCCTGCACCTGGACCTTCGCAAGCACCATCAGTGACCACATCCACTTACGTGTCCCAGCGCAGCTTACAAATGTCCTTACCCCAGGCACTTTCCAAATTACTGGCCCTGGAAATGTTGCCATTTAGGCTTGTGGAAACTGAGACCATCCGCAGCCTGATATCGGCGGCCGTCCCGCAGTCTCCAGCCGCCACTATTTTTCAAGGTGTACTGTGCCCGCCTTACACCAACACGTGTCCCGTAACATTACACGTGCCCTGACCAACGCAGTTACTGGGCAGATCCACTTAACCACGGACACATGGACAAGTGCGTTCGACCAGGGACGCTACATTTCCCTAACTGCACACTGGGTGAACATTGTGGAGGCCGGGAGCCAGTCGTACCCTGGGATAGCACAGGTGCTACCGACGCCAAGGATTGCGGGCCCTAATTCCATCAGGGTTTCCGCCGCCACCTACGTTAGTGGCTCCAACCCCCCCCTTCTCGTCCTCAGCCTCCTCCTCCACTTCCACCTTTAATATTATCTTCTTGCAGCACCAGTCAGTAGCTGGAAGCAGTATAGCACTGCAGTGGGGAAGCGGCAACAGGCCGTGCTGAAGCTGATCTGCTTAGGTGACAAACAGCACACGGCCACAATGCTGTGGCAGGGGATAAGAGACCAGACTGAGCTGTGTCTCTCACCACTCAACCTAGAACCAGGCTTGATTGTGTCTGCTAATGGCCGTAACTTGGTGGCGGCTTTGGAGCTCGGCAAGCTCACACACATTCCATGCCTAGCCTATTTCCTAAACTTAGTGGTTCATCGGTTTCTCAAAACCTACCCCAATTTGCCTGAGCTACTGGTGAAGGTGAGCCGCGTGTGTGCACATTTCCACAAGTCATCGACAGCTTCAGCCGGTCTGTTAACGCTGCAGCAGCGCTGGAAATTGCCAGCTCACCGACTGTTGTGCGACCGTGAGTACGCGCTGGAACTCCACGTTCCACATGTTGGCCAGCCTTTGTGAGCAGCAGAGGGCAGTAGTGGAATACCAGCTTCAACATGGTCGTTGCCTTTCCAGTCAGCTTCCGCTATTCATAAGCGAGGAGTGGGCATGGATGTCTGACCTCTGCAAGGCTTTAAGAAACTTTGAGGAATCAACACAGATGGTGAGCAGCGATAACACTATTATCAGCGTAATCATTTCACTTCTGTGTCTACTCAAACGCTCGCTGCTCACAATTAAGGACGACGCTTTGCATGTGGAAGAGGTGGAAATGGGGAAAGACATTACACAGGGTGATAGCCATACCACGAACATTTCGTCTTCTCAGCGCGAATTGGACGATGAAGAGGAGGAGCAGGAGACGGTTGCCTCTGTGTCAGGGAACAGAGAGGAAGGAAAGAGGGTGCACTCTGACTCCACCCTCAACCCCTGTCCCTACCTACTTACACTACCCGCCCTAGGCGACAGAGCGTAACTGGGCGACGGTCCCTTACTTACGTAAGTGTACAGAGGAAAGATACGGAAGGTCAACAAGCCAACGGTCAGAACCAAGAGAAGCGGGAGTACAAATAGAGCGGGCAAATGTAAAGTCAACAGTCAGAGCCGAGGTCAATCCAGGAGAGCAATACGTACAAAGGATGAGACAAAGTCGAGGTCAAAGAATGAGCCGAGGTCACAAGGTCAGGAGGTCAATCAGAACAAGCAGCCACAGACTAGAACTAAGGAACAAGGAAGCACCAATGGACCAGTATCACAGTCAACCTGTAGCCAGCAGGTTGCCTGTATTTATAGTGGGGAGTGAGGGTCATGTGACGTGGCCAGCGTCACATGACCGACAGACAGACAAGTCGAGCACCGAGTGATCAGCTCGGTGCTCAAGGCAGACCTAGGAGCAGGGAGCCTCCCAGCCAGTGGCGTACATACAGGGGTCGCAGTTGCGACCGGGCCCGGCACTCCAGGGGGCCCGGCCGCCTGTGGACCCCTGGCCCCTGCAGTAGTGCGCCACTCATACTCAGGTGTGGGCCCACGGCAGCAGGTGACAGGGAGATGAACGCTTCCATTGTGGAAGCGCTCATCACCATAGTGATCTGTATTGCCGTCCTCAGGACAGCGATACAGATTGCTGTGCTGCGGCCGGGCAGGGGAGGGAGGCGTCTCCCTTCCCTGTTCCTCTGATAGGCTGCGGGCCTTGTGCCGGCAGCCTATCAGAGCGCCGCCTGAGCTGTACAGCGCGGGACACAGGCCAGAAGAGGACTGCATCGCATCGCTGCTAAGGAGGTAAGTATAAGGGTTTGTAATTTTTTTTTAATACCGGACTTTACTGGGACATGAGGAGGCACTTCATACTGGCAAATGGGGGGGGGGAGGTTGGCACTTGATACTGGAAAATAAGGGGGGGGAAGGTTGGCACTTGATACTGGCACACGGGGCGGTTGGCACTTGATGCTGGCACACGGAGCGGTTGGCACTTGATACTGGCACAATATTGGAGGCACTATTGGGGACCACAGGGCACAGTATTGGGGTAGTAGGATGTTTTGTCCAGAAGATGGTAGGATGATGGAAAAGTAGTAAACTAAGATTTTTTTTTTTGTCAAACTGCAGAGATTTTAGTAATTTTTGGCAGCCCTTTCACTTAGTGCATAGGCTTTATGAGTGTAGGAGTCCCACTACCTGAACAATTGTACCACAATGTGAATGAGGCCCTCCTTTATGTGATATACAGGTTGTATCGGAGTGCCTCTTCCTTGTAATTCTTGGCAGCACTTGCACTTTAATTAAATATACAGGAAAGAATATTTCCTAACAATTTTTCCTCCGTCTAAAATTGATTTTATCTTCGGTTTGGTGCGTATTATTGTCAGTCTGTAAAAGTGGCGTACTACTCGGACAACATTGTTCCCAGCAGTGACCTGGGAGTCCAAGATGTATCCAAACATCCTCCCAATGCTGTTTCTGAACCATTTCAGTGGTGTTTCCATCAATTTAGGAACTTTGTGTATGAACCAGACACCCTCCCCTCTTCAGAGCAGGGGGTGCCTGGTTTAATGCTCGGGTTCTCCCATTGACTTCCATTGTGCTTGGGTGCTCGGTAGAGCACCCGAGCATCCCGAGGTGTTCGACCCAAGCCCCCGAGCACTATGGTGCTCAATCAACACTACTACTGGGGGCTCTGGGAGGGAATTATTAATACTGGAGGGCTCTTCTACTAATGGGGGCACTCTTGGGGATCGTTATCATGGTTGGGGGCACTGTAGGGGCAGTATTACTATGGGGGCACTCTGGCACGGCGGGGAGTGGGGAAAAGGCAGAGACTGCAATGCCAGATAGGAAGGAACAGGGAGCAGGTCACCACCTAGCGCAACCCTGAACTCACCTTAGACTCCTACCGCATGAGCCGCCTCAGAAGGTAAGGGGGCTCATGCTCACCAACCTTTGACCCTACTATCCCTACAAAGCCCTAGGCCTAATGACAGGGCAGAGACCACCCATTCATCCAACACCACGGATGAATGGTGTCTCAAACGGCCCAGTGGCAAGCAGGATAGAAGGCCATGGGCTAAACAGTACGGCAGGTAATTTACACAGTAACATAACTATGCAATCCTCACTTACCGATGAGAACATATTCCTACTACTTTACAAATCATCAGTCAGACCACACATGGAGTACTGTGTACAGTTCTGGGCTCCAGTGAACAAGGCAGACATAGCAGAGCTGGAGAAGGTCCAGAGGAGGGCAGCTAAAGTAATAACTGGAATGGGGCAACTACAGTACCCTGAAAGATTATCAAAATTAGGGTTATTCACATTAGAAAAAAGACGACTGAGGGGAGATCTAATTACTATGTATAAATATATCAGGGGTCAGATCTATCCCATCATCTATTTATCCCCAGGACTGTGACTATGACGAGGGGACATCCTCTGCGTCTGGAGGAAAGAAGGTTTGTACACAAACATAAAAAAGGATTCTTTACGGTAAGAGCAGTGAGACTATGGAACTCTCTGCCTGAGGAGGTGGTGATGGTGAGTACAATAAAGGAATTCAAGAGGGGCCTGGATGTATTTCTGGAGTGTAATAATATTACAGGATATAGCTACTAAAGCGGGGTCGTTGATCCAGGGAGTTATTCTGATTGCCTGATAGGAGTCGGGAAGGAATTTTTTATTCCCCTAAAGTGAGGAAAATTGGCTTCTACCTCACAGGTTTCTTTTGCCTTCCTCTGGATCAACTTGCAGGATAACAGGCCGAACTGGATGGACAAATGTCTTTTTTCGGCCTTATGTACTATGTTACTATGTTACCGGCCGTAGCCATGATGGAAGGGGGCTCCAAGCTGGAAAAGCCCACAGGCGAGTCCTTTGCTTAAACCCCTCCGGGAAAGCCCGCCCCTTTCGGAGCTTCATACAACAATCAAACCTCCAAGCAAAACCCGCACCATAACGACATACACCAGGTGGGGGGAGGAATGACAATAACACACCTGAGGGGACAACAGACAAAGCAAGAAATACAAAATAACAAATAAGGATAGCTCACACAGACAGTATCATTCAGCCCAGGAGCAGAGCTCCACACCAAGATGACAAACAAACCAAACTGACACTCAGGCTCCACCACACCAACATATAGGAGGCCTGAGGTCACACCCACCACACCTACCAAGCACACCTTAACCCCGTGCACACCAAAGCAGGGAAAGGAAACATCCTAAAAGGGAAAGCACACACACATGCATAAAAACAAGTTGCCACCGGCAACCAGCATGCGCAGCGAAAATGTCGCGGCACACATCGAGGCCGTGACACACTCATTCTTCTTCAGGATAAGTACTTATCCCTTTATTGTGCCCCCTTCACAGTAGTTATGCCCAGATTGTGCCCCCTTACAGCAGTGATGCCCTCTCTGTGCCCCTTCAGAGTAGTTATGCCCTCACTGTGTGTTACAGGTAGAGTCATGGGAATCAAGATAGAGTGGAGGTGCACCCCCTGAGCTGCCACCCGGTCCCCTGTCCCTGCCTACTTGCACCACCCGCCCTAGGTGACGGAGTGCAACTGGGCGACAGTCCCTAACCTACTAAGTGCAAGCAGAGAGAAAGAGACAGCAGGGAAGAGGACAGCCACCGAGAAGTTACAATAAGCGGGCAAGAGGTAGAACAAAAACAGAAGGCGAGGCGGATCAACTAGCCGAGGTCAGTCCAGGAGGTCACGTCAGAACAAAGGAAGAGGCAAAGACAAATCTGTAAACAAGCCGAGGTCAAAATCTGAGAGGTCAAGGTACAGGAAGCAGGCAGAAGAGGTGTCAAGATACGGATCGAGGTTCAATTCCAGAGGTAGCTAAATAACAATAAAGTACACAGCCTATAGGACGAAAATCACAGGCAACCTGTAGCCAGCAGGCCGCCTGTATTTATAGTGGGGAGTGAGGGTCATGTGACGTGGCCAGCGTCACATGACCGACAGACAGACAAGTAAAGCACCGAGTGATCAGCTCGGCGCTCAAGGCAGACCTAGGAGCAGGGAGCCTCCCAGCTAGCAAAGCCGCCCTGGGAACGAGGCCAAAAACAGATCCTCGCTCCCGAAGCTAAGCAGCAGGTCTGCGGCTGATGGGAGACCGAGTGCGCCTTCGGCGTCCCGTTACACTGTGTCCCCATAACTGTACTAATGCCCTCTGTGCTCCTTCACAGTAGTAATGCCCATTGTGCCCCTTTCACAGTGATAATGTCCACTCAGTGCCCCATAAGTTATGCCCACCCCCTTCGCAAGAGTAATGCTTTGTGCCCCCTTCATAGTAGTAATGCCCACTGTGCCCCCTTTGTAGTAGTAATGCCCTCTGTGCCCCTTAGTAGTAGTATTGCCCTCTCTGCTCCCTAGTATTGACCTCTGTACCCCCTTTGTAGTAGTATTGTCCTCTGTACCCCCTTTGTAGTAGTATTGTCCTCTGTGCCCCTTTGTAGTAGTATTTCCCTCTGTGCCCCCTTTGTAGAAGTATTGCCATCTGTACCCCCTTTGTAGTAGTATTGCCCTCTGCACCCCATTTGTAGTAGTAATGCCCTCTGTGCCCCCTTCATGGTAGAAATGCCCTCTGTGCCCTCTTTGTAGTAGTAATGGCCTGTGTCCCCTCCATGGTAGAAATGCCCTCTGTGCTCCCTCCATAGTAGTAATGCCCTCTGTGTCCCCTCCATGGTAGTAATGCCCTCTGTGCCCACTCTGTTAAAAAATAAACAAAAAAACAAAGTACCTGCTCACCTTTTCCCGTTCCTGAAGCTCACAGTCCTCTCTCCTCCTGCAGGCACAGATCGTGTGCAGCACAGTGTAGGCGGAGCTTAGGCAGATTCCCGGTCTGCAGGTTCCTCCCACACAGGCCAGCAGCGCAATCTGTGCCCGCAGGCTGAATGGTGGAGCAGGGAGAAGTCTTCCTTCTTCACCATTCAGTGCGGGAGAGACGGAGCGCAGGACGCTGAGTGATAGGACTGCATTGATGGAAGTGCTCATTGCTTCTAGCACCCCTCTGACAGCAGGCACCCGGGGCGGACCGTCCCCCATGCACCCCCCTTAGCACGCCACTGGGTACATATAATTTTCACAAACCTTTGAAATGTCCTGGTTAGGGTTGTTTCAACACCAAAATTTTGATTCGATTTTGATACCATAAAAAAGTATTGAGATACTGGATACAATTCGATACCACGCGAAAAAAATTAAACGCCAACAAAAGCCGCGTGCATTCCGCATCTTTTCATCCCTTGTCCTATTCACCCTGATGGAGCTCTATTAGGGTGAATAGGACGTCACACTCTCCCTGCTGCCCTGTGCATAGTACACACAGCAGCAGGGAGATTACCATGGCAGCCAGGGCTCCGATCAGTAGCTGCCACTGCCATCAATGAGGAGGAGGGGAGGGGACCCTGTGGCCACTGCCACCAATTATTTTAATACTGGGGGGTTGAGGGGGTGGGGCACACTGTGCCACCAATGATTTTAATACTGGGGGGGGGGAGCGGGCGCACTGCGCCACCAATGATAATTAACCTTTAATACAGGAGGCGGGTGCCGGCAGCAGACTCACATAGCTGGGAGCTGTGATCAGCGGCAGTTAACCCCTTAGGTGCCGCAACTGAGGGGTTAATTCCTGCTGATCGCGACTATGTGATTCTGCTGCCGGCACCTGTATTTGTATTAAAGGTAACTTACATTGGTGGCGCAGTGCGCCCGCCCCTCCTTCGCCCCTCTCTCTTCTTATTGGCAGCGCGGCACAAGGGGAGGGAGAGAGTGACTCCTTCTCCCCTGTGCTGCTGAGGAGAACACGGCTGTCAGCGCTCTCATGTTCTCTGATACTAGACTGCGCAGTAGTGCAGCCTAGTATCGACAAGAGTCCATTCACACGTCTGCAAAATGGGTCCCATTCATTTTCGCAATTGCGGACAAGAAAAGGCATTTTTTATGAGAGTGCCGATGATGTGCAGTCCGCTAAATGCGGAACGCACATTGCTGGTGTGGGTGTTTTGCGGATCCGCAATTTGCAGATCCGCAAAACACATACGGACGCGTGAATGGATCCTAATTGTCAAATCCCGGTATTGTATTGATACCGGGACAAAAGTATCGATTGGGTCTCGATATTTCGACACCCGCAACAACCCTAGTCATAGTGATATGTTACACGTTTTGATCAGTGGGGGTCTGAGTGCCAAGACCCCAACTGATTGCTGAAATAAAGAGGCCTGGTAAGAAAATGCCAGAGGGAAACCAGAGCCACAAGTGATCCCATAGTTTTTTATGGAATCATTCACATACATCTGGTTCATCAGCTGTGATGCTGGATGTAAAATAACACAAACAGAAAAACGAGGCATGCTACATTTTTCTGTCCGGTGCTATCAGTCTGTAGACGCTGCACCTGTGCAATATACATGATTTGTATCCAGCTTTGCAAGAAAAAAGACGTGGCTGTACAGAAGTGATTGATGTGCACCCAGCCTAACTTATCCTTCTTTCCGCTGTTTCTCAGTTCCTTTGAAGGAACCGTATAACAGAAAAGTCAACACAGATGTGAACTCAGCCCATGTATGAGGAGTATTCACGTCTCAGACAGTGATGTCATATCTAGTGATGAGCAAAGTATTAAAAAATTAGATTCGGCTGCCTTACCGAATTAAAAAAAAAAATGTCTTTGCAAGTAGTGGGTGCAATGACAGGGAGCGGCGTTGCGAGAAAATGGATCAGGTAAGTATTTTATCAGACAGCGGTGTTTATTCACACATTGGGGTATCACAAAATCCAGATGGCTTGGTGTTTGTTCACACACAAGGAAAGTCCATAAACAATAAAAGTCACCTTTTCTCGTGGGTGTTAATTCACACCCTGTTAGCAGTTCAGCCTCATCAAGTCCATAGGCTGCCTGTTCGCCTTTAGGGGGGCCTGAGTTCTCCAGCCCGGCTCAAACCTCAAACCCCAGCACAACCCTCAGTTCACAGCACACAGACTCCTGAGCTTCACTGTCAGACGGAGGTAAATCCACCACACCTGGAAGTGCTGGCTGTTTTTTATGCCTGGCGAAACCGGCCTGGAACATGGGGAGTAGTCACCCACCCAGTACTTTGACTACTTCCAGTAAGAGCCGTCCCGGATCAGCTATGACAACCGCGCTAAATCTCAAGGTGTCAATTAGCAATAGCTGCTGCTGACACATAAAATACCGGCTCTTACTTCACCGAGGCCAGGAACCTCGGTGACACATACCTTCCATCCACGATGATTCCAGGTACCTTCTTACACTGGGAAATTGGTCACCGCTTCAGCCAGTGATTGGCTCCGATGATATCAAACGGGATGTCTACAACTAGAGAGCCACGCGAAGCATCGCAAGTAGTACAGCAAGTAATCTTAGCTTTACAGGTCTGGACCAGGTCTTGGTCTTGCACATGCCCTTTAAGTGTATGCATAGTCATAAAATAGCATGGAATGGACTCTGCAGAAACGCACTTCAGAAAGTGGTGCATTATTTTATTCAGTATTTATGTGCTGGAACCCAACCAGCATCTGCCATGCATTATATAACAGCTGGCCGCCCAGTGTTGTTCAGCTAACTTTGTCATCAATATAGATAATTGAAAGTCTGTCAAGACTCCAGGCCTTCAGATCATCAGTCAGGCGCATCTTTCCATCATACAAAGCAATATATCCTGTTCCTCCCCCTCACAGATAAGGACAGGATGCTGGAAGCAAAAAATAGATCTTAACTACTGTCGTCGCCCTATGTAAACCTTGATCCAACTTTGGAGTGATAGATACAATTTTAGGTTCACCTTTTGCCCACCATAGGGAGCACCAAATGACTGCATTGTTGGGTGACTACTTTTATGAGTTGGAGCTTTTCAATGATAGAGACTGACAATGGAGGGTAAATAAAATCACCCTTTGATTCTTTATCAACGTTTAAAGGCAGCAGAGGGCCCCTGTGCAAAGAATGTGCCAGGGCCCCCCGCTCCCCAAACCATATATACAATACGTGCATAATCCTGGAAGACCAAGCAGCATTTAAGGACCAGGAGCGCAGCGCTGGCCCAGGAAGCAACATTTAATAAGTACAGTACCAATGAAGAAGGGGGAAAATGGAAAAAAAGATACAGTGACAGATACAGTTAAAGGGGTTGTCCGGGTTCAGAGCTGAACCCGGACATACCCTTATTTTCACCCAGGCAGCCCCCCTGAGGCTAGCATTGGAGAATCTCATGCTCCGATGCGCTCCCTTGCCCTGCGCTAGATCGCGCAGGGCAAGGTCTCTATTGTTTTCAATAACACACTGCCGGGCGTAAACTTCCACCCGGCAGTGTGTTCGGTGATGTCACCGGCTCTGATGGGCGGGCTTTAGCGCTGCCCTAGCCGTTTTACTGGCTAGAGCAGCGGTAAATCCCGCCCATCAGTGCCGGTGACGTCACCGGGGTTCCTGGCAGCCCCATGGAGAGCCTAGTACGTCACCGGATCTCCAAAAAATGCCTTTGCCCTGCGCGATTTAGCGAAGGGCAAAGGAGAGCATCGGAGCATGAACTGCTCCGATGCTCATGTCAGGGGGGGCTGCCGGGGGGAAAATGGAGGGATGTCCGGGTTCAGCTCTGAACCCGGACAACCCCTTTAAGGCTACACAGTGCTTTTGGCCAACAATGTGTCGTGCAACCAAGGATCACAGCAGCACAATGCTGCGATGCATTGAGTTAAAATGAATGGGGTCGCATTGTGACCTTGAAGTTTCTTAAAATGACAATTTAAAAGTTGCAAGAAATTCAGCAGGTTGGATTTTTTGTGACCATCAGGTCACGGCCCCATTTACTTTTACTAGTTGTGATGTATCGTAGTGTCGCTGCAATCTTTGGCTGCACAATGTGGTGCCACCTTGTGGTGCCAGCTTAAGGGCCTATTTAGACAGCTGCGCTTTACAGTCCGCAAATTGCGGATTCACAAAACACGGACACTGGCCATGTGCATCCTATGATAGAAAATGCCTTTTCTTGTCTGCAATTGCGTACAAAAATAGGACATGTTCTATTGTTTTCGTGGGGCTGCGGAATGGACATATAGATGTGGACAACAAACAATGTACTGCCCGCATCTTCTGTGTAACTGTTGAAATGACTGGATCCACACCCATTCTGCAAAATTGCGGAACAGATGCGGATTCCTTCATATGGCCATCTGAATGAGCCCTAACACACATACTGGACTTTCATACATGCAACTGCTCTTTTTCACACATCCTCACACATGCAGTCACTCATATACACATTTGTACACATGCAGGCACTGGCACATACACACACTGTCATACATGCAGGCACTGGCACATACACACACTGTCATACATGCAGGCACTGGCACATACACACACTGTCATACATGCAGGCACTGGCACATACACACACTGTCATACATGCAGGCACTGTCACATACACACACTGTCATACATGCAGGCACTGTCACATACACACACTGTCATACATGCAGGCACTGTCACATACACACACTGTCATACATGCAGGCACTGTCACATACACACACTGTCATACATGTAGGCACTGGCACATACACACACTGTCATACATGCAGGCACTGAACCAGCTGCACAGGCAGTATGTCCTCCCCTGTTTAAAAGGATTAGAGTGGCCGACCTGCAGTGAAGATCATACCCTACCTGGTCCCTGCTGCTGGGTTCAAGTGTCTGTCCCGAGCCAGCTCTTCGTCTCCCTGCCGCACTGAAAGTAACATCCATTACCGGGGGGGGCACGGCACGTGACTGCTGCAGCCAATTACAGGCTGCAGCAGCAACCTGCTCCTTTTGAGTCACACTGAAATATTCACATTTAGAATAATTTTTATATAAAAAAAATGTAAAGGTCCTTTTATGTCACTTTCAGTAATTGAGTTTATATTTAATGTGAGGTTCTGCATCCGCAGTGCCCCCTGCTGACTTCTCTCACACTTCTTCGAGGAAAAGAGTTCTTTCCTTTGAATAGCAATTTAGGAATCAAGTAGCTGATAACTAGTTCAATGGGGTTATACCACAAATTTAAAACTATGTTTTACTTACCTATTTATCTCAAAGACTTTCTTCCCTTTCAGTGGGTGGGCAGCAGCTCACATAAGACAATTACGCCCCTGTATCTTCCAGAAAGCATTCCAATTAGCTCCTCCCCGGTATACAAAATCATCCCTCATATATAGCCCTAGAGACAGATATGGTGTGTAATTTGCCCACAATTTCCTTCTCCACTGTCTACAGAGAGATATAGCTGTATACTTTTATGAATTTAGAAGTAGGGATGAATGAATGGTGTCTGGATCAATTCACCCTCTTCTCTGAGATCACCGCACGAGCACTTAAGGTAGAGGAAAGGAAGAGGGAAGATACTGAGCATATCAGTCCACCACATGAGAAGGTGGACCAGAAGGATAAACAGCAGGGGGCGCTACTTAAAAGCAAATGTAATTTACATAAATAATGAGCAATGTTAGATGACTGTCAGCTGAGTGTTCCTCCTGGTTCCACCACAGAAAATGCATGCTATACTGCTCTCAATATGATCTGCAACACCACAATCACCACCAACCTACAGTTGCAAAAGAAAGGAATTATCTAGATTTCTACATTTATTACTAATGAAATGTGCTCAGCCATAATATTTTGCATAAGCTAAAGAGTTTCTCTCTTGTCTCATCTGTGCAAAGAACACTTTTTCAGAGGCGTTGTGGGACATTCAGGTCATCTTCAGCAAACTTGAGTTGAGTGGTACAGTTTTGTTTTTTGTTTTTTTTGGCAGCAGTGTATTTTTCCTTCTCAATGCTATGTTTGGAGGAAAAAGAAAAATTGGCAACATCACCATAACCTCATCCCAAATGTGAAGCGTGGTGGAGGTGTCATCTTGCTTTGGGGCTGCTTTGCCTCCTCAGGACATGGACATCCTGTGATCATTGAAGAAACAATGAATTCTAAGGTGTATGAAAACATTTTAAAGGAGAATGTAAGGGCAGCGATCCCTGACCTCAAGTTGAAGGGACGTTGGGTGATGCAACAAGACAATGACCCAAAGCAAACACATAAATTAAGAAAGGTTGAAAAATAGGATTTGTGTTCCTTAACCTTAAAGTGGTTGTCTCATCATGGACAATGGGGGCATATCGCTAGGATATGCCCCCATTGTCTTATAGGTGCAGGTCCCACCGTTGGGACCTGCACCTATATCGGTAATGGAGCGTGGCAAGGTGGTGGCTGGAGGACTCCGGCCACCAACAAGACGGGTCCCCATAGAAGTAAATGGGAGTATACTGCACATGTGTGGCCCCTTCTCCAATTCAATTCTGCTCCAGTAAATGGGAGCATACCGCACATGTGCGGCCCCTGCTCCAATTCAATTCTATGGGGCCGACGGAAATGGCCGAGCCTTGGCCCATAGAAAATGAATGGAGGGCAGATAAGACAATGGGGGCATATTCTAGCAATATGCCCCAGTTGTCCATAATGAGACAACCCCTTTAAACTTATGAAGATGCTGTAACATGACCTGAAGAGGGCTGTGCACACAAGGCATCCCAAAAATATTAAGGAACTGAAACACAATTGCAGGGAGGAATTGTCCAAGATTCCTCCTCAACATTGTGCAAACTAGATGAGGAAATCGGTTCATCATGCTATGGACGAATCTGATTTGTTCAAAAATTAATCTTTACTGCAGCCAAGGGACTGTCTCTAACGCTGCGTCAAATATATTCTTTCCATTGAGGCCATATTAAGATGACCGGTCTCACGAGAACATCTTAATCTTGCGTATGCGCTGTTACTGTGAGTAGTGACACCTGCAGGAAAATAATTCATTATGTATCCGAACTCGGATTTGTTATGATAGTAGCACATGCCACAAATCCTGAGTTCCGATTCTTAATGACGTACATCCACGCTTGCCCCACTACTCACAGCGAGATTAAGATATTTTTGTGATACCAGCGGCAATCTTAATATGCCTTCATTGGAAAGTACACATTTTAATGACGCATTAGGGACAGTCCCTCAGCCACAGTAAACATAATATTTTGAACGAATTGGGTTCGTCCATAGCGGGACAAACCGATTCGCTTATCGCTAGTGCAAACCTTATTTGCAGCTACAGGAGAAGCTTGGTGGAGGTGGACTACAGTTGCAAGAAAAAGTATGTGAACCCTTTGGAATGATATGGATTTCTGCACAAATTGGTCATAAAATGTGATCTGATCTTCATCTAAGTCACAACAATAGACAATCACAGTCTGCTTAAACTAATAACACACAAAGAATTAAATGTTACCATGTTTTTATTGAACATACCATGTAAACATTCACAGTGCAGGTGGAAAAAGTATGTGAACCCTTGGATTTAATAACTGGTTGAACCTCCTTTGGCAGCAATAACTTCAACCAAACGTTTCCTGTAGTTGCAGATCAAACGTGCACAACGGTCAGGAGAAATTCTTGACCATTCCTCTTTACAGAACTGTTTCAGTTCAGCAATATTCTTGGGTTGTTTGGTGTGAATCGCTTTCTTGAGGTCCTGCCACAGCATCTCAATCGGGTTGAGGTCCGGACTCGGACTGGGCCACTCCAGAAGGCGTATTTTCTTCTGTTTAAGCCATTCTGTTGTTGATTTACTTCTATGCTTTGAGTCGTTGTCCTGTTGCAACACCCATCTTCTGTTGAGCTTCAGCTGGTGGACAGATGGCCTTAAGTTCTCCTGCAAAATGTCTTGATAAACTTGGGAATTCATTTTTCCTTCGATGATAGCAATCCGTCCAGGCCCTGACGCAGCAAAGCAGCCCCAAACCATGATGTCCCCACCACCATACTTCACAGTTGGGATGAGGTTTTGATGTTAGTGTGCTGTGCCTCTTTTTCTCCACACATGTGCCTAGATTTATCATTACTCTGACAGCTCACTCCATTTTCACATATGGCTAAGTCAGTTTTAGCCAAGTCAGATTTATGATCGGCCCTTTAAGACTATAATAAATGTGGTTTGACGGTTGCAGTTTATCAGTCAGTAAGCAGCTTTACAAAAGTTGCACGTCCTTACGAAAAAGTTGCATGTTCTATTAAAAAGTCTCATAAGATAAGCATGGTCCTCACTGGAGTGAAATTGCGAATTTTTTTGCGACTTTTTAAATAGTCCCAATAGTAAATCTGTCTAGAGATTCATTTACATAAGAAAACACGCCCACTTTCAGAAAACTGGCGAGCATAGTGCAGAGCAGAAAAAATTTGTGCGCAGTTTTAGCGTTTGCACATTTTTTTTGCGTCTTTTTCACTCCATTATTCTGACTTGAGCTAATGATAAATCTGGCCCATAGTGTTGTGTGTTTCTTCCAAACAACTCAACTTTGGTTTCATCTGTCCACAGAATATTTTGCCAGTACTGCTGTGGAACATCCAGGTGCTCTTGTGCAAACTGTAAACGGGCAGCAATGTTTTTTTTTTGGACAGCAGTGGCTTCCTCTGTGGTATCCTCCCATGAAATCCATTCTTGTTTAGTGTTTTACGTATCGTAGATTCGCTAACAGGGATGTTAGCATATGGCAGAGACTTTTGTAAGTCTTTAGCTGACACTCTAGGATTCTTCTTCACCTCATTGAGCAGTCTGCGCTGTGCTCTTGCAGTCATCTTTACAGGACGGCCACTCCTAGGGAGAGTAGCAGCAGTGCTGAACTTTCTCCATTTATAGACCATTTGTCTTACCGTGGACTGATGAACAGCAAGGCTTTTGGAGATACTTCTATAACCCTTTCCAGCTTTATGCAAGTCAACAATTCTTAATCGTAAGTCTTCTGAGAGCTCTTTTGTGCGAGGCATCATTCACATCAGGCAATGCTTCTTGTGAAAAGCAAACCCAGCGTGGAGTGTGTGTTTTTTATAGGGCAGGGCAGCTGTAGCCAACACCTCCAATCTCATCTCATTGATTGGACTCCAGTTGGCTGACACCTCACTCCAATTAGCTCTTGGAGATGTCATTAGTCTAGGGGTTCACATACTTTTTCCACCTGCACTGTAGATGTTTACTCGATGTGCTCAATAAAAGACATGAACAGTACAACTATTTGTGTATTAGTTTACTTACAGTCAAACGCTGATGACAATCAGACCACATTTTATTAGTAGTCAATGCAGAAATCCAGGTAATTCCAAGGGTTCACTTACTTTTCTTGCAACTGTACAGAAGAATTTGCTTCCATATCAGTGAATGACATCATCATTTTATTTTCTCTGCGGTGCATTTCATTAGCTGCTCACTGTAAATAAGTTGTACAGGATAAGAAAGGAGCGTTCTTCCACAAACAGTGCCACCCCTGTCCATGGATTATGATTGATATCAAGGGTGCACCTCCAATGAGGCCAGGTGAGACGACTGCCTCAGGCGGCAAAACCTGGAGACAAGTGGGGGTAGTGGCAGGGCCATGGGAAATGAGTGCTTCCATTGTGGAAGTGCTCATCTCTCTATAGTCAACTGTATCACAGTATGCCTTTAACAGTAGGGCTGGAGGGGGGGCGCTGTTTCAATTTTGCCTCAGGCAGCAGAAAGGCTAGGTGCACCGCAGATTGGTATTACAGCTGAGCTCCGCTGCAGTGAATGTGGCTGAGATGTAAGACCATGTACTGCCTTTTGTTGGGGTTCTTTAGGATAGGTTTGAAGCTTTACAAGATATAAGCTAAGATCAGGTTTGGCATGGTTGGAATACAAGCAGTTAAACCACATAAGAATGCATACCTAAGGAGAATGTAGTAGACCGTCAAAGTCTGCTCAGGACTATCTTATATGGATCATATACTGACTATGTGCATCATCTTGTCTGATAATGAAATGACTGATTTGGTTGACTGTTCCTGGTGATAATATTACCTGTGTATGAAAAATAATAATAGTATCCCTATCTATCCAGTCTTGCATCTATCCTTTTTTTTTTTTTTTGCTGCCCGAGGATAAAAATGAAAATGCCTTCCCCCTCTCCATACATAAGAGGAATGGCACAATGCAGAATAGAAGAATAGTTGCTCCAGTGTTTCCAACTCACTTCTTCTATGATTGGCAATCACATGGTGTAACCACTTCCTCCAAGCAGCAGCAAATTGAAGCAGAAATACACAGTGCTATCTGTAACTGCTGAGGCACGACTTCTCAGCCTGCCTCTTATCTCCTTGTATTGACTATTCTAATAACTGTGCTGCTTTACATGTAAACTGTATTAAGTGGAGCATTTTTTCTTCAAAACTGTTTTTTTTTTTTTTTTTAATACAGGAGTCTGCTACTCAATACTCTTCTTCCCACTCTACTCCTCCACTACAGGTAGAGGGGTAAGAAGTAGTGGATTCTGCCAGAGTGGGGGGAAAGCAGGTTATGCTGTACCAGTAGAAGGGTATCGAGCAGTGGACACTCCTGGCGTGGATCAAGAGAGGGTTGACTTGCACCTCCTTCATTAAGAAGTGAGTCTCGAGTAGGGGGTCTATATAATAGATATGGGGGGGGAATGCAAAAATATCTAAAGCCATAAAATAAGATTTAAAAAAATATAAAGACTTTAAAGCATCACGCAAAAGGTGGTCCACATCTACTGCCCGGGGAGGATTATCATCTTGCATATGCTTCTGCATTTTTTATTTTATTGTTTATTGTTTATTGAAAAATGAAAGCCCAGACCAACAAAAGTTTTCTAGTGCCCATTGTATTTTTTGCACAATGGGCATACAGGGGGCAGAGAGGTGTCACAAAGGGGACAGTGATGACATACACTGGGTAGAGTGGTGGCACACAAGGGACGGTGATGGCATGCAGGGGACAGTGATGGCATGCATGGGGCAGAGTGGTAACACATAGGAGACAGTGATGGCATACATGGCATAGTGGTGACACACTGGGGACAGAGGAATGGCACGCAGGGCAGGAGACAGTGATGACATACAGTGGACAGAGTGATGGCACATGGAAGAGTGATGGCATACAGGAGACAGAGTGGTGACACAGGATACAGAGTGATGGCATACAGGAGACAGAGTGGTGACACAGGATACAGAGTGATGACATACATGGGACAGAGTGGTGACACAGGATACAGAGTGATGACATACATGGGACAGAGTGGTGACACAGGAGGCAGAGTGATGGCATACATGGGACAGAGTGGTGACACAGGGGGCAGAGTGATGGCATACATGGGACAGAGTGGTGACACAGGATACAGAGTGATGACATACATGGGACAGAGTGGTGACACACAGAGGACAGATATGGCATCCAGGTGTCAGAGTGATGGCATACAAGGGGTAGGGCTTTCTGATGTATTTTTTATTTCAAGTATGAAATAAAATTAACATCTGCCTTTAGAATGTGTTATACCAAAAGGTGGCATGTGGATTAGGCAGAGAGGAATCAATGACCCTTTTTTCCCCCACAAGCAAGATAAATCTGAGAGTTATATTATTGTGTATCATTATTATAATATATATAAATTATAGAATTTATATATTTATCATTCTGCATTTGTTTGCCTGTCCTATTTATGCCTGAATCAGTCTCTATCTGCTTGCCCTACATTTCACTTGGCCTGTGTATTGAAATATCTCTCAGCTCTGTGGATGAGTCTGTTCCTTCACTTTGTGCTTCTAATTTATCTGTCTGCCTCGTTATTAATAAATCCCTCGGGTTCAGCAAGCTGACGTCATATGCATTCTTTCTATCCTATGTATTTAAGGCTACATGCACACAAACGTATTTTGTTTCCGTGTCCGTTCCTTTTTTTTTTTTTGAGGATAGGATGCGGACCCATTCATTTCGATGGGTCCGCAAAAAAATGTGGACAGCACACCGTGTGCTGTCGGCATCAGTATGTCCGTTTCGGTAGCCCCGCAAAAAAATAGAACATGTTCTATTCTTGTCCGTTTTAGGCATTGTTACAATGGAGCCGCAAAAAAAAAAAACGGATGGCATATGGACCGCAAAACACATACGGTCGTGTGCATGTAGCCTAATGCCAAGTCTGTGTATAGTGGCTTACTGTGCATTTGATTCACCAGGGGCTCCATAGTCAGCAATGTAAAATGTAACAGGGTATTACCGAACTTGCTACCTAGAACTGATGCTTCTTTCTTTCTTTTTTCACTCTTTTTACCTCGTTCTTGACATATCCAGTTTTTTTGTTGTTATATCTTTGCAAAAATGTGTTAAACTAGATGTTAATAGGGTTATCTTAGTACACCAACCCCTGTCCGTATGTCCTATTAGAGGACACAGGTGGCATAGAGGGTGCCCCAAAGTATGTCAGAGCAGAGAGACATGGCTGAGGTCAGTATTTTCTACATCAGGAGGGACGTATTTTTCATTATACTTTCCTTTGTGCAAGTAAGGCCTCATGCACACGACCGTTGTGTGCATCCATGGCCGTTGTGCCGTTTTCCGTTTTTTTTTCGCGGACCCATTGACTTTCAATGGGTCCGTGGAAAAATCGGAAAATGCACTGTTTGGCCACCAACGAGTTAACTACAGGGGAGGGAGGGGGGGCCCACTGGCCACCAATGAGTTAACTACAGGGGAGGGAGGGGGGCCGGCCGCACTGGACAACAAAGAGTTAACTACAGGGGAGGGAGGGGGGCCCACTGGCCACCAATGAGTTAACTACAGGGGAGGGAGGGGGGGCCCACTGGCCACCAATGAGTTAACTACAGGGGAGGGAGGGGGGGCCCACTGGCCACCAATGAGTTAACTACAGGGGAGGGAGGGGGAACGGCCGCACTGGACAACAAAGAGCTAACTACAGGGGGGGAGGGGGGCCGGCCGCACTGGCCACCAATGAGTTAAAAACAGGGGGGGGTCTGCCCCCTGCTGCCTGGCAGCACCTGCCAGGCAGCAGGTGGCAGTCATGTACACAGTTCTTTTAGTATATTCTAACCTGAAGCGTCCCCATCACCATGGGAACGCCTCTGTGTTAGAATATACTGTCGGATTTGAGTTTCACGATCTAACTCATAACCGACAGTATATTCTAACATAGAGGCGTTCCCATGGTGATGGGGACGCTTCAAGTTAAAATATACCATCGGATTGGAGAAAACTCAGATCCGATGGTATAAAAGGGACTCCTGACTTTACATTGAAAGTCAATGGGGGACGGATCCGTTTGCAATTGCACCATATTGTGTCAACGTCAAACGGATCCGTCCCCATTGACTTGCATTGTAATTCAGGACGGATCCGTTTGGCTTCGCACGGCCTGGCGGACACCAAAACGACAGTTTTTTCATGTCCGTGGATCCTCCAAAAATCAAGGAAGACCCACGGACGAAAAAAACGGTCACGGATCACGGACCAACGGAACCCTGTTTTGCGGACCGTGAAAAAATACGGTCGTGTGCATGAGGCCTAAGTATGGTTTCAAACATAGAGGGAAATTTATTAAAGGGGTTCTCTGGCCTATGTGCAGTGGCGTAGCTAGAAATGACTGGGCCCCACAGCACATTTTTGAATGGGGCCCCCCTCCCCCAGTAATCTTTTCACAACTCTTCCTTTCATGCCGCCCCCATTCCTGTGGCTAGTAAAGATCGCTCTCTCAGACCAGGCCCGGCAGCTGTTCCATCCGTTTCCTACACTGTCTATACTGTCACTGTATATCATTTCATTGTGTAATACTGTTGAGGGGGCCCTGACAAAATCTTTTTTAGTCCTCCTCCTCCTGGATGGGCCCCTTTTGGGTCAGGGCCCCAAAGCAGCCGCTTCCCCTGCTTCCCCTATAGCTACGCCCCTGCCTATGTGCAAAATCCACAGCACACTTCTCTTGGAATTCGGAGCTTAAAGGGGTAGGCTCATCTGGGACACTGATGGCATATCGCTAGGATACGCTTTCAATGTCAGGCAGGTGCAGGTCTCACCTCTCGGACCTGATCTGACCTGAGCAGAGAGCAGTCACACATGCTCCGCCATCCATCGTTTACCGCTATGGGAGTTCTGGAAATGGTAGAGCGCTGGCTTGGCTATTTCCAGCACTCCCATAGCTGTGAATGGAGAGATGGCGGCGCATGTGCGACTTTGTTCTGACAAGGGGCAAGCACCCTGAAACAGCTGTCTGCTGATGGATACCTGGTCTGGTTGGTTGACTCATAGGGAGCCACTGGCAAGATGTGGCGCTGGTGAGATGGTTCTCTTCCTTGGGAGATGCCTCTTTGCATATAAGCTGTTTCTTAGCCACATTCCTATATATTGCAGTAAATACAACCCTGTAGCTGTTATCACGATGAACCGGCGATGTGCAGTGTGGACCACATGCCCTCCTTTGGGGAGGTGCCATGATTTCGGTAACATAAGCCCCTGGCCTTATGTTATTCCCTTATGATGGAGTATACCCCGATTATCTCTCCTCACCTATGCTTCTTCTATATGACCTCCTTATTTCTATCTTTATGTAATGTTTTCATTGCTTACTTCCAAAAAACATAATATCTACTATTATGCTACTCACTAATTCTACCCTTTAACCCTATAAAATTAGTACTTAAAGGGAAAGTGTCACCTTAAATTACCAGTTGTTTAAATAACATTTTACGTTAAACATATTTTTCTAGCTTTTTTGGTGATTTTAGTTTTAAGTTTCCAAGTCACTATCTATATTTAAAAACAAAAGCTAAACTCGTTTTCTCAGTGGCCACTAGGCCTAATACTAAGTTTAGATTTCCTGTTCTGTACAGTTTAACTTTTGCAGCAGTCACTGCTAGGACTGCTGCAGTCACTGCTAGTCACTGCTAGGACTGCTGCAATGCCACTGCCACAGAGGACCCCCAGAAATGGCAGATGGGTTAATGTAGGTTCTGGAAGTCTTAGAGTGGTGGATAGAAGACATGTCCCACAGTCGGTGGTTCTCCATAATTCATTTGCAGCACTCTCAGAATGTAAGGACAACATGGATATGGACTCAAGCACAGAGGGTGAGAAACCATCGACTCCTATGTCTAATGTATGCAACAAAAAAGATAAAGTGAAGTCTCAAAGGATGCAGCTGTTGCTGGGTGATTCAATCATAAGAAGTGTGGAGCTTAAAGAAAATGGTTTTGTGAGATGTCTCCCTGGGGCTACTGCTAGAAGAGATAGAAGACGTATTATTAATATTGTTAAGCAAGCAAAGCAGGAAGGGGACGTGGATGTTCTTGTCCATCTAGGGACAAATGACCTGGCTTGCAATGAAGTGTCAGAGGTGAAAAAATCTTTTATCACACTTGGTAATGACGTACAGGATTTTGCATCCACCATTTCATTTTCTGAAGTTCTGCCTGTGCATAATGTTCAGAATGATAGGCAGAGGCGCATAAAGGAGTTCAACATATGGCTTGGTAAATGGTGTCAAGAGCAAGGATTTGGCTTTGTTTCTCATGATAGCTCTACTTGGAATAGAAAGGAACTGTACAAAAAAGATGGTTTGCATCTTTCTCTCAAAGGAACAAATGTACTTAGTGAACAACTCCAAGAATTTGCGAAAGAGTATTTAAACTAGGAAGGGGGGGGCAAAAGAGTGAAAATAAAAGAGTACAATTGCCCCCCGAAACAATGCCAGAACAGGCCAGAAGCACTGAGGTTAAGAAATGATAAGCTCAGAGTCCTGTCTACAAATGCTCGCAGTTTAGGTAAAAAAATTAATGAACTTGGGTCAATAATGGCATCTGAGAATGTAGATTTAGTGGCTGTTACGGAGACATGGTTTAATGAAAGAAATGACTGGGACATAACCATACCAGGGTACTCTTTATACAGAAGAGACAGAGAAGGCAAGAAAGGAGGAGGAGTGGCCCTGTATGTGAAAGATAGCATTAAATCTAACCTAATACAAGTTGGTGAGGCCAACATAGAGTCAGTTTGGGTTACGTTGCAGTTTGCTAACCATGCAGTAACTCGTGTAGGTGTGATATATAGACCACCTGGTCAAGTTAAAGAACTAGATGATCTACTAGTTGAAGAAATAGCTAAAATGACAATGAAAGGAGAAGTTATCATTATGGGAGATTTCAATCTTCCAGATATAAACTGGAAAACCAAAATAGCAAGTTCTACCAGGAGTACAGATATTCTAAATTCCCTACTGGGGTTATCTCTACAACAAGTGGTTGAGGAGCCAACCCGGAGGGAGGCCATTTTGGATTTGGTATTCACAAACGGGGATTCGGTATATGATGTCATTGTAGGCGAAACCTTGGGATCTAGTGATCACCAGTCAGTGTGGTTTAATATAAGAACTGTGAAAGAGTCCCACCACACAAAAACAAAAGTTTTAGATTTTAGAAAAACAGACTTTTCAAAAATGAAATTAGTCATAAATGAGTCCTTATCAGACTGGAACGGATTACATGGAGTCCAGGAGAAATGGGACTACTTAAAAGGTGCATTATTGAAGGCAACAGAAAATTGCATTAGACTCGTCAGTA
The DNA here is from genome assembly GCF_905171765.1 of Bufo bufo. Lineage (NCBI taxonomy): Eukaryota > Metazoa > Chordata > Amphibia > Anura > Bufonidae > Bufo > Bufo bufo. Next base: position 49,882,870 of record NC_053394.1, read on the forward strand.
AAAGCAAAAAAAGGAGGAGACCAATGTGGTACTCAGCAGAAGTGGCCCAAATCATTAAAAATAAAAAGCTAGCATTTTGTAATTATAAAAAAACCCAGAGCAATGAAGATAAGGAAATCTACAAGATTAGGCAGAGAGAGGCCAAGCAAGTTATAAGAACTTCTAAAGCGCAGGCAGAAGAAAAACTAGCTCAGTCTATGAAAAAAGGGGATAAGACATTCTTCAGATATATAAATGAAAAAAGGAAATTAAAACAAGGAATAACTAAATTAAAAACAAAGGACGGAAGGTATGTAGAAGAGAATAAAGGGCTAGCCGACTGCCTTAATGAATACTTCTGTTCAGTTTTTACAATAGAAAAAGGAGAAGGACCTCCACTAGAAAGAATGACTATTAAATCGTTTGATGCATGTATCTTTACAGAGGAAGATGTTCTAAGTTTGCTGTCTAAGGTGAAGACAGATAAGTCACAGGGGCCTGATGAGATACACCCAAAATTATTAAAAGAGCTTAGTGGTGAGCTGGCAAAACCGTTAACAGATTTATTTAACCAATCATTAGTAACAGGAGTCGTCCCGGAAGATTGGAAATTGGCAAATGTCGTGCCCATTCACAAGAAAGGTAGTAGGGAGGAATCGAGCAACTATAGACCAGTGAGTCTGACATCAATAGTAGGCAAATTAATGGAAACCCTATTAAAGGATAGGATTGTGGAACATCTAAAATCCCATGGATTGCAAGATGAAAAACAACATGGGTTTACTTCAGGGAGATCATGTCAAACAAATCTTATAGATTTTTTTGACTGGGTGAATAAAATAATAGACGGTGGAGGTGCAGTAGATATCGCATATCTAGATTTTAGTAAGGCTTTTGACACTGTCCCACATAGAAGACTTATCAATAAACTGCAGTCATTGAGCATGGACTCCCATATTGTTGAGTGGATTAGGCAGTGGCTGAGTGACAGACAACAGAGGGTTGTAGTCAATGGAGAACATTCAAAACAAGGTAATGTTACCAGTGGGGTTCCACAGGGATCTGTACTGGGACCGATTTTGTTTAATATCTTCATAAGTGATATTGCAAAAGGCCTCGCTGGTAAGGTTTGTCTTTTTGCTGATGACACAAAGATATGTAACAGGGTTGATGTTCCTGGAGGGAAATGCCAAATGGAAAAGGATTTAGGAAAACTAGAAGAATGGTCAGAACTCTGGAAACTGAAATTTAATGTGGATAAGTGCAAGATAATGCACCTGGGGCGTAAAAACCCAAGGGCAGAATATAGAATATTTGACACAGTCCTGACCTCAGTATCTGAGGAAAGGGATTTAGGGGTCATTATTTCAGAAGACTTAAAGGTGGGAAGACAATGTAATAGAGCAGCACGAAATGCCAGCAGAATGCTTGGATGTATAGGGAGAGGTATAAGCAGTAGAAAGAGTGAAGTGCTTATGCCGCTGTACAGAACACTGGTGAGACCTCACTTGGAGTATTGTGCGCAGTACTGGAGGCCATATCTCCAGAAGGATATAGATACAATAGAGAGAGTTCAGAGAAGAGCTACTAAACTAGTACATGGATTGCAGGATAAAACTTACCAGGAAAGGTTAAAGGACCTTAACATGTATAGCTTGGAAGAAAGAAGAGACAGAGGGGATATGATAGAAACTTTTAAATACATAAAGGGAATCAACTCGGTAAAGGAAGAGAGCATATTTAAAAGAAGAAAAACTACCACAAGAGGACACAGTTTTAAATTAGAGGGGCAAAGGTTTAAAAGTAATATAAGGAAGTATTACTTTACTGAGAGAGTAGTGGATGCATGGAATAGCCTTCCTGCAGAAGTGGTAGCTGCAAATACAGTGAAGGGGTTTAAGCATGCATGGGATAGGCATAAGGCCATCCTTCATATAAGATAGGGCCGGGGGCTATCCATAGTATTCAGTATATTGGGCAGACTAGATGGGCCAAATGGTTCTTATCTGCCGACACATTCTATGTTTCTATGTTTCTATGTTTCATCGCATTATCATTGCAGGCAGAATTACAATGAGTGATATCACCTTTGTACAGACAACATAAGATCCACTTCTCACAATAAGTGATATCGCAGCTTATTTGGTCCCTCCTGACCTCTGCACAGATAGCATGCCTACAAAACACTCCCATAGAAGTCAATGAGGCGCCTCCAGAGTATTGTTTCTATGGCCCATGTGTCTGCAGCTCTCAAAGAACAGAGGGGGTCATTTACTAAGACTGGTGTTTTAGACGCCGGACTCTGGCGGTCCATCCGACGAAGTTATGAAGAGCCGGCTTCCTTGCTAACTTAAAGGGGTTGACTCATCTCAGACAATTGGGGCATATCACTAGGATATGTCCCCATTGTCTTATAGGTGCAGGTCCCACCGCTGGGATCTGCACCTATATTGGGAACAGAGTCCTGCAAGGTGGTGGCTGGAGGACTCCGGCCCGGCCACCACCAAGCGCCCTCCGCATAGAAGTGAATGGGAGCGCACCGCACATGACCGGCCACCGTTCCCATCTACTTCTATGGGCCTGACGGAAATAGTTGAGCCGGCGCTTGGCTATTTTTGGCGACCCCATAGAAATGAATGGAGGGCATCTGCGCATGCGCAGTGCACCCTCTACCACTTTCGGGGCTTCATTCTCGATATGGGGGCATATTTGAGCATATCAGACAATGGGGGCAAATCCTAGCGATATGCCCCCATTGTCTGAGATAAGACAAGCCCTTTAAATTTTAGAATTTTTTTAAGCATACGCCCTCTTTTTTAGACCTGGCGTAGTCAGATTGTGGCTCAAATAACCTTAGTAAATGGCCCCCAGTGTGAAAATTGCAGGATTCTAGGATTATTCTTCAATTATAGATAGGAACATGGAAAATTTAAAAAGAATATGTTTAACATAAATATTTGATATAAACAATAGGTCATTTTCTGATGACACATTCCCTTTAAATGAGTTTTTCTCTGGTCCAGGACCTCACCATGGAAGAGGTTGCCTATGGATAGACATTGATGACTTACGTCTAGAATAGTCAGCCTTGACTTTCATGCATCAACCATGTGCCCTCTGAGGAAAGCTGAGCCGAGGTGCCAGGAGACATAGTGACATGTTGCTCTAGCGCTGGTCACAGCTGTCAGATCCCCTCTGATCGGGCGCTGATGACATATTCTTGTGATATATTGTCATTGTCTGTTCTGAGACAAATCCTTTGGACTAAAATTGTGTGCCGCATTTTACATGCTGTATTTTATATGCTGTTTTCATTGGCATATTCCAAGACATTTTTTAGGTCAAAAACACTGCCGTCGTTATTAGGCACAGGCACAGCCCCTCAGGATCGTCAACCCAGCACAGCGTCCCACGCTGCCCCAGGACATGATGGGGAGAGTGCTGACAGTAGGTTAGTTCCTCATGGCAAATGTTCGGGTCTGTGGGATCCCGACAGCTAGTGGTGTCAGCAGTCAAATTTGGACTGCAGTTTGCCAAATAAGTACCCCTGGTCTATAGTGAAATATTGAAAAGTCTACATACAAACAGGGCTGTATTTACAGCAAGGCACATGAGGGCACCTGCCTAGGGTGTCCGGAAGGAGAGGGACAGCACTTCACAGAAAAACTAAGGACTTATGTTGATTTTTTTCACCTTAGTGCTGCTTCTTATTTCTCCTTATCACTTAAAGGGAACCTGTCACTGGGATTTTGTGTATAGAGCTGAGGACATGGGTTGCTAGATGGCCGCTAGCACATCCGCAATACCCAGTCCCCATAGCTCTGTGTGCTTTTATTGTGTAAAAAAACCCGATTTGATACATATGCAAATTAACATAAAAGAGTCATATCTTACTTGTGTGACCAGAGAAGAGTCATATTTTCAAGCTCTGACTCATCTCAGGTTTATTTGTATCAAATCGGTTTTTATACACAATAAAAGCACACAGAGCTATGGGGACTGGATATTGCGGATGTGCTAGTGGCCATCTAGCAACCCATGTCCTCAGCTCTATACCCAAAATCCAGGTGACAGGTTCCCTTTAATGTTGTTTATTGTACCTAAAAGTCAGGAGATTTAGGCCTGTGCTACACTGTGACTTTTTGTAGCGCGACTGTAAATTCTCTTTCGGTGACGTCATCGGCGCAGGCGCATTGAGGGAGTGCTGAGGGGGCGAGCCTCCTTCTCTCAGTGCGCCTGCGCCGAATGGAAGACAGGCGCGGGATTTGAAATGCTGACAGGGCCAGCCGGAGGAGGAGATCGCGGCTGACCCTGTCAATCAACAGGAGGAGGGGGCGGTTTTTTGTGGCAGCTACCAGCAAGTAGACGCCCTACTTGCTGGTAGTGAAGTAATTTGCATATTTTAAAAGATCGTTTTTTAAGTAAAAGAAGCCACAGACAAAGGTAAGATCCCTATATACAGAATAGTAGTTAAATAAGGATTTTAACAAGCCCAAAAAAAAAAATGTGTTTTGGGGGTGACAGAAGCCCTTTAATGGAAAATCGGAGCTGGATGGTTCATGCTATGATTTCTCTAATAATAGCCTGCACCAGCCGCTGACATGTGCATACATTTATACTGGAAGCTGTGTAGATGAGATGTTATTAACCACACAATCAAAATGGCTTTAAAAATGTGTTTAAAAACCCCACGTTTGCTGCGCTTTTGTGATGCAGTTATTTGCCCTGCCTTTTTTTTTCAGGTTAAAAATGTAACATAAATATAATTAACTTATATAAACTGCACGGCCAATAACCACATCCCAAAACCATAGCGGTAAAATCAAGTGTGTTTTTAACAGCGTTTTTTACCGCATGGTCGAAATCTTTTCATGTGGCTGCTGTATACCCTGAAGTCCATGGGCAGCTATAGCCAAATCAATAGGGGGCGCGCGCACTACACGTGCCTAGCATAACATAAACTCCAAATACAGCCCTGCATACAAAGGGGAAATCACTATGCAAGTTTTTGGCATAGAAAAGTTGCAAATCCACCTAATCTGCAACTTTTCAATACCATTGTAACTTTTCTAGAGGCAATTGGCCTTTTACGTCAACTCTTGACAATTTTATAAAAAAGGGGCATGGCAAAGGTGGGGTGAGGGCAGGGCCATCGACCCCAGCTGATTCATCATTATTGAAATCTAAGGCTGCTCCCAGCTGGCGTAGATTTTATTTTGGGGGCACGGACTGCTGGAGGAGCCATGTAATTACATGGCTCCTCCGGCAGCGCAGGCCCTATCAAGACTGGCGCAGCAGACGCCGGTCTTGATAAATCAGGGCCAAAGTGCCTTGATTTGTGTTGTTTGTGGGGTAAGGCTACTTTCACATCTGCGTTTTTGGTGGATGCGGCAGGGTTCAGCAAAAATGCTTCCGTTATGAGAATACAACCATCTGCATCCGTTCTGAACGAATGCGGTCTAAAATGAACAAGATGGATCCACACTTAAGCCATTGTAAATCAATGTGGGCCCTATCCGCTTTTTTCATGTCCGAAAAAATGGATCCGGCACCATTGACTTACATTGTGTTTCATGCTTCATATCCCATGATTCACTCAAAAACACTGCTTGCATCTGTTTAGTGTACGGCATGGGAATGCTACAAAACGGAACGGAATGCATTCTGGTGCTCTTCGTTCCGTCCAGTTCAGTTTTGTCCCCATTGACAATGAATAGGGAAAAAAACGGAAGTGTTTTCCTCCGGTTTTCAGATCCACTTCCAGATCTCAATACTGGAAAGGAAAACTCTGATGTGAAAGGAGCCTAAGGCTTCTTTAACACTTGCGTTAGGCTTGTGTGGCAGGCTTTGGCGGCAGGGGAACAGCCTGCTGGATCCGTACTAATGTTTTCACATCTGTGCAGCTGGAAGTCCACGCCAGTCCCATTCACTATAATGGGGACGGGAAGGAGATCCGGACGCAGCACGGCTAACATGCCGAGAGGCGGCCGGACAAACACCGCAGCGCGCGGTGAATGGGGCCAGGGCGGACTTCCAGCAGCACATGTGTGCAAACATTAGTACGGATCCGGCAGGGGAACAGCCTGCCACACAAGCCTAACGCGAGGGCGAAAGTAGCCTAAGTGACATTTTCTAAGTACACCATGGTTTTAAAATAATAAAAAGAAAAGGCTTGTAAAAACACCATGAAGAAAAGCTGAGAAAATAGTGTGTGTGTGAAGGAGCCCTTAAAGGAGGCTTCCAGCACTTATATATTGAAGGCCTATCCTCGCGATCAGCTGTTCCTGAGTGGCTCTGGTCCAGTCGTTTTGCAGTGGACAGAACTGATGACTGCATTCACGTCAGTGCTAGCAGCGCTGCAGTGACCAGCTCTGTCCACTACATAGAGGGGGGAGCTGTGGAGTTCTGGCACTTCAGTAAATGCCTGTTTTAGTAGATATTTGTATTCCCCATAGAAATAACACTTCCTTTTAATAATCTTTATTGAATCAAATATAAAATTACAATCATTTTTATACATATAAAAATATCCTTTTCTATGATTCATCTTTTCATACTCTTTTTCCTTTGGGTATACATTATAAACAACAATAAAAAAAAAAAAAAAATGGTCCTTCTAAGCTGAATCTGCCTGCATTTTGTTTCTTAGAACTCTGCTATGTGTCGTTCCTCTGTTATTCCTCCTGAATATTTATAAATAAAGTACCATCCTCTTTGTCAGGGAGGCAGTCTGGTTATCGTGGTATCGTCAGCACTGATCAGCCAGTATTGTTAGGCAAGCAAATAACAACCAGTTGTCAATTTATTCATAAATACTCAGGAGGAATAACAGAGGGACAGTAGAATACAGAATTCTGCAGGTACAGATGGGTGTTACCAGTTGGGGTATCTGACACCAGCTGCTGTGAGTAAGACAACACCCACTGCTGGGGACACCCAGAAGTACCTTTACTGCAGACTGCTGGCAATTTATTTGTAAACTTCTAGCAGGAATAATACAGGAATGGCACATCATAAAGTCATAACAATAGATTCTCCAGAATTGTTATTACATGGGGGATGCAAGTAGTTACTAAGACTGGCATGTCAGGAGAGGGGACAGGTCCTCTTCAAAGTGGATAATAGTAGTAGTGACGGGCAGGCACTCTAGTTATGGGGTCATGAAGAAACCGTTTTGTATAGATAAAAAACACGTTTATTCAAATCATTCAATATAAAATCGTAAACTTCACTATATATGGTGCGGTGATCTGGCAATAAAATATTCTGGCGATATCTTGTGTGCCGTTATTCTAGCAGTATTGCATCAGAATATAGGCAATAATAGCAGCATTATACACTCACCTAAAGAATTATTAGGAACACCTGTTCTATTTCTCATTAATGCAATTATCTAGTCAACCAATCACATGGCAGTTGCTTCAATGCATTTAGGGGGGTGGTCCTGGTCAAGACAATCTCCTGAACTCCAAACTGAATGTCAGAATGGGAAAGAAAGGTGATTTAAGCAATTTTGAGCGTGGCATGGTTGTTGGTGCCAGACGGGCCGGTCTGAGTATTTCCCAATCTGCTCAGTTACTGGGATTTTCACGCACAACCATTTCTAGGGTTTACAAAGAATGGTGTGAAAAGGGAAAAACATCCAGTATGCGGCAGTCCTGTGGGCGAAAATGCCTTGTGGATGCTAGAGGTCAGAGGAGAATGGGCCGACTGATTCAAGCTGATAGAAGAGCAACGTTGACTGAAATAACCACTCGTTACAACCGAGGTATGCAGCAAAGCATTTGTGAAGCCACAACACGCACAACCTTGAGGCGGATGGGCTACAACAGCAGAAGATCCCACCGGGTACCACTCATCTCCACTACAATTAGGAAAAAGAGGCTACAATTTGCACGAGCTCACCAAAATTGGACTGTTGAAGACTGGAAAAATGTTGCCTGGTCTGATGAGTCTCGATTTCTGTTGAGACATTCAAATGCTAGAGTCCGAATTTGGCGTAAACAGAATGAGAACATGTATCCATCCTCTGATGGCCACTTCCAGCAGGATAATGCACCATGTCACAAAGCTCGAATCATTTCAAATTGGTTTCTTGAACATGACAATGAGTTCACTGTACTAAAATGGCCCCCACAGTCACCAGATCTCAACCCAATAGAGCATCTTTGGGATGTGGTGGAACGGGAGCTTCGTGCCCTGGATGTGCATCCCTCAAATCTCCATCAACTGCAAGATGCTATCCTATCAATATGGGCCAACATTTCTAAAGAATGCTATCAGCACCTTGTGGAATCAATGCCACGTAGAATTAAGGCAGTTCTGAAGGCAAAAGGGGGTCCAACACCGTATTAGTATGGTGGTCCTAATAATTCTTTAGGTGAGTGTATAAATAGAATGATATATGGGAACATTAAAAATACGGATGGTAGCGGCATGAAAATATCAAAGTAGCAACTGCAGCTATGTTCTGGCGATGTGCCGGTGTTCTGGCGATGTGCCGGTGTTCTGGCGATGTGCCGGTGTTCTAGCAAAATCTCATCAAAAATGACAATAACAATGTCTATGCTAGCTGTAGCAATGTTCCAGTGACACTGTTTTAACAATAAGGTGAAAAGCGGATATAGCGCAATAGGATTTCTCCTTAATCTTCTACGCTCAGTGATACTTGAAGATAAAATCACAGCAGTTCCTCCGTAATTTCACTATTGCTGAGGTATAAACCTTATTCGCTTTACAAGAAAGTTCCTTTTTTATTTCACTTATAATAATGTGTAGAATGATTTACTCGCGGTTTGTCTGTCTCCGTGTGTGACGTCCCACACAGTTTTAGAGAACAGACTGACCCGTATCCCGTTGATTTTAGAACCTCCGATCGCAGCTGTCATCCAGACTCGGCGTCCCACATGTTATGGCGGGCGTCTCCGTGTCACTTCGGATTCATCCGCTCGTCCTTGGATTAGTAGCGGGTTCGCCGCCTCACTGTGCTGCCGGTGTTCCACATGTAGCGAGCCGGGAATGGGGTCAGGTAGCCGTGAATATGTTTTTATGTTTTCATTCTTCTTGGAGCGCTCCACCCAGATTATTCTGAATAATGGTATACTTGTTCACCAGACATGTTTCGGAGCATGAACTAGCTCCTTCCTCAGTGGCCCTGGAGAAAAAAAACAACTGAAAGTGGCCCCATGTTGTAGGCAGATTCAAATTGACAGAAGGCAGGGTCAATATAAGTAGGTGGGGTCAATATAAGTAGGTGGGGGTCAATAGAAGTAGGCGGGGCCAATAGAAGTAGGCAGGGTCAATATAAGTAGGTGGGGTCAATATAAGTAGGTGGGGTCAATAGAAGTAGGCGGGGCTAGCTATATCCTAGTGCAGCACAAATACTGCCGCCTGCACCACAGTATTTAACTGTATCATCGTCCTGCGACGCAGTTGAATTCAGGAGGGCACCTGCGGGCGCCGGCCAGGTGTATAAGTGACTGATACTCCTACATTAATTATTACTGAGAGCATCAGATCATTTGTACCTGACTGGTGACTGTGAGGAGGCTTGGGCGCCCAATAAATGGGAAAAACAGCAATTCTGCCGCTGCGTTTTTACATTATAAATTTTACTGCTTTAATTTTTCGGCATAAATAACATATCTTTATTCTCTGGGTCATTGCGATTACAGTGATACCAAATAAATATCTATTTTTTTACGTTTTATTACTTTTTTGCAATAAAACCCCTTTTTTTGAAAAAGACATATTTTTTTTTTGCATTGCCACTTCCCAAGACCCATAACTTTTTTATTTTTCTTTCTATGGAGTTGTGTGAGGGCTTGATTTTTGCAGGACAACTTGTATTTTTTATTGGTATCATTTTGGAGTAAATTACGCTTTTTGATCGCTAGTTATTAAGTTTTTTCGGTGGCAACTAAGAATAAATGAGCAATTCCGTCTTTTTTTTTTTTACGGCGTTCACCGTAAGGGATAATTTACATGATATTTACGTAGTCCGGGTCGTCACGGAAGCGGCAATACCAAACATATGGGGGAGATTTTCTTTTTGCAATTTTTTTAATTGAAAAGCGTATTTTCAATGGAAAAAAAGGGTACCAGTAATTTTTTTTTTATGGGATTTTTTTTATTGCAAAAATGTGTTTTGTTTGTTTTTTACTTTTTTTTACCACTTAATAGTCCCACAAGGTGACTATAACAGACAGCTTTTTGATTGATTTTAAAATGCAATGCACTATCCCTAGAGTGCATTGCATTTTAATGTCAGTGCTATTCTGACATTGACCAGCAGGCTGCGCCAGAGAGGCAGCAGCCTGCTGGAAAGTAATTAAGGCAGGCTTGGGGCCTTCATAGACCCCTGCCAGCCTTAACACATATCGGCACCCTGTGATCGCATTTGCTCCCTCTGTCAGCACTTTACATGTGGCGGTTGCCATTGCCCACGGCATGTAAAGTGTTAAACAGCCTGGATTGGCACTCCTGCCGGTCCAGGCTGTTAGAGCATGGGCCACAGCTCTCATGTAGAAGGGGACCCATGCAGCGCTTAGACTGGGCCTCCGTAAAAAAAAAGCGGTGGCCCAGCCTAAGGCCCCTTAGTGACCGCTGTAAAAAGGCGTATTGGTGGTCACTAAGGGGTTAAACATCAGATGCCAAAGACAGCAGCCTTGTTATCTATGGAGGACGCAGAAAAATTCAATGCACATTTATAGATAAGGATTTCACAATAATAATAATGCTAGATACCCCCCTGAAAGCAGACAATGAAGGGGGCGCTGCGCTGGTTTAGCTCTCCACTTGTTTTCTGATGTTTTCTCTTCAGGCGTTTTTGCTGGATCCGGGAGGGGTTCAGAAAAAATGCATCCGGTCAATAATATAACCGTCTGCCGAATCAGTTTTTATTCGTGACTGAAAAAAAACGGATCTGGCACCATTGACTTACATTGTGTTTCTCCGCATCCCATGGCGCTGCTTGCAGGGTTACTCTGTCCGCGGAATGCATTCTGGTGCACTCTATTCCCTTCAGTTCAGTTTTGTCCCCATTGACAATAAGTGGGGACAAAACGGAAGCGATTTCCTCCGCTATTGAGATCCTATCAGGGCCGGACTGGGGATAAAAACCAGCCCTGGAAAAAGTTGCACATCAGCCCCACAGCTTTGCGTCATTATTTACTTGTTTATAAAAGGGGAAAGCATTCATTTTAAAACACGTGTGTAAACACGAATATGAACTTTGCCCCACGATAGCTCTTTTGTAGAACCCCCATTGTTCATATTATCACAGTAGACCAGCTTTTCCAAAGACTTTTGGAAGATGGCCTGGTGTCAAGAAGGGCAGCAAAGAAGCCACTTCTCTCCAAAAAACCCATCAGGGACAGATTGATCTTCTGCAGAAAGTATGGTGAATGGACTGCTGAGGACTGGGGCAAAGTCATATTCTCCGATGAAGCCTCTTTCCGATTGTTTGGGGCATCTGGAAAAAGGCTTGTCCGGAGAAGAAAAGCTGAGCGCTACCATCAGTCCTGTGTCATGCCAACAGTAAAGCATCCTGAGAACATTCATGTGTGGGGTTGCTTCTCATCCAAGGGAGTGGGCTCACTCACAATTTTGCCTAAAAACACAGCCATGAATAAAGAATGGTACCAAAACACCCTCCAACAGCAACTTCTTCCAACAATCCAACAACAGTTTGGTGAAGAACAATGCATTTTCCAGCACGATGGAGCACCATGCCATAAGGCAAAAGTGATAACTAAGTGGCTCGGGGACCAAAACGTTGACATTTTGGGTCCATGGCCTGGAAACTCCCCAGATCTTAATCCCATTGAGAACTTGTGGTCAATCCTCAAGAGGCGGGTGGACAAATAAAAACCCACTTATTCTGACAAACTCCAAGAAGTGATTATGAAAGAATGGGTTGCTATCAGTCAGGAATTGGCCCAGAAGTTGATTGAGAGCATGCCCAGTCGAATTGCAGAGGTCCTGAAAAAGAAGGGCCAACACTGCAAATACTGACTCTGCATAAATGTCATGTAATTGTCGATAAAAGCCTTTGAAACGTATGAAGTGCGTGTAATTATATTTCACTACATCACAGAAACAACTGAAACAAAGATCTAAAAGCAGTTTAGCAGCAAACTTTGTGAAAACTAATATTTGTGTCATTCTCAAAACTTTTGGCCACGACTGTAGTGATACGGAGCATGCTGGTATAACCTGGGCATCTCCTGTATATAATTATATATGTACAGCTGGTATACGTTATACATCTTCTTGTATATAGTGATACGGACCATTCTGGTATAACCTGGGCATCTCCTGTATATAATTATATATGTACAGCTGGTATAAGTTATACATCTTCTTGTATATAGTGATACGGAGCATGCTGGTATAACCTGGGCTTCTCTTGTTTATAATTATATATGTAGAGCTGGTATAAGTTATACATCTTCTTGTATACAGTGTATAACTTATACCGGCTCTACATATATAATTATATACAGGAGGCACCCAGGTTATACCAGCACGCTCCATTAAAGATTAATAATTTATACCAGCTGTTAGCTGTACATTTATATTGATATCCAGATGATGCCTAGGCGCAATGTACGAACACCCTCTTCGTGGGGCAGCCGCAGCGGATCGTGAACCCATTCACTTTAATGGGTCCTCGATCCGGCCGTTCCGCAAAAAGATAGGACATGTTCTATCTTTTTGCGGAACGGAAGTACGGGATGAAACCCCAAGGAAGCACTCCGCAGTGCTTCCGTAGGGAATCCGTTCCGTGCTTCCGTTCCGCACCATTCCGCATCTCCGGATTTGCGGACCCATTGAAGTGAATGGGTCCGCATCCGTGATGCGGAATGGCCACGGAACGGCGCCCGTGTATTGCGGATCTTTTTGGGAAAATGCTAATTGGCTGCTTTGCTGAATTTGACAAAGAAGCGCATTCCATTCTGTTTGGCTGCGCTCCCATCGCGGACAGACTAATGCTGCAAACAGCATTTTCTCGGACGCAAAACAAATAAGAATAGCTGTCTTGGCTATGTTAGAGACAGTACACCCGGCCGGTGTGAATGGACCCTAAGGATTATATATATATATATTTTTTAACACAATTTCAGCTTCACGGCGAATCAAATTTAGCATCAAATTGAAGTCAACTTCATGGACTTTGGTTCTCTCATTACTAATGAATAATTTCCAAACTATTTATCATCACACTTTTTTTTGCTACATATTATGATAAAGTTTCAGAATAAAATTCCAGGTGAAAAGCGCATCAGAATAAAAACCATATCCCCCCCAAAAAAATAATAAATAACCCACTAGGGATCCGGAAGCATCAGTTTTTTTAAGCACAGGAAAAAAAAAAAAGAAAAAACCTGTGTGAACTTACCCTAATGTTCTATCTTCCGCAGCGCTGTGCCTTTAAGAGCGCATAAGGGGCGTGTCCGACAGAGTGACGTCGGGAGGCCCCTCCTCCTCTCCACGCCCCCTGCCCCTGTCGTTTGGTCAGTCTCGGCGGCTCTGCTATAGAGGAGCGGTGCTGAGGGCAGAAGGAGCCGGAGCCACAGTCAGGGAGCACCCGCCTCCAGAGCCGCGCCGTCCCCGCACACAGCGGCCGCCCTCACCCCGGAGACTGAAACTTGCGGCGCTCGGAGAGTTGTGTGCGGCAGGCTGGTCATGGCTTCCTCGGCGGCGGGCAGCTGGCGGGTGTAGAAGCGCTGGAGGGGCCGGGGGACGGGCAGGAGCCGTGCCTGAGCGCCGCCGCCGCTGCACGGAGCCGATACATTGTAGCAGTCTCCTCCATTTCTGCTCCTGGTTCCTTTCATGTCCTGCGCTCTGCACACAGCACCGCGCTAGAAGCTGGAACAGTATGGCGGGGAAAGCGGCTGCCCCGGGCACCGGGATCCTGCTGGTGACGGCCAACGTCGGGACTCTGTTCGATGATGTGAGTAGTAGTAGTAGTGCGACTCTCAGCATGTGCCGCTCTTTGTGCTAGGAGGTTTTTAGCGACATATGCAAATGAAATGTCCCATCACCGGCAGACATGTCGCACTTGACCCTGGCTTTTGTGCAGGATGTTTTGCTGAGACTTTTATGCAAATGTCGCAAAAAGTCTCAAACTGCCCCAAAAGTGTGTGCCCCCCCCCCCCTCCTCTTTCCCCAGCAGTGTTGCTTCCTTCATGGACCCCATATCCTTCCCTTGTCTGTGTCCCATGGGTTGGCACATCTTGGGCACCTATGTCCAGGGTTAGGCTACTTTCACACTAGCGTTAATATTTTCTTGTATCGTCATCCGGCATTGGGGCTCAATACCGGAAAACAACGCTTCCGTTTTGTCCCCGTTTATTGTCAATGGGGACAAAACTGAACAGAACGGAGCGCTCCAAACTGCATTCCGTTCTGTTCGCATACCGGAGAGCAGCATGCTGCGGTTTGCTTTCCGTCCTGGGATGCGGAGCAAGACCGATCTGTCATAACACACCATGCAAGTCAATGGGGACGGATCCGTTTTCTCTGACACAATAGAAAACGGATCCGTCCTCTATTGATATTCAGTGGAGTTCATGACGGATCGGTCTTGGCAATGTTGGAGTTAATACAACCAGATCCATTCATGATGAATGCAGACGGTTCTATTATCTGAACGGAAGCGTTTTTGCTGAACCCTGCTGGATCCGGCAAAAAACACTAGTGCGAAAGTAGCCTTAAGCGCTTGGGTTTTTGTTTATGGCCGTCGCTGGCATTTTCGGAGAAGTGTCGTCGGCCGCCCCTCTGACATGAGTCTGGCTTGCTGAAGTTTACAGGAAAGAGTAAATTGGGGATTACTGCGCTGTCTGGGAAGTAAAAAAAAAAAAAGAAGAAAAATCTGACCCCAAAAAGGCAGTAAATGTCCCCGAGAAGAGATACAAGGTGTTTGTAAACACACGTACAATGTATCCAGTGTAGAGATGCGCACGGAAGGCTCCTCATTAGAGATGAGCGGAGCATTGAAACATTTGATTTGGCTGCTTCACCAAATTTAAAAAAAAAAAAATAGCTTTGTGACAAATTAGGCTACTTTCACATCTGCGCTTTCCCTTTCTGCTATTGAGATCCGTCATAGGATCGCAAAACGGGAGGAAATTGCTTCCATTTTGTCCCCATTCATTGTCAATGGGGACAAAACTGAACAAAACAGAATGCACCAGAATACATCCCGTTTGGTTGCGTCCCCATCGCAGACAGAATAACTCTGCAAGCAGCATTTTTCCGTCCGCGATGTGGTACGGAGCAAGACGGATCCGTCCTGACACACAATGTAAGTCAATGGGGACCGATCCGTTTTCTCTGACACAATAGAAAACTGATCCGTCCCTCATTGACTTACAACGGTTTTAGTGCCGGATCCATCATGGCTATTTTAAAGCTAATACAACCGGATCCGTTCATGCAGTGGCTTGTATTATTACGACGGAAGCGTTTTTTGCTGATCCATGACGCTGGTGTGAAAGCAGCCTTACTTTGTCACGAAGCGCAATTCTTTGTAAGTAGCGGGTGCAATGACGGGGAACAGTGATTGCGCCACCACCCCTGTCATTGTACAGCTCAGATGCCGCGTTCATCACTGATTGAGGCGTCTGATCGTAATAACAGTGTAAAATTAAAAAGGCATGAAATCAGACTTGCCTCGTTTATTTAATTGCGAAGAGCTGGCCGCCATCTTGATTGAAGATCTAGCGTGGGCCGTCATTACGTCAACACGTCGGATGGCATGGAGACATAATACGTCACTGCGCACAGGATTTAGTGCGAGATCTTCAATCAAGATGGTTGCGGCGGCCGCCGTCTCATCGCGCTCAATCGCATGAAGGAAGTATGATTTGTTTTTTTTACCGCCATTGAGGGACAATTGATTCGCTACCACAAAGCACAAGGAAATTCAGCTTTGTGGCGAATCGAAATCCATTTGTGGTCTGCAAATTGTAGCATATCACTTGTGTGTTTTATTTTTGCAAGGCTGCATCAAAATCCGCAAGTGTCGCATGCAGTTTTTGATGCCGATTTGGTACGCGGATGCAGAAAATCTGCGGGGAGTATTGTGCAGGTATTAGGGTGCCTGGGCAAGATGCGGATTACATGCAGGTAATAGGGCTCGTGCACACAAACGTATTTTTTCAATGTCCTTTCCATTTTTATTTTTTTTGTGGCCCATATGCGGAAGCCTTCACTTCAATGGGGACAGTTGTGTGCACGAGCCCTTAGGCTGCTTTCACATGAGCGTATTTGCACTACTACAAGAAAACTTAGACTAGAACCTTCAGAATCCCAGGTGCATATCCATGAAGCAGACATGATGGTAATGATGTAATGAGCGTATCTGCAATCCGTAAATAGTCTGGATTTTATGTACCGGAATCCGCTGCTAATGTTAATGAATAGAGCTATTCACATGGGGTTATAATTTCCCTCCGTATTTGAAATCCGCAGCTCGTCCCAGTTTTGTGCTTATTTGTTTTGGGAGCGCACCACAAATGCGGGGAGGAAAGAATCCGCATGTAAATCCTGACGCAATCCTGATGGTATATCGTCAGGAATCCGTCCATGTTCCAGAATACTGACGGGTTTCTATACGCTCGTGTGAAAGAGGCCTTTAGGCCCGGATGCGTCGCGTGTGCATTGCGGGAAACCTGGACGAGTGCGCACGCAATTTCAGTCAGTTTTTACCGTGATTGCTTTGAGTTGTTAATTATTTTTTTTATTGCATGGGTGTAATGCATTTTGCACGCGCGTGATAAAAAAAACTGACTGTGGTACCCAGACCCGAACCCGGACTTCTTCACAGAAGTTCGGGTTTGGGATCGGTGTTCTGTAGATTTTATTATTTTCCCTTATAACATGGTTATAAGGGCAAATAATCGCATTCTGAATACAGAATGCTTAGTAAAATGTGGATTGAGGGGTTAAAAAAGAAAAAAAATATTAACTCGCCTCATCCACTTGATCGCGCAGCCGGCATCGTCGACTTGCTTCTTCTTTCAGGACCTGCCAAAGGAGCTTTGATAACGTAATCGCGCTCACCTCGTGGTGAAGTCAGCGCAGGTCCTGCTGAATGAAGATGAAAGGATATTCTTACTGCAGGACCTGCGCTGACTTCACCACGTGGTGCGTGCGATTACGTTATCAAAGCTCCTTTTGCAGGTCCCGAAAGAAGACGATGCCGTTTGCGCGATCAAGTGGATAAGGTGAGTTAATTTTCTTTTTTAACCCCTCAATCCACATTTTGGTAAGCGTTCTGTATTCAGAATGCTATTATTTTCCCTTAAAACCATGTTATAAGGCAAAATAATACAGGGAATACACTTTAATGGGGTCCGGGGTTGCTTTAATTTCTATCATCTCCTAGCAACCATGCGTGAAAATCGCACCGCATCCGTACTTGCTTGCGATTTTCACGCAGCCCCATTCATTTGTATGGGGCCTGCATTGCGTGAAAAACGCACAATATAGAACCTGCAGCGATTTTCACGCAACGCAGAACTGATGCATAAAAATCACAGCTCATCTGCACAGCCCCATTGAAGTGAATGGGTCCGGATTCAGTGCGGGTGCAATGCGTTCAACTCACGCGTTTCAGCAGTGCGGAAAACTCGCCCGTGTGAAAGGGGCCTTAGGCTACTTTCACATCTGTGGCATGTATTCCGGCAGGCTGTATCTGTTCCTGCCAGATGCAACCGAAATGCCTGTCACTCCCCATAATGGGTTCCGGAAGAGCTCCGGCCGCATTTTAGCAAAAATGCTGAGACTCCGCGGTTTGTGTCCGGCAGGTTCCTGGCATTCTCTGCCGGAACTGGAAGCCGGATTGCATTGCCGCAGATGTGACAGTAGCTTAATACGGGACCAGCAAAGTGTATGAGAATGGAGAGATCTCATGTAGGTCCAGATGTTGAACTCTGCAGCCGGTCAATTGAGCTTTTCTTGGCAGATTTCACCCTTTTCAATGGAAGGGTGAGATCTGCAGAAAATACACACCAAAATCCGCATAAGGCCTCATGCACACGACCGGTGTGTGTTTTGGGGTACGCAAATTGCGGATCCGCAAAACACGGATGGCGCCCGTGTGCGTTCCGCAATTTGCGGAACGGACAGCCTTTAATTTAACTGCCTATTCTTGTCCGCAAAGCGCAAACAAGAATAGGACAGGTTATATATATTTTTATAACATGCTGTCCGCATCTTTTGCGGCACCATTGAAGTGAATGGGTCCACATCCGAGCCGCCAAAACTGCGGCTTGGATGCGGACCAAAACAACGGCCGTGTGCATAAGGCCTAAACCTGACAAATATTGCAGATTTATGTGCGCTTTTTTTGTGTGGTTTTGGTTCATATTTTATGCACATAAGCCACCCTAGGGCGACCTGCACACGTTGCAGTTTTTCTACTTTTTCCCAAAAAAATAAATTCAGCGTGGTACAGTAGCAGCAAAGTGAATGAGATTTGCCTAGTCTGATGTACACTTTGCCTATTTTTTTTTTTTTTCTGTGCAGAAATTGACCTGCCGTGTGGATTTTAAAATCTGCATCATTGGAAAACCCCTTTAATTTATGCTTTCTTTTGCTGGACTCCCGTTTGCATCTTTAATCCCCCCCCCACCCTTCCCCCACACACACATTTATTAGCTGAATGTGGGACAAAAACATGACGTCCTTATGGTTCCTGCATCAATGTTTTTTTCTATAGAAAATAAAAATAGTTTTAGTGAACTTTCCTCCAAAAAAAAATGTGGGGCAACTCGGACGCACGTTTTTTCTCATGATCCGAAGGACTTTTCCTGGGAAATATCTAATAAAAGAAATTGCTGTTCTCGTGGCCAAGTCTACGGCAAGCTGATTAGGAAGGTAGTCAATCACTGAGCGGTGAGTCTGACCGGGCATTTTTTCTAGACCTATGCCCCTTCAGGCTGGGCACTGTTGTGGGGTTGGCTGTTTTGATGCTTCCCACACAATGCTTGGTTCAAGGCATCATTGCCGAATTCGGTGTTTGGACCTCCATGCATGGCTTGGCTATTCCATGTTGGACCTGTGCTAATTGTTTCAGGTATTTCACATTTCACTTCAGCAAGTGGACTTTATTATGTAGAGAAAGTTTGCATAAGGCACTTACTAATGTATTGTGATTGTCCATATTGCTTCCTTTGCTGGCTGGATTCATTTTTCCATGGTTACGACCACCCTGCAATCCAGCAGTGGTGGTCGTGCTTGCACACAATATGAAAAGGTAACAGCCTCTCTGGTGTCCAGGATGCGGAAGCTCACATAGGCTGGCGCTTTTTCCTATAGTCTGCAGGCACGGCCACCGCTGATGGATTGCAGGGTGGGCGAAACTATGGGAACGAGCAGTGTATAATGTGATGGAAAAATGAATCCAGCCAGCAAAGGAAGCAATATGGATAATAACAATATATTAGTAAGTGCCTTGTATTAACTTCCTCTACATGATAAATGCCATTTGCTGAAGTGACACAACCCCCTTTAAGCTGAGGCTACACGGTGTCGTGTGTTGCGCCACCTGAAGATTGCAGCATTGTATCTACAGGGAGTGCAGAATTATTAGGCAAGTTGTATTTTTGAGGATTAATTTTATTATTGAACAACAACCATGTTCTCAATGAACCCAAAAAAATCATTAATATCAAAGCTGAATATTTTTGGAAGTAGTTTTTAGTTTGTTTTTAGTTTTAGCTATTTTAGGGGGATATCTGTGTGTGCAGGTGACTATTACTGTGCATAATTATTAGGCAACTTAACAAAAAACAAATATATACCCATTTCAATTATTTATTTTTACCAGTGAAACCAATATAACATCTCAACATTCACAAATATACATTTCTGACATTCAAAAACAAAACAAAAACAAATCAGTGACCAATATAGCCACCTTTCTTTCCAAGGACACTCAAAAGCCTGCCATCCATGGATTCTGTCAGTGTTTTGATCTGTTCACCATCAACATTGCGTGCAGCAGCAACCACAGCCTCCCAGACACTGTTCAGAGAGGTGTACTGTTTTCCCTCCTTGTAAATCTCACATTTGATGATGGACCACAGGTTCTCAATGGGGTTCAGATCAGGTGAACAAGGAGGCCATGTCATAAGATTTTCTTCTTTTATACCCTTTCTTGCCAGCCACGCTGTGGAGTACTTGGACGCGTGTGATGGAGCATTGTCCTGCATGAAAATCATGTTTTTCTTGAAGGATGCAGACTTCTTCCTGTACCACTGCTTGAAGAAGGTGTATTCCAGAAACTGGCAGTAGGACTGGGAGTTGAGCTTGACTCCATCCTCAACCCGAAAAGGCCCTACAAGCTCATCTTTGATGATACCAGCCCAAACCAGTTCTCCACCTCCACCTTGCTGGCGTCTGAGTCGGACTGGAGCTCTCTGCCCTTTACCAATCCAGCCACGGGCCCATCCATCTGGCCCATCAAGACTCACTCTCATTTCATCAGTCCATAAAACCTTAGAAAAATCAGTCTTGAGATATTTCTTGGCCCAGTCTTGACGTTTCAGCTTGTGTGTCTTGTTCAGTGGTGGTCGTCTTTCAGCCTTTCTTACCTTGGCCATGTCTCTAAGTATTGCACACCTTGTGCTTTTGGGCACTCCAGTGATGTTGCAGCTCTGAAATATGGCCAAACTGGTGGCAAGTGGCATCTTGGCAGCTGCACGCTTGACTTTTCTCAGTTCATGGGCAGTTATTTTGCGCCTTGGTTTTTCCACACGCTTCTTGCGACCCTGTTGACTATTTTGAATGAAACGCTTGATTGTTCGATGATCACGCTTCAGAAGCTTTGCAATTTTAAGAGTGCTGCATCCCTCTGCAAGATCTCACTATTTTTGACTTTTCTGAGCCTGTCAAGTCCTTCTTTTGACCCATTTTGCCAAAGGAAAGGAAGTTGCCTAATAATTATGCACACATAATATAGGGTGTTGATGTCATTAGACCACACCCCTTCTCATTACAGAGATGCACATCACCTAATATGCTTAATTGGTAGTAGGCTTTCGAGCCTATACAGCTTGGAGTAAGACAACATGCATAAAGAGGATGATGTGGTCAAAATACTCATTTGCCTAATAATTCTGCACGCAGTGTAATGATTGTACTAGGTCTGCCAAACGTGACATATAGCAACTGCTTAAAAAAAGTCTAATATCACACGAGAGAGTTTTACATCTAGATGCGTACCGTTTGGCGAACGGACAGTATTTCATTGTTTTTATACACGCGAGCATCGTTGTCACTGATCCTCTTTGTGTTCAGGAAAAATCGCAGCATGTTCTGTATTGTCTGTTTTTCACGCAGCTCTTGCCCCTTAGAAATGAGTGGGACACATCTGCATGCAACCTTTTTTTTTTTTCACTGACGGTTGCGAAGAGGTATACATTTTGTAGAACATCCTGCCCTCTATAGAACTGCCCTATCCTTTTCCGTAATACGCACAAGAATAGGACACGTATTTTTTTTTCCGGGTGCCGCAGAACGGACACCAAAAAATGCGGGTCGGATGCAGACAAAAACAGTTGTGCGCGAGCCCTTACTATTGCTTTTTTAATTGTAAGTTGCGATCAACATTCCCATCACACACCAGGATGAAGTTGTGTACACCTGAGACTTGCCTGCGACTTTTCAGCATTTTTATTTTTTTTTGTTTTTTGCAGTCAAACCACAGCTCTAAAATAGACTTTTCCCAGACTTGCGGTCACATGACCCATGTCTCCGTGTCACCCGACCTTTAAAATTTACCTCCGGTTATGACTGCGGCCATGTCTTCCACCATGTTAAAAAGTGACTTTAGAAAGTCCGGCTGCCAAGACAAAAATACAGTGTTGGGGGATCATTAAAACGATGGAAGCGTACTCCGTCAGCCAGAACCCAAGGCTGGGACTATACAAAGTCACCATGTAGCCCCAACCTAAGGACACCCGCACACGAGTGCGATTGAGCGCACGTAAGATCCGCACGCTTGAAAAAAGTGAAATACGCATCTAAAACATAATTGACATGCCATTTAATTTGAGATTTGTGCGCCAAGTTAGTTTCTGCATGGAAAAAAAAAAAAATCTGCAGTGTGCACGAGGTTTGTGGAATCTCATGCTCTTTGCTGGTACTGTAGTGCGCTGCCGTTTTTCTGTGCATCTTATTTCTCATTGGTAAGCATTGACGTTTGCTTCTGTTTCACACTTGCGTTTTTTTTCTCAATACCGGAATTTTCCGTTTAGTCCTCATGTATTCTGTGTCCAGTCATAAAACCGGATCCAGACTAAAAACAACGTACGTTAATGGTGACAGATCTTTTTTTTTTTTTTTTTTTTGGAGCCTCAATACCAGTGTGAAATGGGCAACTGTCTGCCACTGTCCCATTCATGTAAGGCCTCATGCACACGGCCGTTGTTTGGGTCCACATCCGAGCCGCCGTTTTGGCAGCTTGGATGCGGACCCATTCACTTCAATGGGGCTGCAAAAGATGGTTAGATTAGGAATCGCTGTTCAGCCATGGTGCAGGTAACGGGCCGGTTCAGCTCTGCTATATCTGCATACTACAGTGTTGCTGGAGCAGCTATTATTTTGATGCTGGCAACGAGTGAATCTTTTGTGCTTTTACTTTTTTTTAAAGTTGTGACTGAACTTGTACACTCAGGCTTTTTGCCTCCCACGTTGAGGGAAAAACATTTGGTTGAGCAGAGATGTTGCGGTATACTCGCGTACGTGTTGCACCGCGGCCGGTGAGTGCAGTCACAGGAGATTATTGGAAGGAACTAAATGATCACTTAGCTTTAGCAGGCCTGCATACGGGGTTAACTTTTGTACGAAGTTGGGAAGGCTCGTCTGCCTCTGGGAATGGACTGTAACCTTTTTGCTGTTTTTTAAGAAATCGCACTTGGGGCTCATTCAGACGGCTGTATGCTGTCCGCAAAAATACTGAATGCTATCCGTTTTTTTTTGCGGACCCATAGACTTCAATGGGGCCATGTCCTGATTTTTCACAGACAAGTATAGGACATGTTTCATTTGTTTTGCGGAACCGTGGAATAGAAAAGGGGCCCCATAGAAGTGAATCGGTCAGCATCTAATCCGCATAAAAAAGGATCCGCATTTTTGCAGGTTGCATACGGTGTCTGAATGAGCCCTAATTCTGCTAGTGTAATGTATCTGATATGTTCCAGCATAGGCCGGGCTCGGCGCGGTTTCCTTCTAGTGCGGTACAGAAATGGCGAGAAAGCCAGAAATGTTCTGATAGTTTTCTGTGGGATCTGGCGCATAATTTTTTGACACCGGATGCCATCTAGCACCAGACAGGAGAAACCCTGAAGATCCCATTATAATGAATGGGGATTTGCTGGACAGAGTAACTCCGGTACTGTGCTCCTTCTCAGAACAGACTACTGGCGTTACCACCACAGGTGATCACACATCTGCCCAAACATCAGGCAGTGTAATACAGGCTTAAGGCCTCATGCACACGGCTCTGATGCGGCCCGCACACAGCAGGTCCCCAATACACGGGCATCGGCCGTGTGCACCCCGCATCATGGATGCAGACCCATTCACTTAAATGGGTCCGCAATCTGGAAGGTCGGTGCGGAACAGAGGCACGGAACCCCATGGAAAGCACTATGGAGTGTGTCCGTGCCTCCGCACTGCAAAAAAGTAGTGCATTCACTACTTTTTTGCGGTGCAGATCGCGTACCCCATTCAAGTGAATGGGTACGTGTCCTCGTGCGGCGGCCCTAATCCACACGTCAGTGTTTCGTCAGTGATTGTGAGCCAAAACCAGGATTGGAGCCTCCACAGACATAAGGTATAAGGGAAAGATCTGCTCCTGTTCTGTGTTTAGAGCCGCAGCTGGTTTTGGCTCAGAATCACTGACCAAACACTGACGTGTGACTAAGCCATAACGGTTGTTTGTCTCTTGCAGTGTTAGGCCGAATGCGCACGGCCATGTTCCGCGGCCGAGAGCGGTCCGTGGTATGCCGGGCTGGATTCCTGTTCAGAGCAGGAGCGCACGGCGTCATTGGTTGCTATGACGCTGTGCGCTTCATGCCGCCGCTGCACTATAGTAATACACTATATTAGTGTAGTGCAGCGGCGGCATGAAGTGCATGGCGTCATAGCAACCAATGACGCTGTGCGCTCCTGCTCTCAACAGGAATCCAGCCCGGCATACCGCGGAACACGGCCGTGTGCATTCGGCCTTACATTGTTGTATTTCGGTGAGAAAATCATTTAATATTAGCCTCCTCATGAATCTAGGAGACTGCAGTAAAACTTCTTGCTCATTTTAAATTTTTTTGCATTAATAAAGTGTACGTAGGAGTTGCCATATTTCATACTTCTTTGCTCTTTATGAATATGTAAGATCTCCTGAGACATCCTGGCAGCAGCTAGACATGGTCAAATCCCTGCGATTGTGCTTAGCAGATGTGAACAGAGGCTAAGAGGTAATGTCAAGGAGTTGTATTTACTTGTGGCGGGTGCGGATTTCACATCATGTCCCGTCACTGCAATAGTGTGAAATCCCCAGTCCTTGGCGATATCCGTGATCTCTTGTGCGCGCCCCCTCTCCACTATCTCAGCCTTCCACTGCACATGGACATGTAAGTATTCCCTGCATCCACCTGAAACCTGCACCATAACTGGAGCAACGCCTCAATTAAGTGGCCTGTTTTCCTTGTCCTGCCGAGTTCTGACAGCCTCTGGAGGAATGTCCAGATGTGTCTTATCTCCGACCGCTGTCAGTGCGCCGCCGGCCTCTCTCTATTAAGTATATCTTACACTTTGATGAATTGATCCAGGTTTAACATAATGATGCCATTACTTGAAGAACTTAATCTTCTGTTATTTTGCTAACGACGTTCGTTTTTGGGAAGGAAGAAACGACGGAGATTAGCTTTGAGGCGCTGTCTATGGCTTTACTGTTCTTGCATTTGTGACTGTGGTGTCAGTTTCAACTCTTTATGATTCAGAATGGTTCAATTGAAGGCGAACACGACCACTGTGGGTGCGACGTGGTACCGGAGACTTTGCTGTACCTGCTTTTACTTGTACAGCGGTGTGCACACTGAGCCCAACATTTGGAAAAAACTGAGAAAGCAAAAGGCACGTCAATCATATATAGGGGCTTAAGTCATCTGTCAGAGGCCAAACAAGTGTTCATTTGGCCTCCTTTATGGTACTGTCTGCATTGGCATCCATTTCTTTTCTCTACTGTATTGGAAAACGCAGCAGCCTGTGGATGTCCTGTACAGATGAAACATATATGGTAGAGTATTCCGTTTTTCCAACCCGAACTCACTATATCATAGTAAACTATGCTGCTGTGAGTTCCTGCCCAGCCTCAGGTCTACTGTCCCATACTGACATCATGCATTGAGAACAGAAAAATAGACCTGTGGTTGGGCTGGAACTCACAGCAGCATAGTTTACTGTGTTATAGTGAGTTCGGGTCTGCCAAATTGTGCACTTCAGAGTGTATTTCCTAGATCACTCACTCGTGAGAAACTGGTCAAACTGTACCATAGGGCAGTGCGTGGATTTCCTACGGCTCTGTACTATGAAACCGCAGGGACTTCTGTGTCAATAGTAGTCCATGGGGTTATTTACATGGCAGTTTCTTTGACAGCCAGTAAATAACAGACGTCCAAAAAATAGAATGTGTTCATCTGTTTTCACTGACCGACAGCACCAATACAATTGAATGGGACTGTTTTTAAAAAGGACCTTTCACGGGTCCGGACATTATCATATAACTAGTGGATTCTGTGGGGCATACTTATGGCATATTACAGCGCTTACTATTTTCTGTATGTGCTGCTCTGTTCGCCCGCTGTGCCCGCCCGTTCATTTTTCCCGCCTGGTATGTAAATTCATACCATTGGTACAAGGTGGAGGAGACGGCCGGGTTTCTCAATGGGCGTCTCCTTCTCCCTGGCTGTGACGCTCTCCGCTGCGATTGGACAACTCACAGCCAGGGAGAAGGAGACGCCCATTGAGAAACCCGGCCGTCTTCTCCTCCCTGTACCAGTGGTATGAATTTACATACCAGGTGGGAAAAGTGAATGGGCGGGCACAGAGGGCGAACGGAGCAGCGTATACAGAAAATAGTAAGCGCTGTAATATGCCATAAGTATGCCCCACAGAATCCACATTTAGAAAAGAATCAGTAAAAAAAAAAAAACTCCGTTAAAAATTGACCATTTATCCGACACAAGCAAGTTCTCTCTCCGGATGTATTCTGTTTTGCAGACTGAATCCTGACCCATTTTCACTGAACAGGCCTTGACACATTCTGTATCCCTCGTGTGAAAGAGGCCTAAGGTCGAAGGAATTCATTTGCTTTGTGCCTCATGCACACCATCTTATTTTTGGTCCATGTCCAATCCGCATGTTCTGGGGATTGCATTCATTTCTATGGGTCCGCAAAGAAAAACATCCGTGTGCTGTCCACATCCATGCGGCCTCACTGCATATTATAAAACCTGTCCTATCCTTGTCCATTTTGCTGATGAATAGGCTTTTTTATTTATTTTATTTTTTCCAGTGGGTCCTGTGCAAATTGCGAGATCCACAGGGACCGCATTTGTATTTTGCTACATGGTCTGATATAGTATAATGGGCATCAGGTTTTGAGAGCGTGTCCTGATCTGACATTTTTGGACTCTTTTGTACTGATCTATACCCGCGAGAACCGATCGAGCGCCGCAAATCTCTCCAGTTATGAGGCAAGTTTCCTCTTGTTATACTCTGCATTATTTGCCTTTCCGTCTCCTCGAGGTTACGGAAAAGACTGGAGAATAGAACGGCTAAACTTATAGCAGACGACTCTTCTACAAAGGCGTCATTCGCTGCTGTTCTAAGCTGTCAAGATGTTTTGTGTGTTCGGCGCTGGAGCATCCTGTCCCTGTGAATTGTCACACTTTCCACAGAAAGGTGTAAAATCCGTAGCCACTTAAGGAAGCGCGCCCAACAGCAGCAGCTAGCACTCTCCGCCATCTCCAGGCCTATTTATTCCGCATGGATGAGTTTACAGGATTGATTAGACCGCCAGCAGCAGCTTTCCTGAGTCGTAGATAAGCACGTTTGATACATTAGAGCGATGTACAGCTCCTTCTTGTAGAATTGACTAATTTAAATGCATGCAAACAGGATTCCTGGGTAGGTGACAGTGATAAAATACTTAAAGGGGTTGTCCTACGAATAATATTCTACATTTTTCAAACCAGCACCTGGATCTGAATAATTTTGTAATTGCATGTAATTAAAAATTTATGATGGCTACCGAGTTATTCGATGACCTATATCTGTATAGCGCCACCTGCTGTTTACTGTTTTTCTAATTTCTCTGTCCCGCTCGCTGAGATGGAAGCACCTGCTCGGTTCCATCCTTTAACTGACACCAGCCGCAGTAGAAAGGACATGCCCCCTAAGTTGCCAGCTTGAAATAAATTTAGCAGAACAATCTCTGGATCCATGTGAGGTACAGGGCTGGTTCTAAGTTTGTTAGACATTGTCCTGTACTATTTGATATCCTGTTTTCACTTTTTTACATTATTTCATGGGATAACACCTTTTAAAGGGCTTATCCTATGAATTATTTTCATACCAGCAATCTTAAAGGGAACCTGTCACCACCAAAATGCCCCCTCAACCACCTCCAGTACCTCACAGTTGAAGTCATCTGGTTTCTAATGATGTCTTTTAGAGATGGGCAAAGTTATGGAAAATTCGATTTGGCTGCTTCACCGAATTTCACAAAGAAATTTGCTTTGTCACGAAGCGCATTTCTTTGTATGCAGCGGGCACAATGACGGGGAGCGGCGTTCGCACCTCCCACGTCATTGAACTCCTCAGATGCCATGTTTATCACTGATCGCGGAATCTGCAGCTACCATTTAGGCTGTCGCGCCCATCTCAATTGAAGATACCGTGCAAAATGTTTTGTGATGACGTCATCACGCTTGCCAGTCACAGCGCATGAGATTTCACGCGCTAGCTTCAATCAAGGTGACTGCGGCGGCCTCTTTGCACCCAAATGGATGTTTGTATTTTTGTTTTTACTGCCATTTCAGGGAAAATTTACTTTTTCCAGGACGTCCTCCATGACAGCACCACGTGGAGGATGTCTCCCCACGCACTATTGGGACAGGAATCAGCGAGAGGTTAAAAGTCCCCCCCCCCCCCCACCCCACAAACACCAGTGTTTTTCCTGTTCCAATAATGGACGGGGCAGAGATGAGGGGAAACCTTGACCAGAGGTTTGGACAGAAAGTTCTCCAAGCCGTGGTCCCTCCCTAAGTTTGTTTATTAATTTGTTATTGCTCCATGTGGTGCTGTCAGAGGACGTCCTGGATAGTAAGAATTAGTCTTACCGGTAATTGTATTTCCTGGAGTCCAACATGACAGCACCTGGAGTTCCCTCCCCTAATTTCCCTTTTAAGACTATTTCACTATTTTGTTTAAAGGGGTTTCAGTACATATCCATTTCAATTTCAAATTCAGTCAGTTTTATCTGCAGTCGCGTTCAGTGTTTCAGTTTTTTCCACATAGGTGCAATCAGTTTTTGATGCGTTTTTCACGCGTGCGAAAAAAACTGAAGAATAACAATCTCCTAGCAACCATCAGTGAAAAACGCATTGCATCCGGATGTCTTCCGTTTTTCACTGAAGCCCCTATCACTTCTGTGGAGCCAGAGTTGTGTAAAAAATGCTGAATATAGACCAGGCTGCGTCCACTTCCTGAATGCTGAAATGATGCGTGGAAAACAATGCTAATGTGCGCGGACCCATTAAAAAGAATTGGTCAGGATTCTATGCGTTTGCTTCACTCGTCGCACCTAGACAGAAAACTCGCTCTTGTAAAAGAGGCTCTAGGGTGCATTTAAGTGGTGACAGGTTCCCATTAATAGTGTTTTTAGTGTTTTCTAACTTACAAAATACCTCTTTTAGTTTTGTGTATGAACAGAATCAGTCGGCTTCTCCCTCTGGCAGCTGATATAACCCCTTCTCGTCCCTGCTATACCGCCACGTTACTGCAGAGTCACTGCTCCTTCTTTAACAAGCAGGGAACAAATAGATTTTTTTTTTCTGACTGGAGGATCTCTATGCAAAGACCTGGCTGTGGGGGGGGTCATGTGTGTCCACCAGCACTCGGCACATCAGGTGGAAATGGAAATGGCTTTGCACTTTGAACACCTGGTGGCGCTATACTACGTAAATAAACCCTTCGCCTGGTATATGATGCTGAACAGCCTCCTGCACAGGACTCTGTGTGCGAATGACCTTAGACTAGTTTCTGTTGGCTGACACTCTGAAATACCCTGTTCTGGTCTCCCACCCCACGATGGGGCAGCTGTCATGCCACCCACATAAACATTGGATCGCCAGTGCCTGGTTCGGCTGCTTTACTTTTACACTTCACCCTGTCTGGCAGAGCATTTTTTAGGTTGTCTTGCCGTTCGTAGTGATCAGTGCAGCGCTGAAGTGGTTAAGGGCTAAATCATATTTTATTAGAATAAACACAAGTGACCTAGATAATATCTGTATAATTTCCCCTGCGGATAGCTCCGTTCTGGGCAGCATTGGAAGAGCAACAGCAGTGCCAGTTGTACGTAAAGAACTGTCATATTCCGCTATATTTCACAAGACTATAATAAACATACGGATTGGATGGATTCTGTTTTTTAAAGGCTACGATGGTCACATCCAACCCCCCCCCCCTCCCCTTAATATACATGTACTGTAAGCTCGGCCGATTGTGCGTGTGTTTTGAACGGGAAGAGGAGAGTTTTAAAGGGGTTGTCTCATCACAGAAAATTGGGGCATATCGCTAGCATATACCCCCTTTGTCTTATAGGTGCAGGTCCCACTGCCGGGACCCGCGCCTATATCGAGAACGGAGCCGCGAAGGTGGTGGAGAGCGCACTGCGCATACATAGCTTCCCTCTATTCATTTTTTTTTTTACGGGGCCGCCAAAAAATAGCTGAGCGCTAGCTTGGCTATTTCCCTCAGGGCCCATAGAAGTGGGCCGGTCATGCACAGTGCACTCCAACTCACTTCTATGGGGAGAGTGCTTAATGGCGGCCGGACCGGAGTCCTCCAGCCACCACCTTGCGGGGCTCCGTTCCCAATATAGGTGCGGGTCCCACTGCTGGGACCCGCACCTATAAGACAATATCCTAGCGATATAACCCCATTGTCTGAGATAAGACAACCCCTTTAAGCTGGCCACACACTTTTAGATAAATTTTGTCTGAAGCTGCCAACTTGATCAAGGATGCTCCTAATTTAACATGAGACGCACACCTCCTCAAATTAGCCCCGTCCTCCGACAGCGCAGGAGATCTCAAAGACCGGCATAAAACACTGCTCTCTAATAAATGGGCTTCAATCCATGCACCTAGTTCCTGACGAGTAGATTTCAGACGTAAATTTTTGTGAATTTGCCAGGACTGATGGTCACATGGACGTTTATAAAGTCACAAGAATGAGTCTTGCATTTTTTTCTTTTAATGTCAAAAACTGTCGTAGTGATCTTGGTGAGTTAACCCCTAATGTATGTCGGCGTATGGTGCCTATGTCACTGCTTCCGTTTCTCAATGTGACTTCCTATGGTCTAAGATCTAGTTTACTCTTCTGGATCTAATATTTTTGTATCTGTTCTTATAACTGTATGTTGCGCCATTCCTTTATTATTCCTGCTCGAAGTTATGCTTGCGTTGCCAATCGTTTGCAATGAAGGTCCAGCTGAGTGTTACCAGTTGGGCGTGTGTCCCTGCTCATTCCCACCCTATCAGATCAATGATGCCAGTGTCAGACTGTGCAGGGACACCCTCCCCACCTCCCCAAACATAGTCATAAGAATAGATGCTCCAGGATTATTATTACATGGGGTTTGCATGTAGTTACTAAGACAGGCGTGGGGAGAGGTTAGAGGTCCAACAGTACCTATGAAAAAAGGAATTGTACCGACCGTCTTTACGTTGGCCGCAGAGTCTTCCTCTTACAGAGGAGGAGCCTTGGCTTTTTACGTTGGACATTTTCATGACTTGAATATAAATGTGTCTGAGGTGTTGTGACAACCATAGGTATGGCCAGCAGCTTGTAAGTCCCAGAACATTGCAGGTGCCTAGAAGATTTCAGCAGCCGAGCTATTATCTCTTCACGACTGAAATAAAGACTCTGCTTTCAATGTATTAATGCTTTTTTAATGGTATAAAAAATATCCACTTTTGAACATGATGGAAGGATTATCTGAAAAGTAAATCATTTGGGAAATGCTGTAAGTATAGCATAAAAGGTACATTAGCCCGGATCTGTAATTTAAATTGCACAATTCCAACAGGAAGGCAAATCAGCGGGTCTCACCCCCTCTCCGACACCTTTGCTCGCTGCTGCTTTTCATCTGGTTTTGATTTGCATATTTTCTTCTTCTGCTGCTTGGCATGAAATTACAAAACAAAGGTCCTGATTTAAGTGCAGGATATCGTTTTATATCTGCTGCTGTTGGCCAGGGTCACATTGCAGCAGTACAATATCACAGTTGCTTTGTGATTCAGGGATACAGGGTACATCTGTTAGAGTTCAACTTCTGGAGGGGTGGAAGCTAGCTACTATATCATCTCCCATGCACAGCGAGAGGAGGAGATTCTGCTCCCCTTGCTCTATTTCTCATAGATGCCGAAGCAGCAGCATGGAGGACATTATACAGCAGCACTGAGCAGTGTAGCTGTGAATCCAGCACTGGGTTGGGATGGTAAAATACTGTATAGAAGCAGCATGGAGAATATTTATACATCAGTAGTAGGCAGTGTAACTGTGAATCTAGCACTGGGATAAAATGGTAGCATGAAGGAAATTATACAGCAGTACTGAGCAGTGTAGCTGTGAATCCAGCACTTGGGTGAGATGATAAAATACTCGAAGCAGCAGAATGAAGGATATTGTATAGCAGTACTGAGCAGTGTAGTTGTGAATCCAGCACAAGCAGAGGACCTACTAGAAACAGCTGGGTCTGTCTCTCTTCAGCAGTCAAGCCTTGCAATAAACCAGGCATCCTCAAACTGCGGCCATCCAGCTGTTGCAAAACTACAACTCCCAGCATGCCCGAACAGCCTACAGGTATCAGCCTACAGCAGGGCATTGTGGGAATTGTAGTTTTACAACAGCTGGAGGGCCACAGTTTGAGGATGCCTGCAATAAACCAATGGGCCTAGATATTTGCAGCCAATATCTTATCTTCCTGGATTGTTTTCTGCTAATATTTATAAAGCCTATGGGCAACTGAAAAATAGTCTGACTCCTTAAAGGGAATTGGTCACCATGATTCTGGACTATTATCTGCACTAATACATAAGTAGTACTGCATACAGATTGCAATTTTTTGTTTAATTTCCTACTGCCCCCATTCCTCCTCTGTCAGGACTCAAAGCTGGATTTGGCTCTGGTGTTCTGTTTTTTTACCACTTTAAAGAAAAAGAAAATGGAAAAAAAGCAGCAGTTGTGCATAAACCTACTACTCGGCCGCCTCTAACCAGTGCTCACAAGCAGAAATGGTTTACGGATGAGTGGACTTTAACCCTGGATGGTCCAGATGGATGAATTAGTGGATGGATGGTGGATGACCACCATGTCCCAACAAGGCTGCGACATCAGCAAGGAGGTGGCGGAGTCTTGTTTTGGGCCGCAATCATGGGGAGAGAGCTGTTAGGCTCCTTTTAGGGTCTCTGAAGGTGTTAAAGTGACCTTAGCAAAGTATATAGTGTTTCTGAGCGACCACTTTCTTCCATGGTACAAAAAGAAGAACCGTGCCCAGAACCTATAAAATGTTTTGAAGCTCTGTTGTACATAATAATTTGGCACATTTAAAAAAAAAATTAATTTGTGAGAAAGTAGTGTCATCATTGGGAGGTTTGTTCAGTAAAATTTGATTTATACTCTAATGGTTGATGCCTTGAAAATTTATACTGATTGTTATTTGCATCGACCATTTAGGAAAATCCGAGGAAAAATATAATCTATGTAATTGGAAAGTGGTGTAATATAAGTAGTATTAGTCACCTGGAAAGCCGCCTCTGCTTCTCTCAGTGGTCTCCATCCTGCAGGGATGACATTGTGAGCCCCTGCATAGGACTGCTGCGACCATTCACGGTCCACTCATTTTGTAAATATGAAACACGTGATTGCACTTACTACACAAAGTGTATACATTGCCTAGGGATATAGTCACACGTGGCAGAAATTTCTCCACGTGAAAAAAATAAGTTCCATTCATGTGAATAGGGCTTGCAGAAATAACCGCTTTCAGATAACTGCTGGGGTCCTGGGTTCAAACCCAACCAAGGCCAACATCATCTTCTGTGGGTTTCCTCCGGGTGTTTGTTTCCGCACAGACAGAACATACTGCCACCATAGTTGGGGACCGATGAGAGGACCATCTCTGTACAGCGCTGCAGAATATGCTGGTGCTACATAAATTAATAAAATAAATGGAATGGGTTTTCAAAGGCAGCGAATTTTCGCAACAATTCTGCCTCAGATGAGTATACGCCATGTTTTGTGGTCCGCAAATAGTGGAATCGCAAAACGTGGATCACAGCAATGTGCATGCCAACATTTATTTATTAATTTTTTTCCTTCTACGCCTGTAGAAATGTCCTATTCGTTTCCACAAATTGGACAAGAATACGTTTTTTTTTTTTGTTTTTTTTGCCAGGCTGCGGAAAGGACATACAGATTGTCATGTGGCCTGTGCAAGCACTTTTATTTTGTCATTTACTTATTAAGTTTTATGTTTTCATTTTATTACTTTTAACTTACATAAAATAATTTCAAGAGGAATCCCCTTTCCCCCACGTTTTCGGTCAGCCTTATTTATGTCTTCTGGGTAGCAGATCAATGGCCCAGAAACAATGATTGTGTATGAGGACGAGCGGTAGCCATACAGTGGAGGGGATCGCAGCATGTAAATGCAGAGCTTCACCTCCACTGAACGAGCAGCCAATTGCTGGGAAGGAACCGGTCCTTCCCGATAATTGGCTGCTCGTCGGAGCATGTAAATCCAGCCTGATAGTGTCTAGTGCTTTACAAGAGAAATTCTTGATTGTGGCTGAATTCCTGCTTTGTTTAGTGCATTTCCAGCACGTCTTGTAATCTATCCCCGAAAGAAGTAGCTCTATAGCTCTCCTTATTGAATTTGTGACCTGCATTGAGTTTCGTTGCCATTCAGTTTGTTGGCATGAGCCGGGTCTTCTGTACACTCGCTTTATAATTAGAACAGTGGCTCATTAAAGTAAAGGAACGTCTATTGTGTCACCTCCTTGACCGCTTTAGTGACAGGGGCACTATTGATCGGAAACAATGGAGCTTGTCTGTTACAATTACTTGTTGGAGTTGTGATTTAGTGCAAGTCCCAGCAGCGGATGCCAGCAGTTCATTTATCCCTCCTGCTTTCGGCTCCCTCTCGGGCTTCCTCCACCCCGTGCTCAGGAATTTTCTCTTCTCTCAGCCTGGCGTCTGGGCCCAGGAGCGGAGTTATTATTTTCCTGCAATATCAGATAAACCAAAACAAAATGACGCGCCTTCTGCCAGTCTGACGCCGCTCCATAAGTGACGGTTTTGAAGGAGCCCACGGGAAGAATGCCATTGGCTGCTGAAAGCCGGCAGATTTATGTAGATGCTGTTGAATACAGTGGATTTTAATTTATTTTTGTAATAAAAAATTATATATATATATATCTCTATATCTCCCCAGACTCAAGTGTAGTAGAAAACAGAAGCAGCAGTGCAAAAATTTGTGGCGCTGCAGTATTACTTTTACCAGTATGTGGCTGGAGGGGTATGATATTTGTAATTGTATACAAAATATAGTTACTGTCAATGGGAATTTTTTTTAACTTTTTCTATTAGTAGATTGCCATCAACCTATTATGTCACCAAAATACACAATCTTTCCCAAATTCCATAGTTATATCAATAAATTGTATTTCTAATTTTAGAGAGGAACCTCTGTACAGGAAATCACGTAAAGAATAGAAGCAATGACATTGTCGTGAAGGTGTCATCTATTAATGTTCGATTGGTTTATTGTATCTAGGATATGTGGTTCCCTAAGCCTGTGTTCACACGTTGCAGGCGCAAGATGGCGTTTGCTGCGGTTTTCCACAGTCAAGGATCCCCTTGAGCTGTGATGGAGAGAGAGCTGCAGCAGAAAAAATGCGCCCCCTGACCGGTCATAAAGGGAGAACTGCAGCTGAAAGGACACACCCCTGAGCTGCCAGATTGTAATAAATCTAGCAGAGCAATGAGTGGAGAGATTTTCTGGATTCGTGAGGCACAGGGCTGGTTCTAGCTTTTTCTTTAAATTTAGAGACGTGCACTATATCGGGGATGGTCAACCTGCGGCTCTCCAGGTGTTGTAAAACTACAACTCCCACCATGCCATTTTGTAGGCTAATAGCTGTATGCAGTGTGGGCATGCTGGGAGTTGTAGTTTTGCCACAGCTGGAGAGCCGCAGGTTGGCATTCCCTGCACTATATATGATTGATTTGAAAGCTGACAACTGTCAGTGTTTAATGATCAGTTGTCAATTTATACAAATATTTTGAAAATAAATAACTGAGGAATGGCACAACTGAGAAATGATACTCCAGAAGAGTTACATGGGGAGTTCAACTATTTACTGAACCGGCTGGGGGTCAGCAGCACTGACACAGTCCTCTGAAATAAATTGGCTTCAAAAACGTCTTGTGTGTTTTAAGGTTTGATAGTGTAGGCCATGTTGATAACATTCACACATGCATGTTTTTCAGATCCATCACATGGCAGTTATGCAGCGGGTTAAATCCATAGCCAAAACTCACCTTTAATTTCCCTATTTATATTTTTAAAGCATGGCATGTTGAGAACTAGAGCCATCGTTGACTGACATAAAGAGTAACTGTTGTACTATTGATTTCTGGGGGGAAATTTGAAACAAGTGAGGATTTGAAACTTTGTAATAGGCATTTTTTTTTTTTCCTGAAAAGATTTCTCCATTTATCAGACTTTTCCCTCAAACCTCTTGTCTTGATGATTCAATACTAAAATTAGTATGTGTGAAGATGGATTTATAGTTGTTAGATATCGGGTTGCATCTGTAGCCAATAGAAATCCATGGTGAGGGTTGGAGGAGGAGCTGTTGGTGGATAATGGAGGCAGAGAGAGACTAATTAGTTTTCCATCTCATCCCAGTGCTGGATTCGCAGCTACACTGCTTCATGCTGCTGTATAATGCCTTTCATGCTGCTGCTTCTGATGGGGGTAGAAGCATCTTCTCTCTCTGTGTGCAGTACATGGGAGACATTATAGCAGCTAATCTCTGCCCCTACTTGAGCCGATCTTGGGTAATCCTGGCAGCTAGAGCAGAAGGGAAAACTAGTGATACATATAGAATACAAGTCCTATAATGACATTCATGTCCACACAAAATATGCAAGTTTCCCCCCCCCCCCCCTTTCCTTCTTACTTGGACTGACAGTCATGCAATGATACTGCTATGGAAAACTCTTGTGTGGCCACTTGTCTATTTTCACATGTCCGCCTGTCGTTTTGACTGGGCTTTTCATCACTGATTTTCTGTTCACACTCGGGTGAGTTTGCAGAGCTGCTTTCTAAATATACATTCTGAATGTAGGTCAACAAAAGGCGTCTGCACTTGACAGACTCTAAAGTGGCTGCACTTGTTTGTGACACACAAAGAAGGGCCAGTGGTATGGATTTAGTGTGTGACACAGGACAA
The DNA here is from genome assembly GCF_905171765.1 of Bufo bufo. Lineage (NCBI taxonomy): Eukaryota > Metazoa > Chordata > Amphibia > Anura > Bufonidae > Bufo > Bufo bufo. The sequence continues at coordinate 49,919,673 of NC_053394.1, forward strand.
ATTATATTCGTGCCTTAAAGGGTTGGTTCCCATGGCATCACTGCATGACCCGTGGGGTTCCGACCTCTTGGGTCCACGCTGATAAGGAAGGGGACACAGAGCTGGTGTAGTGAATTCAGCTGAATGGGTCCAGCCGTGCTGGGGAATCACTTTATAAGATTGAGGAAACGCTTAGTTGTTTTCCCGAGACATTTCTACTGATGAACTATTCTCAGGATCAGTATCTGATCGTGGGGTTCCTGGGTGTTGAACTCCCACTGATCACATTCTAAAGACCTACCTAGAAGATAGTTCATCAGTAATAAAAGAAAAAACTCTCAGAAAATGCCTTGAACTTTTTTTTTTAAAGAACTTGGGGAGAGATTTAACAAACCTGGTGCAAACTAAAAGTCATGTAGTTGCCCACGACGTTGAACAGCTGCTCCACATCACATCCTTTGCACTGGTTTTGATAACTCCAAAACTGGCCAAACCACCGTTAACGGGAATCTGTCACCAGTTTTATGCTCCTGTCTGAGAGCAGCATGAAACTGGTAAACTGGTGACCGAGACCTTCAGCAAGATGCTGGGTCACTTGTGTGAATTGACCCAGCGGTTCTGCTAAAATGAGCATTGAGCAGCTCCAGCACGAGTCCTCTCAAGACAACGTATGCACTCTGGAGTCCTCATATTTATGAGCGTCTGTTCTCCCTGCCTGCATTGCAGATTGCTATAGGAAGACAGTAGTCAGCGGCAGGATATCAGGAGAGCCAGGCGCACATGAACATGAGGACTTCCAAGCTCACTCTCTGGGGGCCTCCATGATCACTAGAACCGGTGACTACAGTGGAGGATGAGTGTGTTTGGAGCTGTGGTCAAGCATGTGTGCAGAGCATAGACCAGGATTTGCTGAGCAGATTAACGTGGGAAAATTATTTAGTGTTTTATAGATTTTAAACCTCCTCTTTTTTTTTTTCCTTTCTCTATGCTTGAGTCCGGCGGTTGGTCCTGTTATAGACCCTGGAGTCCGGGTGGCATCACAGTTATGTGACTGATCCAGAACAATGGAACACATTTAATGTGAACGAGCCCTTCGTTCTCCAGAGCCTCACTATTTTACATTCCGCAACAAAGAGTGACATCGTAATTCTGGGTGAGGGATTTTTTTCACATAAGAACAATTAAACCTGACACATCCATTTCTAGACGCTTGTGATCGTCCTTGGTGAACCGCTATTTGGAAGCCTCTGATGTAATGCCAGGAGGACACTCTTCCTTACAATTACTGTGGAAGTAGACATGGCTGATAAGTCTACTATACGAAGGCTTTATTGTGTCTGTCACTGTGAGATTTGTTCTTGTGGTTTCTTGATTTCTCGGGAGATGTGCTTCTTCTTTGGCTATAGGTATCTACATTACCGGAGAGAGGAATTGGTTACAAATAGAAGAACGAGTTCTAAGCTTCGACTAGCTAAGAGTTTTATTTTGAAGGGGTTGTCCCAACCCAAAAACAATTTGTTGTGTCCAGGAAAGTGTTCAAAGGGGATGTCCCACTGATAATCTACAGTTTTCAAACCAGCATCTGGACCTGAATACTTTTGTTATTGCATGTAATTAAAAATGTATTATAGCTACTGAGTTATTGAATTAAATCCTGTATAGTGCCACCTGCTGTTTGCTCTTTTTCTACTTTTGTCCTGCTCACTGAGATGGAAGCACATGCTCAGTTCTATCCTCCAGCTGCTGTGTAGAGGACACCCCATCCCCGAGCTGTCAGCTTGAAGTAAATCTAGCACAACAGTTGGAGCAATGAATGGGGAGATCTCTGGATCGGTGTGTGGTACAGGGCCAGTTCTAACTTTGTTAGTAAGAGTTTCTCATGTACTATATAATGTCGGATTTTCATTTTTTACATTAATCATGGGATAACCTTTTAATATAAAGGGTAATAAATAATTTGTCTCTTCACTTTAATTGGACTAGTGTGACGTCCCATTAGCTGTTATGTGCACCACTGCAGTCATTGACCCCCATCAGCGACTTGTCCCCCCTCTGGCATGTGACTGACGGTTGCAGAGGTGCACATGTCCAGGGACCGGATGGCTTCAGCAATCCACTTATTAACATCAGTGGCTAGGATTCCAATATAAGGTAGCACTTCTATTATAAAACTGGAAACAGCCCATGATCACACTGTGGGCAATAGGTCATGGGCACAGCTCACCTCTTCCCTCTAATTGCCCTCTTACCACTACTTATGTTGCCGAGCATGCCCACAACACGTCGCTGGGGAGATTGATGAAGCTAAATGTGCCAGAATTCTGCTTGTACCAAAAAATAGCCCAATGCCTTGCACCAGGTTTACTTTTGTTTTGGACACTTTTTACGCCTTTCTAGACTATGTCAAGAAAAGGGGGCATGGCACGGGGGAAAAGGTGTGTGGCTTGAAGTACATCATCAACATGTACCAAAATTGCATGTTTATCAAGGTGCACCAAATATGTCATACACCCTGAGCCGCTGTGATACATTTGCCACATCTTCTGCCTCTCTGGCCTGGTCTCAAGCGGTTTTAAATTTAAGGCTGGGCCCAGACAGTATAGATAAATTCCACCACAGATCCTCAAGGAATGTGTAGCAGGATCTGCATGTTTAACACTGGACACCCCTCGCCTCCTCTCCTTTTCTGCACCGTAACCCCTGCACAGGTCAGAGGGCATGTCTAGAAAGCTCCATCATAGATGATGGACATCTCCTGTCTATGGTCCATGCGGCTGCCATAAAGTGTATCTCTAAATGCTGTTAAAAGCAGCTTTGGCAAGATGGCCATCCCCCTTAACCCCTTAGGGACGCATGACGTACCGGTACGGCATGTTTCCCGAGTCCTTATGGACCCATGACGTACCGGTACGTCATGGCTTTAAATCGTGATACCAGCACCGCGGGGGTTAACCGGAACAGGATGCCGGCTGAAATCATTCAGCCGGCATCCTGTAACAACGCAGGGGGGGTCATTTGACCTCCCTCATATCGGCGATCGCAGAAAACCGCAGGTCAATTCAGACCTGCGGTTTGCTGCGTTTCCGGTCCATCCGGAAAAAGACTGCGATCGGTGGCGTGATTATACACCACCAATCACAGTCCGAAGATTTGGAGAGGCGGTGCTGGCCCGGGTGCTGATTGGTGCAGGGGAGAGAGGCGCGAGATTCAAACTTCCTGCGCTCCTCTCTCCCCTCCTCTTCCTGTTCTGCACGAGCACCGTCCAGCACCAGCTCCTGAGTCCCCCTAATCGCCATCCATCACCCTCCTGCAACCATCGCCCTCCAGGTAGGTTAGGGTCAGGGAGAGAGAGGCACCGTTAGGCAGGGACAGAAGGGAAAAGTTGGTTAGGGAAAAAAAAAAAGAACTTTTATCTAAACTTTGTTTGTTCCAGCTTTCAGACACCAGCCCCCCCCCACCGACACATTATTTTTTTTCTGCGTGCGCTGACTGACTGACTGGCTGGCATTTTTTAGCGTCCGGCCACTGTTTAGCGCATCACCCGCCCCACCGCTGATCAGCAAGTTTGAACTTTTTTTTTTCCCTAACACTTGCCCTTTTTTTTTGCTTGGACTTTTTAGTACGCGAACACCCGTGCCCCCACACACACGCACATACAATAAAGGTTTACACACACGCACACGCACACACATACCCATGGCCCGCCGGAAGTTCTCGGCCAAGGAGGCATATGCCCAGATTGCCTCTGACTCCGAGAGCCCCAGTGAGGATGACCCCACGTTCCTTTTGTCATCCGCATCCTCCTCCTCATCATCTGATGACGATGAGTCCCCAAGGCGGCGGAGCCAGGGGCCCCACATGCTAGGGATCCTGTGGCCCATCCTAGTACGAGCTGCCCTGGGGTTCGTACTGGTTTCCCAGCCCACCGTAGCCCCCTGCCGATGAACTTAGCTGGTGTCCCCCAGTGGACTTTGAGCCCGAGATTCTGGATTTTGCTGGCAATCCAGGAATCAAGATTCCCACAGTGGCGTTTACTGAAATTTTACTTTTTTTTTTTCCAGTAGCCCATTTGTGAATCTGATGGTGGAGCAGACTAATCTGTACGCCCAACAGTTCGTTGCTCAGCACCCGGGCTCATTTTTGGCTAGACCCGGTGGCTGGACGCCGGTCAGTGCAGCCGAGATGAGGACATTTTGGGGCCTCGTGCTGCATATGGGTCTAGTGCAAAAACCCAGTGTCAGGCAATACTGGAGTGGGGACGTCCTCTACCAGACCCCACTCTACAGTATGGTCATGACACGTCCCCGGTTTAAGGCCATCCGGAAATGTCTGCATTATTCTGATAATGAGCAGGCCTATGTACCTGGAAGGGAGGTCGCGGTTGATGAGTCTCTCGTTGCGTTCAAGGGGAGACTCAGTTTCCGCCAATACATTCCCACAAAGCGGGCGAGGTATGGCGTGAAGCTATACAAAATTTGTGAGAGTACCTCAGGGTACACTTACAAATTTCGTGTGTACGAGGGGCGAGATTCCCGTATTCATCCCCCAGAATGTCCCCCCACTCTGGGTGTTACCGGGAAACTCGTGTGGGACCTTATGTACCCACTGCTGGATAAGGGTTACCACTTGTACGTGGACAACTTTTATACCAGCATTCCCTTGTTCAGGTCCCTTCCTGCCAGATCCACGTGGGACCGTGCGGAAAAATCAACGCTGCCTCCCTGCCCATCCCCTCCGGGTACCTATCCCCAGGGGTGAGACCTGTGCCCTTACCAGTGGAAACCTGTTGCTGGTCAGGTATAAGGACAAGAGGGATGTCCTTGTACTGTCCACAATCCACGGTAACAGCACCACCCCTGTCCCTGTGCGAGGTACCGCGGCAACGGTCCTCAAGCCCGATTGTATCGTCGACTACAATCTGTATATGGGAGGAGTTGATCTCTCTGATCAAGTCCTCAAGCCATATAATGCCATGCGCAAAACCCGGGCATGGTACAAAAAAGTTGCGGTCTACTTGGTACAGGTTGCCTTGTACAACTCTTTTGTACTATCCCGAAGCGCTGGCAGCACAGGGACATTCCTCCAATTCTATGAGGCAGTCCTCAAAGACCTGATCTTTTCGGACCGGGAAAGAGCAGGCCGGAGTACCTCGGGAATTGGAGGCGCCCGGATCGTCCCTGGCCAACATTTTCCAGGTGTGGTCCCCCATACTGGAAAGAAGGGACGAACCCAAAAAAGATGCAGTGTGTCACAAGAGGGGGATACGGAAGGACACTACCACTCAATGTGACACTTGCCCCGATCATACGGGCCTCTGCGTTATCGATTGCTTCAGGTAGTATCACACTTCCATGGAGTACTAAATTTTTATAATCCCCAACAGTCCCCTAGAGAACATAAAAAACTATGGCTCTCAGACTTTGGCGACACGGAAACAATTTTTTTCCCCCAAAAAAATATTAGTTTTAGTGCAGGCATCCTCAAACTGCGGCCCTCCAGATGTTGTAAAACTATAACTCCCAGCATGCCCAGACAACCTACAGCCATCAGCAGGGCATGGTGGGAATTGTAGTTTTACAACATCTGGAGGGCCGCAGTTTTAGGATGCCTGCGTAGTGTCTCCAAAGTCTGAAAGCCATACATATTGGGCATAGTCGCGTCCGTAAAAATCGTCTCTAAAAATAACATTTAACCTAAACCCCCCCCCCCCTTTCCCCCCCCCCCCGGATGAACAGCGTTAAAAAAAAAAAAAAAAAAGTGTAAAAACCATTTTTTTTGTCACCTAACATCGGAAAAAGTGTAATAGCGAGCGAAAAAAATGTCATATGCACCCCCAATTGGTACTAATAAAACCGCCATCTCATCCTGCAAAAACTGAGCCCCTACATTAGTCGCCCAACTAAAAAAATAAATATTTAGCTCCCAGGCTATGGAGATACTAAAATAATTTTTTTTTGGTTCCTAAAATGATAATGTAGTATAAAATCTAAATAAATTCTAAAATGTAGACATATTAGGTATCGCCGCATTCGTAAGAATCTGCCCTATAAAAATAACATTTGAACAAACCCCTCGGATGAACAGCGTTAAAAATATAAAATAAAAACTGTGCCAAAACACCAATTTTTGGGCAAAATTTCCATTTGAATCCTTTTTTTCCGGTAATAAAGCAAGGGTTAACAGCCAAACAAAACTCTATTTATGGACCTGATTCTGTAGTTTGCAGAAACACCCCATATGTGGTCGTAAAAATGGCTATATAGCCACACGGCAGGGCATAGAACGAAGGGAACGCCATATAGTTTCTGGAAGGCAGATTTTGATGGACAGTTTTTTTTTTACACCATGTCCCATTAGAAGCCCCATGTCCCATTAGGCTGATGTAGCCTAGACTAGAAACTCCAAAAAAGTGACCCCATCTAAGAAACTACACCCCTCAAGGTATTCAAAAGTTACTTTACAAACTTTGTTAACCCTTTAGGTGTTCCACAAAACTAAATAGCGAATGTAGAAACAATTTTAGAATTTTTTTTTTTTTGTTACCTTGCCTCAAAAAAGTGTAATATAGAGCAACCAAAAATCATATTTACCCCTAAAATAGTCCCAAAACAACCACCTTATCCCGTAGTTTCCTAAATGGGGTCACTTTTATGGAGTTTCTACTCTAGGGGTGCATCAGAGTGGCTTGAAAGGGTACATGGTGTAAATAAACCCGTCCAGCAAAATCTGCCTTCCAAAAACCATATGGTGTTCCCCTCCTTCTATGTGCTCCCGTTTGGCCAAACAGTAGTTTACGACCACATATGGGGTGTTTTTGCAAACTACAGAATCAGGGCAACCCATATTGAGTTTTGTTTGGCTGTTAACCCTTACTTTATTGCTGGAAAAAATGGGTTAAAATTGAAAATTTTCCCAAAAAATTGAAATTTCTAAATTGTTTCTCCATCTGCCATTAACTCTTGTGGAACACCTAAAGGGTTAACAAAGTTTGTAAACCCAGTTTTGAATACCTTGAGGGGTGTACTTTCTTAGATGGAGTCACTCTTTTGAAATTTCTATTCTAGGGGTGCAAGGGGGGGGGGCTTGAAATGGGACATGGTATAAACAAAATCAGTCCTGCAAAATCTGCCTTGCAAAACCCATATGGTGTTCCCCTCCTTCTATGTGCTACCGTTCGGCCAAACAGTAGTTTACGACCACATATGGGGTGTTTCTGCAAACTACAGAATCAGGGCAACCCATTTTGAGTTTTGTTTGGCAGTTGACCCTTGTTTTTTTCCAGGAAAAAATAGATTATATTGGAAAAAATTTCAAAAAATCTAAATTCTTTAAATTTATGTCCATTTGCCATGAAGTCTTGTGGAAGACCTAAAGGGTTAGCAAAGTTTGTAAAAACAGTTTTGAAAACCTTGACGGGTGTAGTTTCTAGAATGGGGTCATTTTTGGGTTGTTTCTATTATGTAAGCCTCACAAAGTGACTTCAAACGTGAAGTGGTCCATGGGATTTTTAAGATTTCTGAAAAATTTCAAAATTTGCTTCTAAGCCTTGTAACATCCCCCAAAAATAAAATATCATTCCCAAAATGCTACAAACATGAAGTAGACATATGGGGAATGTAAAGTCATCACAATTCTTGGGGGTATTACTATGTATTACAGAAGTAGAGAAACTGAAACTTTGAAATTTGCAAATTTTTCCAAATTTTGGGTAAATATGGTATTTTTCTATGCAAAAAATGTACTTTTTTGACCCAATTTTAGCAGTGTCATGAAGTACACTATGTGACGAAAAAACAATCTCAGAACGGCCTGGGTAAGTCAAAGCGTTTTAAAGTTATCAGCACTTAAAGTGACACTCGTCAGATTTGCAAAAAATGGGCAAGTCCTTAAGGTGAAATAGGGCTGAGTCCTAAAGGGGTTGCCCGGGATCAAATTTTATTTAATTTTTTTTATAAGTGTACTCACTATTAACAGCTTAATCAAGGTCCCCCCATGTGTTTTTAGGCATTTTTCGCCATTTCTACATGGCTCCAACGGTCCCCCACGCACCTTTTACATTTGTTTATTTCAGCCTAACTTCCTGCTGCACTGCACTGTGGTACCCAGCGCAGCGCGGCATCACGCGTTTTCCCGCCTCCTTACGCACATTGCCACCACCTCAGTGTAGTAATTGCTTATTCCTACAGCCTGCCGCCCCCATTTGCCCATATTACTGGAGGCGTTTACTATGCTAAGTAGCATAGTGCTCTGCCTCCTTCATTCATAATAAAGCGCCCTGCCCGGTGACGTCACCGGACAGGAGGGGCATGGTTTAGTGCGGTTGGTTGCCACCTTGTTTCCGCCCATCCAGGCACTTTGAATAATTCATGTAGCTGAGGGTGACGTCACCGGGCTCCCTGCGAAGTGGAAGAAGAGCCTTCGCTTGGCAGAAAGGGACCTGGTACGTCACTGAGTCTTTGAAACACAGCACTTCCGGCTGAGAATTAGAGTTTTGAAAACTGGGCATTAGAAATGTCGGGTAAAGGTAGGACAGGCACGAATGTAACATTTAGGGCATCGTTGAACACATACTCCTATCTTCCCAATCCCGGACAACCCCTTTAATAATGTACAGAAAATAGAATAGAAGAAAAAAATCTACAAACAAAAAAAGTAAAACCAGATTAGAAAATAAGGGTCCATTCAGACGTCCGCATGATGGGTCCAGATCCATTCCGCAATTATGCAGAACGGGTGCCAACCCATTCATTTTCAATGACACGGAAAAGATGCGGATAGCACACAGTGTGCCGTCCGCGGCTTCGGAAAAAAAATATGACGTCCTATTCTTGTCTGCGGACAAGAATAGGCATTTCTATTAGGGTGCTGGACCAGTGTTTTGCGGATCCGCGAAACACTGCGGACGTGGGAATGAACACTTACTGTCTGGTTTAAATTATTTAAAAAAATCTATAGCTATTCCATTCCCTTTCAAATAGGAATTGTGAAGATCTATGTGTTCATATTTAAAGGGGTTGTGCAGTGCAAAGATACCGATGACCTATTCTAAGGATAAGTCATCAATATCAGATTGGCAGGGGTCCGACTCCCGGTATCCCCACCGATCAGCTGTTTGAAGTGGTAGCGGCACTCATTCGACTGCTGACACTGCTTCAAAATTACCTGTGTGCCGTCTCATTTGCAAAACTGACAATAATAGGACATTTTCTATATTTTTATTTATTTTTTGCAGACCCATTGAACTGAATAGTTCTGTATACGGACCTGCAAAAAAACGGAATGGAAACGGGGAAAAAAAAATATGGTTGTGTACATAAGCCCTAATAATGAGACCTTGTCCCGAGAATTTGTAATGACACTGCTGCCTCTATAAAGGTGGAGGTGCCAGGAGTCGGGCCCCTGCTGATCTGATATTGGTGACCTATCCTGAGGATAGGTCCTGAGTATCTCTGCACTGCACAACCCCTTTAACGTTATCGCTCTCTCTGGCTGCAGGAGACATGTAGACTTCTACGTTTAATCTTGGCCATAAATAACCCCGCAGCATGTGCCGTTAAACGCAACCAGTGACTGTCTGTCTGTGCTAGTAGGAATATTTGGGTAAGGTTTGATGTTTTTCCTATTTACACATAGTGACAAATTCATCACATTTGATGCCAACAGGAACTTTCCAAATATTTTTTTTTTCCTCTTGTAAGCCTTTCCGGGAACCTCCTGCACAGTGGTTTCTCGTGAAGCTTTGCGGGAATCTGATCTTTTGGTGTAAATATGTATTTGCTTTTATTTTAAGAACTACCCAGGTTACTGGCATATGTTCATTAAATATAGGTGGCGTTTTGATGGACTTTTGTGTTATTTGATGCTTGATTCATTGCCTATGTTTAGAAAGGGCCACACCAAAGGTTATGGTTGTGTTGACAGTGAGGATTTCATTGCAGCTGAGTCTTAAAGAGGAGCTGTCACTTCACCTGACGTGTCTGTTTTAGTAACTACTTGCATTCCCCGTGTAATACCAGTTCTGGAGCACCGTTTCATATAATTCTCGCCATTCCTCTCTTGTTCCTACTTGAAGTTTATGAATAAACTGCTAACAATCTGCAATAAATCTCCATCTGGGTATTACCAGTTGGGGGGGAGGGGGGCCCGACACTATATCCAGTCAGTGCTTCCAGTGTTAAGCCTCATTCACACGTCCGTGTTCAAATCCATGAGCAAGGTCGTCAGTGATGCATCCGTATTGGATCCGTGTGTCCGTTTTTTGCTGTCCGTGTTTCACTGACGCTAAACAGCTGAAAAATACTTTTAAAATTATCTCCTCTTAATGATCCATGAAACACGGATGGCATCCGTGGTTTTCACGGACCCATAGACTATAATGGGTGTGATGGACTAAATAGAGCATTCATCTGTACTAAAACACTGTCTGGATACACCCATTAAAACTAATGGGGACGTGTGCTGTCCGTGGAGAACGGGCGTGTGAATGAGGCTTTAGACTGTGCAGAGAAACACCCCCAACTAGTAATATCCAGATGGAGCTTTATTGCAGGCTGCTGGCAAATCATTCATAAACTTTTAGCAGGTTTCTTTCCTGTTAATTTTTATTTATTTCTTTTTTCTTTAATCGGCTATCTGACTCCTCTATTACCTCCTTGGTCATTCTTAAAGGGGTTATCTGACACCTGAAATGCCCCCTCCCCCCATATGCCCACGTCCCTTACACACCATGTACTTACCTTGCTCCTCCCCGGCACCCACACTGCTTCTGAAGCCTGCACGACCGCCGCTGCATCTCCCCGTCGTGCGGATGAAAACATCTGGGGGTGGCAGGTGGAGATAGGCGAGCCGCCCTAGCATCACCCGCTATTGGCTGTCCCCCGACGCCAGATGTATTTATCCGTACGACGTGGAGATGCAGCGGCAGATGTGCAGGCTTCAGAAGCGACGTGGGTAACGGGCACTGAGGTAAGTACATTGTGTGAGGTGCCCGGGCATATGGTGGGACATTTCAGGTCTGCTACCAGTGTTCTGTTTTCGCTCCACAGACGTTTTCTGGGTCCCCAGCAGCCAGTTTTTGGGTTCACTGGTGGTGGTTTGGATGGTGACTGTAGTAGTCCATTATATGTGGTGTGCACAGTAGCATATTAATGTACATAAGTATTTTCTTCTGTATTTAATAACCTTTCCTATATTTTTCTCCAAATGAAAAGTATATAAGCGTTTGTGGATGCGACAACAATCTAGTATCTGAGGGCTGCAGTCTAAATGACTAAGTGTTTTAGAGGGTTTGTCCATCATTAAATGATATATTAACTAGGGGTCGACCGATTATCGGAGTTACCAATATTATCGGCTGATATTCAGTTTTTTTTTTTTTAAGTTATCGGCATCTAACCTTGCCGATAATGCGTCCAGCGCACAGAACATGATTCACGTTCCCTCAGCAGGGAAGGAGTCACACTGCCGCGCTGCCAATGAGGTGAGATGGGAAGAGGAGGGACGGGCGCACTGTGCCACCAATGATAATTAACGTCAAATACAGGAGGCGGTGCCCAGCCTATATGACAGGAAGCTGCGATCAGCCGCACCTGAGGTGTTAACTGCTGCCGCTGATTGCAGCTCCCCCCAGTGTTAGTCATTGGTGGCAGTGGCCACAGGGTCCCCTCCGCTCCTCCTCATTGGTGCAGTGGCAGCTTCTGATCGGAGCTCCAGCAGTGTAATCCTGGGGCTCCGATCGGTTACCATGGCAGCCAGGACACTACTAAAGCCCTGGCTGCCATGGTAATCTCCCTGCTGCTGTGTGCACAAAGCACAGGGCAGCAGGGAGAGTATGAAGTCCTATTCACCCTAATAGAGCTCTATTAGGGTGAATAGGACAAGGGATTAACTTAGTGATTAAGCACATTTTTTAAAAATTGCATTCTAAGAGCTAGAACTTTTTTTTGTTTTTTTTAAATGTACTTGTATGAGGTCTTATTTTTTGCAGGACAAGTTATAGTGTTTAATGCACCATTTTAAGTACATGTAATGATTGATCAAAGCCAGCCGTTTAGCTAAAACCCCCTTTGTTTACGTCAGTAAAAACACGTATGGGTGGTTACTAAGGGGTCAAAAGATCCCAGGTTCTAGCCCCTAAGGGGGGAAATAGTTATTAAATAAAAAGTGTAAAAAAAAAAATATATAAACTATTAATCTCCCCCCTTTCCCAATTTTATATATAAACAATAAATAAACATATCAATATCGCCACGTCTGAAAAGTCCAAACTATTAAAATATTTTAAAAAAAATCTATGTGGTGAACGCTGTAACAGAAATTATATTTTTTTTTTCAAAAATGAAAATGCACAGAATATCGGTATAAGTTATCGGCTATTGGCCTGAAAGTTCACAGGTTAATGTTATCGGCTCTAAAAAATCAATATCGGTCAATCCCTAATAACAATTCAATTTAAAAAAAAAAAAAAAATATATATATATATATATATATATATATATATATATATATATATATATATATATATATATATATATATATATATATATATATATATACACTGCTCAAAAAAATAAAGGGAACACTTAAACAACACAATGTAACTCCAAGTCAATCACACTTCTGTGAAATCAAACTGTCCACTTAGGAAGCAACACTGAGTGACAATCAATTTCACATGCTGTTGTGCAAATGAGATAGACAACAGGTGGAAATTATAGGCAATTAGCAAGACACCCCCAATAAATGAGTGGTTCTGTAGGTGGTGACCACAGACCGCTTCTCAGTTCCTATGCTTCCTGGCTGATGTTTTGGTCACTTTTGAATGCTGGCGGTGCTTTCACTCTAGTGGTAGCATGAGACGGAGTCTACAACCCACACAAGTGGCTCAGGTAGTGCAGCTTATCCAGGATGGCACATCAATGCGAGCTGTGGCAAGAAGGTTTGCTGTGTCTGTCAGCGTAGTGTCCAGAGCATGTAGGCGCTACCAGGAGACAGGTCAGTACATCAGGAGACGTGGAGGAGGCCGTAGGAGGGCAACAACCCAGCAGCAGGACCGCTACCTCCGCCTTTGTGCAAGGAGGAACAGGAGGAGCACTGCCAGAGCCCTGCAAAATGACCTCCAGCAGGCCACAAATGTGCATGTGTCTGCTCAAACGGTCATAAACAGACTCCATGAGGGTGATATGAGGGCCCGACGTCCACAGGTGGTGGTTGTGCTTACAGCCCAACACCGTGCAGGACGCTTAGCATTTTCTAGAGAACACCAATATTGGCAAATTCGCCACTGGCGCCCTGTGCTCTTCACAGATGAAAGCAGGTTCACACTGAGCACATGTGACAGACGTGACAGAGTCTTGAGACGCCGTGGAGAACGTTCTGCTGCCTGAAACATCCTCCAGCATGACCGGTTTAGCATTGGGTCAGTAATGTTGTGGGGTGGCATTTCTTTGGAGGGCCGCACAGCCCTCCATGTGCTCGCCAGAGGTAGCCGGACTGCCATTAGGTACCGAGATGAGATCCTCAGACCCCTTGTGAGACCATATGCTGGTGCGGTTGGCCCTGGGTTCCTCCTAATGCAAGACAATGCTAGACTTCATGTGGCTGGAGTGTGTCAGCAGTTCCTGCAAGACGAAGGCATTGATGCTATGGACTGGCCCGCCCGTTCCCCAGACCTGAATCCAATTGAGCACATCTGGGACATCATGTCTCGCTCTATCCACCAACGTCACGTTGCACCACAGACTGTCCAGGAGTTGGCAGATGCTTTAGTCCAGGTCTGGGAGGAGATCCCTCAGGAGACCGTCCGCCACCTCATCAGGAGCATGCACAGGCGTTGTAGGGAGGTCATACAGGCACGTGGAGGCCACACACACTACTGAGCCTCATTTTGACTTGTTTTAAGGACATAACATCGAAGTTGGATCAGCCTGTAGTTTGTTTTTCCACTTTAATTTTGAGGGTGACTACAAATCCAGACCTCCATGGGTTGAAAAATTTGATTTCAATTTTTTTTTTAGTGTGATTTTGTTGTCAGCACATTCAACTATGTAAAGAACAAAGTATTTCAGAAGAATATTTAATTAATTCAGATCTAGGATGTGTTCTTTTTGTGTTCCCTTTATTTTTTTGAGCAATATATATATATATATATATATATATATATATATATATATATATATATATATATATTTTTTTTTTTTTTTTTTTTTTTCTCCCGCCCTCGGGATTCAAGTGAGGTACAGGGCTGGTTCTAGCCTTCAGAGAAGGAGAGTGTCGCACGCTGTAGGAGTAAAAACATTTTCTGTTTCTAGTAAATCTTTGGCTCCGTGGTTGAGAATTTAATCTTTTAACCAATATGCAGTTTAGTAGTTAAGTGCACAGAGGGAGTTCCTTCTCCTCCTCAGTGCACCCAAGCCTCCCTCCTGTTTCTGCCCAACTCCTCCCAGACCATTGATTGAGAGGGCCAGGTATTATGTATGTCATCTCACCTGGCCCTGTATTCTTGCGCATGTGTCATTTGATTGATCATCAGCGCATGTGCAGTACAGCCTAGAGCCTCTGCCAGGACTAGAACCAGTGTACTGCTAGTCAGGGATGGCTGCAGGTTCATGTGGGCCCTTGGGCCATAAAGTCTAAGTGGGCCCCCTTACACAGTAATAACTCTGAGTAGATATAATATAATAGATATCACCTGCAGTCCTATGTAACCGCACAGATAACAGTAATGGCTATCTAAGTACAGAAAATGTAGTAGTGTTACCTGCAGTCCTATGTAAAACCACAGATGACACTATTGCTAATAATGTGTTAGGACTGCAGGTAACACTATGTAAAACCACAGATAAGGCTACTTTCACACTGGCGTCTTGGCTTTCCGTTTGTGAGATCCGTTCAGGGCTCTCACCAGCGGTCCAAAACTGATCAGTTTTGCCCTAATGCATTCTGAATGGAAAAGGATCCGCTCAGAACGCATCAGTTTGCCTCCGATCCGTCTCCATTCCGCTTTGGAGGCGGACATCAAAACGCTGCTTGCAGCGTTTTTGGTGTCAGTCTGACGAAACTGAGCCAAACGGATCCGTCCTGACACACAATGTAAGTCAATGGGGACAGATCCATTTTCTTTGACACAATCTGGAACAGAAGAAAACTGATCCGTCCTCCATTGACTTTCAATGGTGTTCAAGACGGATCCGTCTTGGCTATGTTACAGATAATACAAACGGATCCGTCCTCCATTGACTTCGTCTTGGCTATGTTAAAGATAATACAAACGGATGCAGACAGTTGTATTATATGAACGTATCCGTCTGTGCAGATCCATGACGGATTCGCACCAAACACGAGTGTGAAAGTAGCCTAACACTAGTGTAGATCATGTGGTAGTGTTACCTGCAGTCCTATGTAAAACCACAAATAACCCTAGTGTAGATCATGTGGTAGTGTTACCTATGTCCTTGGTGTGCCTCACTGTGTCTATCCCACGGACTCCATGCTGGCGGCGCTGCATCCTCTTCCATCTTCTTGCCCCGCACAGAACGTCCTGATGCAGCTGTGTCAAGACATAGGAACACTGCGCACTGGGACGGAGACGCGCGCGCACACATGGGGACGGACACATACATATGGACAGTTGTGTTATCTGAACGGATCCATCTGTGCAGATCCATGATGGATCCGCACCAAACGCAAGTGTGAAAGTAGCCTTAACATGTCTCGCCTTTCAGTTATTAGATCATAGTTTGTTGGCCAGAATACCCCTTTAACATACTAGGACAGCAAGTGCAGTATATATGGCCTATCACTGATCTTGTCCTATCCATCAATGACCTCTTGAGAGAGGAAAGTCGCTGCATTTTCTATTTAAGGAATTCTACAAAAATGTATTTCAAGGTTAGTTGACTTGCCGTGCCCTCAGGTTGTATGGAAGGTGGCAGTGAATCCTAGTGGCGCTGGAATTATATTCTCGTAGCTTTCATCCACACAAGATAATTACAAGTATTTGTGCCTCCTTATTTAATCTTAAACCAATTTGAGCCCATTAAATTGTACTAGAAAGGGCAAAGGTCAAACCCTGGGAGCTAAAGCTGCGTTCAGCTTCTTAAAGCGGCGATTCCACCAGAAACTATATCCTGATACAGCATATCACCTAATAGTAACCCTGTGATGATGATATCTGGTTCTTACATGTAATTGGTTGATGGATAGATGTGGCTTCTGCGTGTAGCAGGTGATTCTACTATATTAGAAAGTTGTAGAAAATAACGTCTGCGGTTCACTTTGATGTACTCCTTATTTAAAGGGAATGTATCCTCAAAATAAAAATTACCTATTTGTTTAAATCAAGCTTTCATGTTAAACATTTTTTCAAAGAAGTTTTGGTTATTTTTAATTTTGCATGTCACTATCTGTTTAAAAAAAAAAAAAAAAAGTTTTATAAACTCCTGCAGTTTTCACTCTGGCCACTAGGTTTAATAGGTGTTTCTCCTTGATCTGTACAGATCACTGCTCATTATCATCATAGGCAGGATTACAAGGACAGATAATGCCTCTATATGTGTAGATAGCATAGGATCCACCATTCACAATAGGTGATATTACAGCTCATCTACTCCCTCCTGACCTCTGCACAGGTCACAGAGCATGGCTAGAAAACTCTCTCATAGAAGTCTATGAAGTCCCCTCCTGACCCTTGTCTATGGCCCATAGTGACTGCTGTAAAGCATATCTCAAAATTCTGTTAAATGTGCGGCCTATTAGTTCCTGCCCGTCCTGAGGGCGGCACTATAACTTTGACAGTCCACGCTGCTTCCCTGTATGAGCCTACGCTCTTCATGGCTGTATTGTACAGCTCCTGGGTTATTGCGCATACCCAGCGGCTGTTCCATGGACTCCTATTGCAATGCAGTGGTGGCCTTGAGCTGCTGCACATGAGCTAATATACATTCTTCTCTGATCCTGGCCATCATAGCTAGGAAAATCAAGATAACCCAGCGCCAACGCTGCATTATCGCGCCGTAATCCCTGACAATGAAACAGTGAAGCAGAGCAGACAAGAAGAACAGAAGGAGCCAATTTCAGTAATTACAAGCATTTAGTAAGGTATTTCACAGTGATCCATAAGTTGAAAGGCGATTCCCATCATGGCCATCACCTTGTGCATCACTGTGAAATAAGCAACTTACCAAATGCTTGCAGTTACTGAGATTGTCTCCTTATCTGGTTCTCCTTACTGTCTGAAACCTGGCATTTATAATGGGATCCGACGGCTTTCCAGCATAGTCACTAGGGATTCATCGGTGTGCTGCAGTATTCAGACTACCAGATTACCTTAAAGGGGTTCTGCACTTTGTTTAAACTGATGATCTATCCTCTGGATAGATCAGCTTCTGATCGGCGGGGGTCCGACACCCGGGACCCCCGCCGATCAGCTGTTTGAGAAGGCAGCAGCGACGCAGCCTTCTCACTGTTTACCGCTGGCCCAGTGATGTCACGACTTGTATCCACTGGCCTGGGCGGGGCTAAGCTCCATTCAAGTGAACAGAGCTTAGCCCCGCCCAGGCTAGTGATACTAGTTGTGATGTCACTGGGCCAGCGGTAAACAGTGAGAAAGCCGCGGCGCTGCTGCCTTCTCAAACAGCTGATCGGAGGGGGTCCCGGGTGTCGGACCCTCGCCGATCAGGAGCTGATCTATCCAGAGGATAGATCATCAGTTTAAACAAAGTGCAGAACCCCTTTAAGTGCAGATGTGACCGTAGCCTAAAGGCACCTTTACATGGCCCAATGGAGGAGACGATTGTCGGGGGAAAGAAGCGGTCCTTCCTGCCAGTTCCTTGCTCGTCAGTCGAGGAGACCACTACTTTTAAAGGGATTCTGTCACCTAGACTTTGCCTATAGAGCTGCGGACATGCGCTGCTAGATCATAATATATATATATATATATATATATATATATATATATAATATATATAAAATATGATCTAGCAGCGCATGTCCGCAGCTCTATAGGCAAAGTCTAGGTGACAGAATCCCTTTAACATGCAGTGAGATCTTCCACAGTATGGGGAGGAGAGAATGCTAATGCCATCGCTTATTCCCGTACAGAATCATTGGTTGCCGGCAGCAGAGGCTGTTAAGATGACCAAATCTCTTTCCAACGAAGGATGATATAGGTGCCCACATGAATAATCCTATTGCCCAAAGAGCAAGTGTTTTGCTAGTTTTTTTGGTTAATGGGCGACACCTTTACACTGGCAGAACGAGTGTTCGTACAACACTTTTTAGCAATAATCTGGCAGTGTAAAGGGACCTTTTAAAGGCTATGTACACCTCCAGGGGGCAAATAAAAAAATTTATTGCGTTTTTACTCCTTTTGGGCTAAAAAAAAATCCTCTTTTAACTAGTCTTAAGTGTTGAGCTGTTTTGTCCCAAAGGTGTAACAGTTTTTGTAGCTGTGAATCACACTTTTTACTTTCACTTTGTGCTGGTCCTCTGATAAACCTTATCTCTAAATTATTAAAAGGTCATAAACTGTTAAAGTTGAATTCTTACCAGTAAGATCATAATTGATCTAAAATGGTGGTTTATAAGGTCAGAGATTGGAGAGAAGGAACCTGTCAGGTGAGCTGCCTGACGGAGCAGAGTGAAAATTCAGATCCTGCTACTAGAGAAACTCAAGGATGCACAGAGACAGTGGTTCAATTTTTCTTAATAAAGACCAATTGAAAAAATGATTTTTAGCTCAAAATGCTGACATAATTAAAAAATTGCCCCCCCCAAGGGTGTACATAGTCTTTAAGAAGCCTTTTTTTTTTTTAAACTAAGGCTACTTTCACACTTGGGTTCCGCTTGTGAGCTCCGTTTGAAGGCTCTCACAAGCGGCCCCGAACGCATCCGTCCAGCCCCAATGCATTCTGAGTGGATGCGGATCCGCTCAGAATGCCTGTCTGGCTCCACTTGGCCTCCGTTCCGCTCAGCAGGCGGACACCCGAACGCAGCTTGCAGCGCTTGGGTGTCCGCCTGGCCGTGAGGAGCCAAACGGATCCGTCCAGACTTACAATGTAAGTCAATGGGGACGGATCCGTTTGAAGTTGACACAATATGGTGCAATTTTCAAACGGATCCGTCCCCCATTGACTTTCAATGCAAAGTCTGGACGGATCCGTCTGACTAACTTTCACACTTAGATTTTTTTGTGAAATATAATGCAGACAGATCAGTTCTGAACGGATACCATCGTTTGCATTATAGGAGCGGATCCGTCTGTGCAGACACCAGACGGATCCGCTCCGAACGCAATTGTGAAAGTAGCATAACTTTACGGTCATTTAATTCCGTTGTTTGCTAACTTTTTTTTGTATCCATATCAAAATCAGTCATTCAGACGTTACTACTGCGCTTTCGTTGAGCTTCCCACTCTCGCAGTTCTATGTTGCCGGATTTTATACAGAGGATGAGACTGTTAACGGCCAAATCTGATTATCACGTTCTTGTTAACGGCTAATGCGCCCTGCCTAGACCAATATAAATATCTGTTATCCCTTTATGCAGCACAAACATTTTGTAAAGAAAAAAAAAAAAAAGTGTATTTGCATTTTTATTTTTATTTTTTGATGTTGTGCCAAGGGCTTTTTCCGGCGAGGCATCCCTTGCCTTCAAATTATGTGTACTGAGATCTGTGCAGCGGCACTCGCATTTCTCTTGATTTCCCATGCAGCACAGTCATTGTACGTAGCCTGCAGGCATGATAAATTGCTCTCGCTGGGTTTCAGGCATCCGATTTTATCTGTTTATTCCTGGGATTTGATTGTATCTGTCTTTTTTTTTTTTTTTTGTGTGAATTACCCGTGTTGTGACCCCGTCTTCCATCATCCTCCATATAACAGGAATAACCTTGTTATTTTTAATGTCCCATTATCTTCATTGCTTTATCTGTCTGGTTATAAGTTACCATTTTTTTTTAAGCTTATCTGTTTTGGTATTCCTTTCAATCCATTTCTGGATATATAGGTCACTTAGAATCGAACCATGATATTTATTAAATTAATAGAGTGGATTGTGCTCGCTGCCCACCCCCTCGGAGTAGCTCTGGAGCTGGAACTACACAGCCATGTCTCCTGTGAACGGAGCTGGTTACTGCAGCACTGCTCCCGTTGATGCGAATGGGAGCAGTGCTGCAGCAACCAGCTTCGGCTGCTACACAATGGACCGAGCTGTGCACTTCCGGCATGTGCAACCCTTTCAGGTTTTCCTTGATCTAACTGTAAAGTACGTTTAGCAGTTCGGTATTGAGACCTTTCCAACTTGCGTCAATTCATTTCACCTGTTTTTTACTTTTTGACTGATTTTACAGTTACCATTTAGTATGCAACACTTCACTTCTAATCAAAAATATATGCATTTACTTAAACTGCTTCCTGGTAAAGGGGTTAATTGCAAAAAAGCCTTTTTTGTGAGCCTACAGGATTCTGGTATCCCTTCCCAATCTGTTTTTTTTTTTTTTTTTTTTAAACTCGGGCTGTTCTGCTTCAATCTTTATTTCTGCAAAGCAGCTTATTGCTCCTTGATAATTTTGGCAAGCCCTTGGCTCTGTCCCACGATGTGACGTGAGCAGAGTTTAATCCGTTCCCGTGTAAAGGTTTTCAGAATCTTGTATATCCTTCTTCCATATAAACATCCAAGAATAGAACGTTCAAGTCAGGAAGAAAAGTTTTTGTATAACAGCTGAACGCTGAGAACTGGGAACCTCGCGTTTATTAATCGTCAGTGACTTATAGGGTTGTTTTAAGGAGCAATCTATATAAAAGGACGGCGTTTTTTCCCCATCCTATTGAATGGCAGCCCTCTCCCCAAATGCTGACGGAGCGCCCTGCATGTTAATAGAAGCTTTCTTCTTTGCCCCACATTTTGTTCACATTTTTGCAGGTGACCGCCTAATGCTCGAAGGGTATGTCCACATGGGATGGCTTCTGTGATGGAAGCTCAGCTGAGGGTTTTTCTGAAATCCACCACCGTAAAAACAGCCCATAATGTGTTGCCGACATTGCTGCAGGAGTCCCAGGAGGTCTTATGCTGCCTTCAAGCTTTGCTTTAGGTGATTTATCTAGTAGTTAGAATTTATAGAAGTTGTGTGTGCCTCTACAGGCAAAGTTGCTAAACTATGGCAAAAGGCTACATGAGATGAACCTGTCTGGGTGCTTCAGCAGGCCATATGACTTATGGTTACATATTCAAGGCCTATTAGATCATGAGTTTTATTTGCAATAAAGGCTATGTGCACCCGTTCAAATTTTTGTCTAAATGCATCTAAAATGAGAAACGAAGCAACTTGGCAGTAGGTTTTAATTGTAAAAAAAAAGTTACCGTTTTGTATCTACAGCTCCCATGCAGCCGCTCTCCATGGTAACAGACAACAAACAAACCCTGTGTAGTCTGGTCCTGCAGTCCTATTGCCTTCTATCTCCCCTCTGTTATACTTCCTGAAGGTACCTTCACATGCGGCAGATTTTGTTGTAGAACATTTCCACAACTGAATGTGGCTTGCAGACATCCACGTTCTTCCTGCCAAAACGACCCAACTCCTATGAAAGGAACAAAATCTGCCAGGTGCGAAGGTACCCTAATGCATACTGCCATAAAATTGGGAACAGATGGAAGGTTATATGGCTGCAGGATTAAACTACACAGGGTTTCTTTTACCATGGAGCTGCGTTGGACTACATAGGAGCTGTGGAAACCAAACTGTAGCACTTTTTAAACAAAGGCCAATTGCACATTTTTCGTTTTAGAAGGGTTGAGGGGGGAGGGGGGGGGGGGAAGGTTACCAAAGGTGAATTTAACCTTTAGATCCTGAGCCAAGTAGCTCCTTACTTTATTCTACTACTGGATCAGTCATGACCATGGCAGCTTTCACAGTGCCGACTCCGGCAGGCCAGTAAGACGTATCTAATCTGTGATCAAACCCGCATCTTTCATGTATCTCTCCTTCAGTTATGGCCAAGATACGTGCTTGGCATAAGCTGAATGTGTGCAAAAGAATTAGGCTTTGTAGAGTTTACCAGGAGATGTGTGACTGAATGCACAATATCTCTGAACGGTTACCTTATCAGAGTTCAATTGATATTTGGGTTGGGTGTGTACACTTGTGGAGCCTTTTTTAATATTTATATATATACTAATGCTAGCCCGGTGACTATTTGTCGTGCCTATGGCTGCAGTACCATAGAAATGAATAGTGTGGCTGTGCTTGACCGGCCGTTCCATTCATTTGAAGTGGGTACGGGGTCCCAGCAGTAGGACACCCCACCGACCTAATAGTTCTCCTTTATCCTGTGGATAGGGATAACTTAATATAACTGGAATACCCTGTGGCGGAACCCGCCTAGCCACTGGGCATTGGAGAGGCCTGGCTGCCCGCCTCCTACCTACTGACTATGGCCCCTGGTGAATTTGTACGTTGAATGCAATTTGGGCATGTGGTATTTTGTATTGCTGTGTGTTGTGGACTGTATATATCTTGCCCTGGCTGTAAAGTTTGCTATGTTACAGGCATTGTTGTTCTGTGCCTCTTCTCCTCCCCCTTTTTCCTGTCCCATTGTTTCCCCGGCAGGGTGTTGTCGCAGGGACACCAGTTTAAACCAGCTGCTCTGTCCCTCCTCAATCTCCCATCAGCCCTTGCTATTGTCTGGCCCCACCCTTCCTTGTACCATAGTCCTAGGTACCCTATTGTATGTAAATGAGGCGGTTGGGGGGGTTTGAAGTAGGTGTGCTGTGTTTAAATAAAGTCAGTTCCTGTTTTAACCCTCAAAGTGAAGTGTCGTCTCATTCTTGGGGGAGGATTTATGGTATGCTGTCCCAGTTTGACTGCTAAGAGTGTAAACCTATTCGTATGGTTTCCTATTCAACTGGCTACAGCATTCATATGCTTGAAGAGGATTTATAGGCTTCTTCGGTTCGGTGATTGTGGTGTCTGCCAGAGTGCTTGGAAATCTCAGGAAAACGCTAGGAGCATCCGTCAACTGAGGTACTCAGTCGGGGTGCCAGGTGATCCGTTACATACCCCTTTAAGACTTGCAGATGAAACACCAGTCTTCATAAATTCACCCCCTCCCCTCCTTTAGACGTCTCTTCTCAAAACATGGCCTGAAACTGACTTTGTAGGACTTGTAGCTATAGGCGACACTTACTTGATGTTTGCACATGAACACTAACTATATCCTTCGACTTTTTAGTATCAATTATTATTATTTTTTTTCCCTTTTGGAGCGATATCTCAATTGGAAGACTGGAAACTGCTTTCTATGATTGTTACAAGGCAAGAAAAGGCTAAACTTTCTCCAGGGACAGATGACGTTCCCTGGTGAATGCAGAACAGCAATAGATTACCTAGTTAATTACCCTGAGGAAAGGTCAGATGGGGCAGAGCATAAACATATCGTACGTTACAGCAGCCGAGACCTCTGTACTGGAGATTAGAATGCAGACATTGGAATCGAAGATGTCTTGTGTTGCAGCAATTAATTATGATGTGAGACATACCTTTCTGTACTTTATCCTCTTATACCTAGAAATGTTTACCATTCATAACCACCCAGTAGTCACAGCACAGTACTTACCTCCCACAGTTGTCATAGCTAAGCTTTACTTTTAATCCCCCCCATCGCTCGTGGCAAGGCTTCCAATTTTAGAAGCACCAGCAAGATGCCCTCTGCAGGTGGAATTTGAATGTAAGGCTACTTTTACACCAGCGTTTTTTCCTGGATTCATCATGGATCTGCAAAAACGCTTCTGTCATGATAATACAACCATCTGCATCTGTTATGAACGGATCCGGTTGTATTATCTTTAAAATAGCCATGAAAGTCAATGGGGGATGGATCCGTTTTCTATTGTGTCCGAGAAAATGGAGCCAACCCCATTGACTTGCATTGTGAGTCATTACGGATCCGTCTTTCTCCGCAACACATTGCAGCATTATTCTGTCCGCGATGGGGACGCAACCAAACGGAACCGAATGCGTTCTGGTGCATTCCGTTCCATTCAGTTTTGTCACTATTAACAATGAATGGAGACGAAACAGAAGCGGTTCCCCCCTCTATTGAGATCCTATGACTGATCTCAATAGCGGAAAGGGAAAGCGCAGATGTGAAAGTAGCCTTATCAGGTTATTACGAGCTGCATGGCTGGGACAGAAGGAGCAGACCACTTTAAGTGATGGCATCCTTGATCCAGGCACAAGATTAGAAGAACAAGGCTTTCTTTAAGATTAAGGGAGTGATGTGGCCTCTTCTTAGGCCACTGATGGTACATTCATCAGTCACGTGGCCTATGTGCAGCTCCGTCCCATTTAATTGAATGGGGTTGAGCTGCAAAAACAGCCGATCAGCGGGGGTGCTGGGAGTCGGACCCCCAGAGATTTTTATATTGATGACTTGTCCTGAGGAGCAGTCATGAATATTATACAACAGTATAATCCCTATTTGGTTATTGGTCAGCTTTGTCAATCATTGGACTTCATCTGAGTGTTTCTGGTGTATAACTGTATTATGCCGTTGTGTAGAGGCAGTCTGGCAGCAGTTCTGACCATTCTAAGCTGATGACCGAACTAGGTCTAGACTAGAGACTGGGAAAGACAGGGCAAATATACCTTTTGTGGAGCTTTTGTTATCAGAGCTAGTAAGAATGTGAAGTTTTATTCTGCCCGATTCTGTTTTTGCAAGCGTCCAAGAGATGCGGGCCCTCCACTAAGTGCTCTCTGCTTTGAGCTGCTTCACAGCTCCTCCTCTCTTCGGTTGTGGTCTCCTGTATGCATGCTACAGCTGTCACTCAGGGCAGAGAGGAGGGGCTGTGGAGCAGCTCAATGCAGAGAGCACTTCACAGTGACTCTCTCCACCTCCTGGACACTTGAGGAATAGAATCTGGCAGAATCAAAGTTCATATACTCACTACTCCTGATGGTAAAAGCTCCAAAAAAGTTATGTTTGTCCCAGGCCCCTACCTAGTGCTGTCATCTGTTCACCATGGTCAAAACATCTGGCAGACTCCTTTTTATCTGTATATTATAGAACCTCATGTTATTACTGTAAGCAATGACTGAGCGAGTGCATGAGTCAGGAAGTGTCAAAACCCACAACTTTATTTCATAAATTGAAATTATAATGCATGGAGAGAGAGTAGCTAGGTAGATAACAGCTTGTGATTTGAGGTTAATGGCTTTCAGTTTAGACTGATTAAAATGTAAAGGAAAAAATCCTCTGCTTTAGGCCGTTTTGGTCCGCATCCGAGCCGCAGTATTTGTGGCTTGGATACGGACCCATTCACTCCAATGGGGCCGCAAAAGATGCAGACAGCACTCCGTGTGCTGTCCGCATCTGTTGCTCCATTCCGTGGTCCGCAATTTTTTTTATATATAACCTGTCCTATTCTTGTCTGTTTTGCAGATAAGAATAGGCAGTTATATTATTGGCTGGCCGTTCCGTTCCGCAAATTGCATAACGCACACGGACACCATCCGTGTTTTGCGGATCCGCAATTTGCAGACAGTAAAACGCACAACTGTCGTGTGCATGTAGCCTTATCTGGATTATCAGTTTGTAATAAATCATAAATGGATGTGGAAAATCTGGCTCCTGTCTTTAAAGGGAACCTGTCACCTGGATTTTGTGTATAGAGCTGAGGACATGGGTTGCTAGATGGCCGCTAGCACATCCGCAATACCCAGTCCCCATAGCTCTGTGTGCTTTTATTGTGTAAAAAACCAGATTTGATACATATGCAAATTTAACCCGAGACCGCAAAACGGACAAGAATAGGACATGCTATATTTTTTTTGTGGGGCCACGGAACGGTGCAACGGATGCGGACAGCACACTGGGTACTGTCCGCATCTTTTGCGGCCCCATTGAAGTGAATGGGTCCGCACCCGAGCCGCAAAAACTGCGGCTCGAATGCGGACCCGAAAAATGGTCGTGTGCATGAGGCCTTATAGTGTATCTAATCAGTGTGCTCTCATTGCTTATGGTGAGAGAACCCCTTTAGGGGGGTATGTATTTGTGGACCGTATGTATTTTGCGGTCCACAAAACATGGATCTGTAAAAAATACAGATGACGTCTGTGTGCATTCTGTACTTTGCGAAATGGAACAGCTTGTCCCTAATAGAATATTACTATCCTTGTCCGCAATGTAGGCAATAATAGGACGTTCCATTTTTTTTTTTTTTAGCAGAACTGACATATGGTAAAGGATTATTTTTTTTTTTTGTGGGTTCAAATAAATGGTTCTGTATACCTTACACAAAAAGGACGGAACAGTCACGGAAAGAAAATACGTTCATGTGCATGAGCCCTTGAGGTGGATTAACTCCTTTTATACTAAGGCTACTTTCACACCAGTGTTTTTGCTGGATCCGTCATGGATCCGGTTGTATTATCTTTAAAATAGCCATGAAGGATCCGTCATGAACACCATTGAAAGTCAATGGGGGACGGATCCTTTTTCTATTGTCAGAGAAAACTGATCCGTCCCCATTGACTTACATTGTGAGTCAGGACTGATCCGTCTTGCTCCGCATCACATCGCGGACATAAAACCGCTGCTTGCAGCGTTATTCTGTCTGTGATGGGGACGCAACCAAACGGAACGGAATGCATCCTGGTGCATTCCGATCAGTTCAGTTTTGTCTCCATTGACAATGAATGGGGACAAAACTAAAGCTTTTTTCCCAGCTATTAAAGGGCTTCTATCACCCCCAAAACTCATTTTTCATTTTTGGGCATATTAAAATCCTTATTGAATGACTATTCCCTATATAGGGCTCTTACCTTGTTCTGTGGCTTCGTTTCATTAAAAATCGAGCTTTTAAAATATGCAAATGACTTCACTACCAGCAAGTAGGGCGTCTACTTGCTGGTAGCCGCCGCATCCTCCTTTTAAAAAAACTGCCCCCTCCTTCAGTTGATTGACAGGGCCAGCGAGCGCTCTCCTCCTCCGGCTGGCCCTGTCAGCATTTCAAATCCTGCGCCTTACGTGTCTTCATTCGGCGCAGGCACTCTGAGAGAAGGACGCTCGCTTCCTCAGCACTCCCTCAGTGCGCCTGCGCCGATGACGTCTTCTCTTTTGGGTTTAGAGGTGACGTCATCGGCGCAGGCGCACTGAGGGAGTGCTGAGGAAGCGAGCGTCCTTCTCTGAGAGCGCCTGCGCCGAATGAAGACACGTAAGGCGCAGGCGCGGGATTTGAAATGCTGACAAAGCCAGCCGGAGGAGGAGAGCGCTCGCTGGCCCTGTCAATCAACTGGAGGAGGGCGGTTTTTTAAAAGGATGATGCGGCGGCTACCAGCAAGTAGACGCCCTACTTGCTGGTAGTGAAGTAATTTGCATATTTTAAAAGCTCGATTTTTAATGAAACTAAGCCACAGAACAAGGTAAGAGCCCTATATATTGAATAGTCGTCCAATAAGGATTTTAATATGCCCAAAAATGAGTTTTGGGGGGTGACAGAAGCCCTTTAAGATCCTATGACTGATCCCAATAGCGGAAAGGGAAAACGCAGATGTGAAAGTAGCCTATAAGAGGTTAGTTGGCTCTCTATAAATCGACACCTAGCTGGCCACTGACTCATGACAAGTGATGGTTGTTGTGCTTGTTTGCTACATTTGTTTTCTTATTGCAGTGCTACTTCGTCTTTGGTCTTGGGCTTCGTTCACATCACCGTTCAGCCTTTCCGTTCTCCTGCTCAGTTTAGGAGCAAAAGAAAACGGAAAGGACGGAGAAGGCACATAACTGGGCCGAACGGAGTTTAAGGACCCCATGCACTATAATGGGGTCTGTTATATTTCCGCTCAGAAGATGATTTTGGAGCAGAGACAAAAGTTGTGCATGCAGGACTTTTGTCTCCGCTTCAAAATCATCTTCTGAGCGGAAACCTAACGGACCCCATTATAGTCCATGGGGTCCTTAGGCTCCGTTCGGCTCAGTTATGTGCCTTCTCCTAAACGGACCAGGAGAACAGAAAGGCTGTCACATTAGCTCGCTTTCCTCTTTTGTCATTTATATTCTTGTGACAATGTCCAGACATTCCCCGCTTTAGCTTTCTTGCTGGATTGTCAAGCACTGTTACATAGTGCACATCCCCAGACTGAGGATTTACAGCATCTCTCTGTTCTCCATTTATCTTGGTATATTTTCTTTACCTGTTCATCTTTTTCTGGCTAAGCCTAAAGCTGGCTATACACATTAATGTCGGCCAAAACCCTCCAATTTTATAGGGACAAACTGCCCGTCTAATGTGTATAGGGGGCTTCTGACTGCCGTCTTAGGGGCAAAGAAGGTTTGGGCAGTTGGATTGTAACATGCCCAAACCTTTTTGTTCTCGAGGAGATAAGCTGACTCTTTTCACCGTACAGCAGAGCCAAGTGTGCATGTGTATAGGGCAGTTGGGAGAGATGGCCGTTGACCGAATGAGCATTTGTTTGTAAAATGTATTGTCGATTTATAGGCTTTTTTATATTATTTTTTTACTTTTATGTATTTTGTGATTGAAAAAAAACATTTTTGATTGAGTTTCATGAAAAACTTTTCTATGTTTGGCTTCTGCATCCTGCATGTGCATTCACCATGTAGCATGCTGCAGAATATCATGCAGTCTGTCTGTCTCCAGACCCTCTTGAGGATTTGGTCATAATTCTGCTTAGAATTTTGTTATGCGGAAACCGAGGTACCACTTGGAACCGAACCCGAACCATATTGTGAAATGTTTTTTTTTTTTAACAGTACAAATTTAATTTATGAAGTTACTAGCAGGAGGACCCGGCTTCGCTTGGGTATATTTCATCTATTTTATTTAATGTTTCTGTGTGTCGTTAAAAGATATCCACAGTATCCCCCATGACTGTGACCTCTACAGAACCCTGCCCCCTTAACAGTGAACTCCACTGCCCCTCACTTCTTAACTCTGACCCCCCCACACAGTGCCCCGCCTCCTTACAATGGGACGTCCACAGCAGCCCTTCCCCTCAACTTTGAGCTTCACAGCAGCCCACCCCTTTAATAGTGAGTTTCACAGCACCTCACTCCCTTGACATTGACCTTTTCAGGGGCACTCCCCCTTAACAGTGACCTATACAGAACCCCGCCCCCTTTGACAGTGACCCTCCCCAGGGCCCTGCCCCCTTTGACAGTGACCCTCCCCAGGGCCCTGCCCCCTTTGACAGTGACCCTCCCCAGGGCCCTGCCCCCTTTGACAGTGACCCTCCCCAGGGCCCTGCCCCCTTTGACAGTGACCCTCCCCAGGGCCCTGCCCCCTTTGACAGTGACCCTCCCCAGGGCCCTGCCCCCTTTGACAGTGACCCTCCCCAGGGCCCTGCCCCCTTTGACAGTGACCCTTCCCAGGGCCCTGCCCCTTAAGACTGGGGCTTCACGACGACGTGTGTTGTGCAACATATTGTCTTAACAATTTTTATACTGATAGGCTATGGTGTTGCACTGCGACATACTGCGACATGACAGTCGCAAAAAAAATCCATCCAAGATGGATGCATGTAGCAGTGTAATTGTGCCCTATGTGTCATGCGACTTGGGTTGGCTGGGTTGTTATGGAAACCTGGAGTAAAGCTGTGTATGTGGAGACTAAGGGCCTGCGAACTTCTATTGGCTGATAAGGGACATGTAACCGTGTGTATGGCAGTTGGCATATGAAGAGAAAGACTTGCAAGCTTGTATTGGCTAATGCAGAACATTTTTTTGGGAATATCTCAGGAACGGTACGTCTTAGAGAACTGAGACTCCCACAAGATTTCTTTCCCAGGTGGCAAGGGATGTGTATACCAAGTTTCGTTGAAATCGATGGTTGTATTTTTGACCGCGGAACACACACACACACACACACACACACACACACACACGTCCTTTTTTATATAGATCTATATGTATATTACGCAAAGTCTCGCGAGCAATAACTTTGGCTCATTGGAGCCAATACATTCTAATACTGTATGGAGCGCTCGTTCCGTACAGTATTTAAATGAAGTATTATGCGAACAGACTTTGGATGTTTCATCCAAAGTCGTTTTCGCTCATCCCTAGGTGAGCATAGTTTAAATATTGAAATTTGGGATGTTTGGTTCACTTTTTGAGATTGGTATTTTTTTGTATTTTTCATTAGATTTTGTTAAACTAGATCCGTTTTCTCCTATCTGATGCTCTCTAACAGTCAGTCTGCTGCAAAACTGCAACTGGTGGGTGTTGTAATTCGCTGTTATACCCTGAGGAGCTAAACCTCTTCACATCTTCCTGTACCCATCAAGTTTATAAGGAGTCCTGGTGCCAAGGAAGTAAGAGAAGATCTTTTCTGTACTTAATATCCACTTACCATTAGACTTCAGGTTATTATTTTGTATTGCTCTTATTACAAGCTGATGAAATATGAATGCCTTTCACTTCCATACAGGGAATTTAATAGGATGCTTAAAGCAAAGCAAACAATTTAATAGTTTTTCACGCCTCCTGCTGAAATTGTGTTCTTGGCTGTTAAGATTTGATTCGTGTTGCTACTGGAAGCGTGTCGTTTTAATTAAATTGATAATGGAAGAGGGGAAACTAATAATGTTTGTCCAGTGATCACGGGGGAGGACTTTGGCGCGGCGGCACTGCTTACAACAACCCCCAGCAGGCAGAAGCTTGGGGACGTCGCGCAATCACCAAAGCAAGGAGCGAGGATGAACGGGCATACCTTCTAACCTATGTAAAATATATATACACCAGCATAACCTTCTAAATGAATAGACAAAATGTTTATAGTTGGCAGTTCAGGCGCCAACAATTTTATTATTGGGGTATGGCCACGTAGGGTGGATTTTACACAGCAGAAATTACACTGAGTATATGCAAATGAGCCTCTAGGAGCAACGAGGGCGTTGCTATTACACCTAGAGGCTCTGCAACTGCCTCGCCCTCTGCATTTTGTCAAAGTGCAGAGGGTGCGGCAGTTGCAGAGAGAGCAGAGCCTCTAGGTGTAATGGCAACGCCCTCGTTGCTCCTAGAGGCTCATTTGCATATATTAAAATATAATTTTTCTGAGCAATGCGGCCTCCTATGAATATGGGACAAACAGACGCCTTCATCTGCCAAGCGCACATGCAACAGGTCAGCCAGTGTCATAGGTACAAAACTGCTGACAGATGCTCTTTAATATCTGCACTGCAGCATGTGGATGAGAATTCTTCAAATCTCATCCACTTGCCTGGCAATGTAAAACACAGCGTTTTGCCACATGCCACTCTGCGGTGAAAATCGCAGCGTTTCTGTACCGTCCAGAGAGATGACTCAATACCACACCAATGAAAACAGATTGTGGATACAGGTGAGCTCTTCTTTCCCTGTTTTGCACATGTCACAGAGCATGCCCACATGAAACTTTGGAGGCGACCACCAAAAATTGCATTAAAAATGGTCTCGTAGAGGTGTTGTCCTCTCAAGGAATTTTTTTATATAGTGCTTGCACATGCTGCAGAGCTGTACATCGTCTTCACTCACATTATTCCCTATCCCCAATGGGGCTCACAATCTAATTTCCAAATGAACCCCTTTTCATGTAATCTTTCATCTCTCATCTAGATATCTATAGATAAAGTTACAGTGTTGAGGAGTCTTATGATGCAGTCAGTAGATGATGGGGGTTGTGGGCTATTTATACATTTCATTTGTGACATCATCAATGACCTGTGAAAAACCTAGAATGTGAGGGAAGTGACATCCAGATGCCCCATGCCATGAAGACTGTTTAAGATGGCGAAACAAGCCAAGAAATTGCATGCAAAAGATGGTAAAGATAACCCACATGGACAAGCTGACAACTATGAGAGCGCCAGACAGCAGCATTCTGGACTAAATGGTAGAGGCCATGACCTGGAGTTTGCCCGGGGTAGAGGATTACTTAGCTTGGTCTCTACGGTCATGATCTTATATCTGCTGGCTTTAAAGAGCAAACTGCACAGGCACAGAGTTTTAATTTGGATTCTTCTTAATATTGCGCTGCTCGTGGGGATTCTGTATTTTTCCTTCGCGGGATACACGTCATGCACATCTGATAAAGATTCCCTTCAGTTTCAACTGAAGCAATTTGACGAAAAAGCCAAGAATGAAAAGCGGTTCATGGAGCAGAAGCTGCAAGATCTACAAAGGAGAATTCGAGAGTTGGAAAATACTTTGACTGAAACGTTCCACCGTGTCCTGTCCGAACGCAACCCTGAGACCGAAAGTAACCTGAATGTGGTCGAGGATGCGAAATCCTCTAGAAGGCATCTATAGAGGCTGGCCTCCAGTAATCCATATGAACATCTGCAGCACATGAGAAATAGCCCACTACAGTTGGTAATAAAAGGCAGACGACTTAATAAAAACTATCTTCTTGTTGTTTTTAGGGCAGTATTTTAATTTATCAGGTTGAACTCAGCCTGGCCAGGCTACAGTACCATAGTCCTGCAATCGGATAGGAACTCGCTGCGTCCTAAATCAATATGGTGCAGTCAGTTTGGTCTGGAGGAGCCGCTGTTGGTCCGGGAGATGCAACTGCCACACGAGCTGGGTTTCCTGGACCGAGCAAGGATTCTTGTTGGTAAAATCCTTAGCGTAGAGCCTCATGCCCACAGCCGTATCTGTGTGTTTTATTTTTCATTTTTTTATATTGTGGATCCGCAAAGCAGATACCGGGCATCTGATCCGCTGTTGTGTGCATGAGCCCTAACACAGTACGAGCAAAGTGTATGAGATTAGACAAATCTCATGTACGCTTTTTCCATTCAGAGATTGACCTGCCGTGGCGATTTTTTAAATCCGCAGCATGTCAATTCTTTGTGCGGGATTTCAACCTTTGCAATGTAAGGGTGAGATCCGCGGCAAAACCACATGAAATCCGTCCCAAAAATAGCATGTAACACATGTGAAAACGCACAGGAATTTGTGCGTAACTTCAACAAGACAGCCCGCACCCGTGTGCAAGTAGCCTAAATGTGCCTTGACATGCAGCAGATTTTTTGTGTCGGAATTTCTGCAGTTAGAAGGAATTTCTGATATGTTATGTATTTACTCAGGTTGATTTATTTTCTTTGGAGATTTTTTTTTTTAAATCTGCCCCACCTGTTGGGGCACATGGACCAGGGCTCCCTGTTCAGAGGTTATAGATGGAAGATCTAAGTAATAGAGGTTACTGCTCTAGAGGGAGCTGCCTGTCCATGCATTATGTGGTTGGCCGAGTGGAGCTTGAATCTACGATGAAGCTGGGGTTTCCAAGAGCTGTGTGAATTTGCTGACCACTGGGGTGTTGATCTGAAGGGTCAAGCTTCTCGGACCCCTTTCACACAGGAGTGTTTTGGTCAGTATTTTGCAGGACCTATAAAATGCTAAAAGGGTTTTCCGAAACTTTATAACTGATGACCTACCCTCTGGATAGCATAAAACAAAGTATGACTGCAGCATCTCCAGTGTATTTCTTTATTGGACAAGCCTTTACAGAATGCGTGCAATAAGAACCAGACAGCCACGTTTCGGCTATATCCTAGCCTTTATCAAGCCTGGATAGGTCATCAGTATCTGATTTGGTGGGGGTCTGATAACCTGGGACCACCGCAGATTGGCTCTTTGAGAAGGAGCCGGTGCTCACAGTAGCATCGCGGCCTCCCAGCTTTTCCTAGGCCAGTACGTCACATTCATCGATCAAATGGCCTAGGAGCAGCTCAGCCTCTATACAATGTACGGCGCTGTGCGTGGTGAAGACTGAGAAGGCTGCGGCGCTCACAGGAGCACCAGTGCTTTCTCATACAGATGATCGGCAGGGGTCACGGGTGTAGGATCCCCACTGATCAGAGAAAAAAAAACTTGGAAAACACTTTCAAAATATTGCATTCCAAATGTTACATTTTGCTACAGTGACCTAAGAATGCCCTCAGGTCCATTCATTAATGTTATTTTTCTAACTTCCTGTTAACATTTGTGCTCTTACAATACATGTTAGGCTACTTTCACACTGGCGTTTTGGTTTTGGTTTTCGTTTGTGAAATCCATTGGATCTCACAAGCGGTCCAAAACGGATCAGTTTTGCCCTTAGTGCATTCTGAATGGATAAGGATCCGCTCAGAATGCATCAGTTTGCCTCCGTTCCATCTCCATTCCGCTCTGGAGGCTGCTTGCAGCGTTTTATTGTCCGTCTGACGAAACTGAGCCAAACGGAATCCGTCCTGACACACAATGTAAGTCAATGGGAACGGATCCGTTTTCACTGACACAATACGGCACAATAGAAAACTGATCTGTCCCCCATTGACTTTCAATGGTGTTCAAGACCGATTGGCTATGTTAAAGATGATACAAACGGATTGATTCTGAACGGATGCAGACTGTTGTATTATCTGAACGGATGCGTTTGTGCAGATCCATGACGGATCCGCATTAAACGCGAGTGTGAAAGTAGCCTAAGGCTACTTTCACAATTGCGTTGTTTTCCGGTTTTGAGATCCAACAGAGGATCTCAATACCAGGAAAAAAAAAACATTCTCCTTTAGTCCTCATGCATTCTGAATGGAAAGAGATCCGTCCAGGATGCATCAGGACGTCTTCCGTTCCGTCAGCATTCCGTTTTGTGACCAGACACACAACCGCTTCAAGCTGCGGTTTTGTGTCTGGTCATAAAAACGGGTCCGTCACTGAACAGAATGCAAGTCAATGGTGACGGATCCGTTTTTGGAGTCACCCATTGACATTCAATGTATTTAGTAACGTATTTTAAAAAAAAAAAAATTTCAGTTTTGATTTCACACAACCACATCCTAACGGAACGGATGCATCCTGATGTGCAAAGCCAAAACGGAACCGTTTAATTGCGGTATAGAGATCCTCTGCCGGATTTCAGTACCAGAATTAACAATGCAAGTGTGAAAGTAGCCTTAGGCTACTTTCACAATAGTGGCAGGACGGATCTGACAGGCTGTTCACCCTGTCGGATCCGTCCTGCCGCTATTTCGCCGTGCCGCCGGACTGCTGCTCCGTCCCCATTTACTATAATGGGGGCGGAGCTCCGGCGCAGCATGGCGAGAGGCCGCCGGACTAAAAGTACTGCACATCCGACTTTTTAGTCCGGCTGCCTCTCACCGCGCACTGCCGTGCTGCGCCGGAGCTCCGCCCCGTCCCCATTATAGTCAATGGGGACGGAGCGGCAGTCCGGCAGCATGGCGAAATAGCGGCAGAACTGATCCGACAGGGTGAACAGCCTGTCTGATCCGTCCTGCCGCTAGTGTGAAAGTAGCCTTAGTTAAAACAGATTGTTTGTGTCAAAAACATCCCTTTTCCAAGAACGAAGGCCACTTTTTTACATAATCAAGTTTTTCCATATGCAATACATGTTGTGAACGGATAGCATCCGAACTGAATCCGATTCATTTCAATGGTTCTGAACACATGAGCATGGTTTATCACTGATCATCTTTGAGTTCAGGAAAAATAGCAGCATGTTTAGTATTGAGCGTTTTTTTGCACGGCACGTTTTTTTCTTCTGCCTTGTATATAGTCAGATAACCATGTTTTTCTATAGTCATCGGAAGATTGCTCGTCAGTCAGATTGTCATGCAAGAAAAAGTTACTTTGGGAAAAAAATGATGTCCTGTATCAAGGGGGTAAAATGCAGACGAAGTTGCACACCATGTGCTGTATTTTTTTCCCCTCCTCTCCTGCATATTATTTTGGGCTGGGATTAAAACCCCATCATATTCCCATGTAGGCCACCGTCACTGTCTGTGGAAGACATTTGGAGGAAACTAGAACACAGATTGTGAGTTACATCTGTCTGGACTCCTTCTGGCTGTCCCCTGTGTTTGGTGTATGTTGTGAGCGTCTGTCAGCAGCATCTGCGTCGTACTGGAAGCAGCCCGTTTCAAGGGGAACGATGGGCCATAGAGGGTCAGTGAATTTTAGAGACGCTCCATCTGCTTCCAATCCTGAAAATTGTTTTGCAACATTTGCAAGACCACAGAAAGGGGGGATTCTTGTTTTTATATAGAATTTTGAATGGGGCAGAATGTTTTATAGTGTATGTATGTTATATTATAAAATGTATATTTGTGCCATCTCCTTACCTTCTATTGGAATGTTGGCTGCTTGTAATTGCGTAGAAGTCTTTCCGGTCATCTATTCCATCTAGTGTGAAACTGCAAATAGTCAATAATAGGCGAGGAGGAGGAAAAGATGCTGCAAACTCATGTTTAGAGAGGGGAGACCTCATGGATGTTAAAGCAGTTTTCCGAGATTTTTATATCTGATGGGCGGAGGTCCGACCCCTGGGACCCCCGCCGATCAGTTGTTTGAGAAGGCACTGGGGCTTCTCACAGCTTTTCCTAGGCCAGTGACTACACTTTCAAGACCACATGGCCTAGGAGCAGCTCGGCCTCACCAAAGAGGATGGCGGCTATACAGTGTACAACGCTGTGCTGCCAGAAGGCCACGGCACTCGCAACTACCGGCGTCTTCTCAAACAGCTGATCGGCGGAGGTCCTGAGTGTCACACCCTCACCGATCAGATACTGGAAAAAAAAAATCTCGGAAAGCCTAAATTTGGGGCACTGTTCAAAAATGCTAAAAGGTACTAAGCTATTCTAAGACTCCCCCCATCCCCCCATACACACAGCCAAGCATGCATGTGCTCTCAATGGGAAGAGTGGCTCTCGTGGCACACTATCAGCAGCAGCACAGACACATGCAAACACTGGACACATTAATAAGTGTATCACTGCTATACTATATGAAAATTAAGTATGGCAGGGATGCAGTTTATATTCATTTTTCTAGTTTGCATGCATCTTTGCTCATGGCAGTGTGCTGCTACTTGTAGTCCTTTTATAGTATAATCTTTCAGAGGGGAGTAGGCACACTGCCATACACATAAGATAGCTCTCCGTTCCCGCTGACGTTTTTTGTGTACGCTCAGTTAGTCCTGTGCTGTTATCATCTTCCTATATACGGTATTTTCTTTGTAGCAGCGTTTATTTTGCACGTGCTGGCCTCTTATTAGGAGCATTTTTCTGTAATGAATGATAGATGACATTTCTGCGCATTTAATCCTTGTTGGCTCTGCCTGTTATCTGCTGTGATAGCGTTTTGGCAGCTGTCGCCTCTGTTTAGAGATCGAGTTTCTGTTGCTTTTCCTTTTTCCCCCCTTTAAATGTACATTGGGTCTTTCAAAGCGTATTCTGCTGGACTTGGCAGCAGAACAGTTCTCACATTCAGCCTTGTTTGGTTATTTTTGCTGTGGGTGTGTAATGCTAAATGTCAGCTGGCCGGCCTGTTGTAAAGCTAGTTCAGCTGGTCGGAGATCATGCTGGACGCGTGAAGCAATGCTGATGCTTCTATGCTATGGGCATCTGTATATGTTATATACGTAGTTTATGTATATTATATATGTAGTTTATTTTATATCTAATATTTAGTAATTTGTGGTCAATTTGATTATTGCATAGAGCTATATGTTTTAAGTTTGTTTTTACTGTATCGCGTTTCTTGCTCTCGACTAAACCAAGAATGTTAAAGGGGCTCGTCTCATGTAGACAAAGTTAATACAAGGCACTTACTAATGTATTGTGATTGTCCATATTGCCTCCTTTGCTGGCTGGATTCATTTTCCATCACATTATACACTGCTCGCTTCCCAGGGTTTACGGCCACCGCTGCAGAGCAGATACGAGGAGGCTGGGACAGGATCTGCTGTGCACGTGTGTCTATGTGCGCTCCCGCAGTCCCGTTCATCAGAGAGAACTGAACTTTTTCCTATAGTGTGCAAGCACGGCCACCGCTGCTGGATTGCAGAGTGGTCATAAATGAGCAGTGTATAATGTGATGGAAAAGTGAATCCAGCCAGCAAAAGAAGCAATATGGACAATCGCAATACATTAGTATGTGCCTTGTATTAACTTTCTCTACATGATAAATGCCATTTACTGAAGGGAGACCATCCTTAAAGGGGTTATCCTATGGTTAATGTAAAAAAAATTAACTCGGACATCATATAGTCCATGTCTCTCTGTTTCTAACAAAGCTAGAACCCGCCCTGTACCTCACATGGATCCAGAGATCTCCACATTCATTTCTTCTTGATTTGTAACAAGCTGATAGCTCAAGGGGGTGTCTTTTTATATATATTTTTTCTGCTGCAGCTCTCTCCCTATAACAGCTCAGGAGACAGTTGAAGGATGAAACGGAGCATGTGTGGTCATCTCATTGAGCTGGACAAAGAAATAAGAAAAAGAACAGGTGTCGCTATACAGATGCATACCTATCTATACAGCTACATTATATTGAATAACTCAGTGGCTATACAACATTTTTAATTACATTCAATTACAAAAGTATGCAAATCCAAATGCTAGTTTGAAAACTGTAGAATATTTTTCGTGGGACAACCCCTTTAAGTATATGCTGACTTCCTGTATGCATAGATTTGTCCATTGACTTTTTTTTTTTTTTTTTTTGGCGCGCGCCATCTTCCCTCAGCAGCGCAGGGGAGAAGTCCCTCTCTCCCTCCCTTCTGTGCCGCTGGTGCCACCAATGAGGAGAGAGAGGGGTGGAGGACCGGAGGGGCTGTGGCCACTGCGCCACCAATGATAACTAAACCATTAATACAAAAACAGGAGGCGGGTGCCGGCGGCAAAATCACATAGCCTGACCTTTATGACTGGAAGCTGCGATCAGCGGCAGTTAACTCGTCAGGTGCCCCACATTGGTGACACAATGCTCCCCTCCCACCCCCCCCCCCCAGTATTAAATCATTGGTGGCGTGGCCACAGGGTCCCCTCCTCTCCTCATTGGTGGTGCAGTGGCAGTTGTAATCCTGGGGCTCCTATAGGTTACCTTGGCAGCCAGGACGCTACTGAAGCCCTGGCTGCCATGGTAATCTCCCTGCTGCTGTGTGCACAAAGTCCAGGGCAGCAGGGACAGTGTAAAGTCCTATTCACCCTAATAGAGCTCGATTAGGGTGAATAGGACAAGGGATCAAAAGATCCCAGGATCTAGCCCTTAAGGGGTTGCGGGGGGGGGGAGGAGGAAATGGTTATTAAAGGGGTTGTCTCATCATGGAAAATGGGGGCATATCGCTAGGATATGCCCACATTGCCTTATAGGTGTGGGTCCCATGGACCTATATCGAGAATGGATCCCCGCAAGTGAAGGAGGGCGCATGCGCAGCCGCCCTCCATTCATTTTCTATGGGGCTGGCGAAAATGTCAGAGCGCTGGTTCGGCTATTTCTGTCGGCCCCATAGAAATGAATGGGAGCGGGGGCTGTACGCTCCCATTCACTTCTATGGGGAGCAGGCTTGGTGGGGGCCGGACCGGAGTCCTCCAGCCACCACCTTGTGGGGCTCCATTCTCTATAGGTGCTGGTCTCAGTGGTGGGACCTGCACCTATAAGACAATGGGGGCATGTCCATGATGAGAAGACCCATTTAAATAAAAAGTAAAAAAAAAAAAACTCAAATATTAAGTATAAATCGCCACCTTTCTTAATTTTACATATAAAATATATAAACAAATATATTACAGATCGTCCAAACTATTAAAATAATAAATGTCTCCTATGCAGTGAACGCTGTAACAGAAAAGAAATAAAATAAATAAAAACTGTGCGATTCGCTATTTTTTAGTCACCTTGTGCCCCCAAAAAATAGGATAAGACTGTTCGATTATGGGCCGGACGTTCCATAAATCGCGGAATGCAGGCGGCTTGTTTGGGGTTTTTATTTTTTTCGCGTGGTATCGAGTATCGCAATACTTTTTTTATGGTATCGAAATCGAATCAAAATTTTGGTATTGTGACAACCATAATGTAGTGTAATAATTACAGAGCCAAATGCAACCACAATTGCAGATTTGTAATTTGGAATCATGAGGTGCATTAGTTTCCCGTTGCACAGATCTCATTTACACAATGCTTTTACAATTGAAATACTTGCTTTTAAAGGAACCTTAAACACAGAAAATAAAAAACGGTCCTATGTCTGGCTGTGAGACAACTGACTGCAGCAGAAGCCTCCCTTTTCTATCCTATCTGCAGTAGGACAAAAAGATGAAGTCCCAACCCTTATACGAAGCCAACTGAATGTGCCTCCAGCTGATGGGAGAGACCAGGGTGTGATTAACGATCTGTGTTAGGACTACTATGAGTTGGGATCATGCAGATAACGGCAAAAATATATTTTGCTTATTTTTAACCCTCATTTCTAGGTTTAGTGTTCCTTTAAGAATCGTTCACATAGATCTAAAGAAACAGTAATATGCATGCACCGAGCATACTCACACAGCCTTGTCTGATTTTGGCTAGCTTCGGCACACATTCTATTTATTTATTTATTTATTTGCTCCCATCAATAGAAGTGGTCATTCTGATCCACAGAAACAGACCAGAATAGGACATGAAGTGAGTATCTGAGATCAGGAACTCAAATCATTTTTTTCTGTAAAGCAAAAACAAATGTGTGAATAATCTCATTGACTTGTATGGGTCAGTGTGCTGCACACAAAAAAAATTATGGTCATGTGCATAACCTCCAATGCGTTGTGTATTCTGTATCTCTTCCTATGGCTATTGTCAGTAATCTGTGAAAAGTGCAAAGCAAACTTACTTAAAGGGTTTCTGTCCCCTACTAAACTGGCTGACATTAGCGATGTGCAATGTCAGCAGAGCCTAACTGTACTATTTTTATGCGTGTGGGTGCCCCGGTTACTTCCAAATTTTAACTTTGATATGCTAATTGAGCTCTAGGAGCAGGGGGGGGGGGCACATTGCTCCTGCTCCTAGAGGCTCCGTTCTCCCACCTCGTCACACCCTGCCATCTTTGATTGACAGGGCCAGCGTTAGTCTTCTCTGCCGGCGCTGTGCGCTGGATAAATCTCGCGCCTGCACAGTCCCAGCACTCACGTCTAGCAGGAAGAGACGAACGCTGGCCCTGTCGATCAAGGGTGGCAGGGCGTGACTTCAGGTGGGAGAACGAAGCCTCTAGGAGCAGGAGCAACGCCCCCCCCCTACTCCTAGAGGCTAATTAGCATATTATAAAAGTTAAAATTTTGCAGTAACCGGGGCATCCATAAGCATAAAAATAGTACAGTTAGGGTCTGCTGACATTGCACATCGCTAATGTCAACCAGTTTAATAGGGTTAATTCTGGTGACAGAAACCCTTTAACTGCATCTTCCTCCATAATTAAGCTGTCCACCCACTCGATACCATGCTGCTCCATTTATTGGATCTGGAGGTTATCCCAGCTGCAGTCATGGACATGATATTGAGAATATCAAGTGATTTGATGCTTTTCATTTCGATCATTGGTCTGCAAACTGTGGCTCTTCTCCTGCGGTGATGCTATGGGGCATATTTATCAAGCTCGCCTGGTTTTAGCCATAAAATTAGACTAGCGGATTTCATTCGGCTTACTTTAGGGAGGGAATTTATTAAGTCGCACAGCCGTTGATGAATTAGACTAGGCGCTTTATTAGTCTGGCCTCTGGTGGTAGTTTTTCAATTAGACAGGTTCATATTCACTTAGGCCTCTTTCACACGGGCGTTGCGGAAAAATGTGCGGGTGCGTTGCGGGAACACCCACGATTTTTCCGCGCGTGTGCAAAACATTGTAATGCGTTTTGCACGCGCGTGAGAAAAATCGCGCATGTTTGGTACCCAAACCCGAACTTCTTCACAGAAGTTCGGGCTTGGGATCAATGTTCTGTAAATAGTATTATTTTCCCTTATAACATGGTTATGAGGGAAAATAATAGCATTCTGAATACAGAATGCATAGTAAAACAGCACTGGAGGGGTTAAAAAAAACCCAAACATTTAACTCACCTTAATCCATTTGCTCGCGTAGCTGGCATCTCCGTTTGTCTCTTACTGTATAGGACCTGTGGTGAGCATTAACTATAGTTCAAGGACCTGGGATGACGTCACTCTGGTCATCACATGGTACATCACATGATTTTTTACCATGGTGAATCACCATGGTAAAAGATCATCTGATGCCGGGCATCGCGAGCAAGTGGATTAAGGTGAGTTAAATTATTTTTTATTTTACTTTGCATTCTGTATTCAGAATGCTATTATTTTCCCTTATAACCATGTTCTAAGGGAAAATAATAATGATCGGGTCTCCATCCCGATCGTCTCCTAGCAACCGTGCGTGAAAATCGCACCGCATCCGCACTTGCTTGCGGATGCTTGCGATTTTCACGCAACCCCATTCACTTCTATGGGGCCTGCGTTGCGTGAAAAACGCAGAATATAGACCATGCTGCGATTTTCACGCAACGCATAAGTGATGCGTGAAAATCACCGCTCATGTGAACAGCCCCATAGAAATGAATGGGTCCGGATTCAGTGCGGGTGCAATGCGTTCACCTCCCGCATTGCACCCGCGCGGAAAACTCGCCCGTGTGAAAGGGGCCTAAGACTGGTCTAATTTATTTGCCCATGAAAAAAGTCACATCTTTGCAGAGAAAAGTTGCATGTCTCCCGGAAATTGCAGTTCACCACTGAAAACAAAGAAAGGTACACCAGTTGGGGGTGGCGGGGGGAGTGGAAATTAGACAATTTTTGCAACAAATTCAGGCGCAAAAAAAGTCTGAATTACCATATTTTTGCCTATAAGACGCATCTAGGTTTTAGAAGAGGGAAATGAGAAAAAAAAAAAAAACTTTCGTCAGACCTCCGCTTAGACCCCCAATGTTAATCAGATCTCAGATTAGACCCCCAATGTTAAGACCCCTATCCAGACATCCATGTTAATAAGCCCCCATATTAATCAGATCTCCATGTTAATGACCTTAATTATTAATCAGACCTTAGATCAGGAAACAAAATAGACTAACTTACCTCTCCTGGCTGCAGATGGTGCATATTTACGTGCAAGAAATCTACATGAAAACTGTGCTATTAGGCTACATTCACACAACCGTATGTATTTTGCGGTCCGCAAAAAACACGGATGGCATCTGTAGGACATCCATGTTGCATCCGTTTTTTTTTTTTTTTTTTTACTAATCTATTGTAACAATGCCTATCATTGTCCATAAAATGGACAAGAATAGGACATGTTCTATTTTTTTTCCGGACCCATTGAAATGAACGGGTCCTCATCCAATCCACAAACAAAAATAAAATGGAACGGACACAAAAACAAAATACGTTGTAGTATTTGGTGCGTTTTTTTTTTATTTTATGGTTTGCAGGTTTGATGCAGATTTTCCACAGATCTCACTCTTTCATTGAATAGGGTGAAATCTGTACAAGAAAAACGCAACCATTGACAAGCTGCAGATTTCAAAATCAGCATTCCAGGTCAATTTCCACACCTAAGAAAAAAAAGCTAAGTGTGCATGAAATTTGTTTAGTCTCGGACACTTTCCACACACAATGCCCTCATTAAAACCGTGCATAATCCGCACTGTGTGCAGGCACCCTAAGGCCCCTTTCACACCAGTGAGTTTCTGCGCGGGTGCAATGCGTGATGTGAACGCATACCACCCGCACTGAATCCTGACCCATTCATTTCAATGGGTCTGTGTACACGAGCAGTTATTTCATATTTTTTTTCACGCATCAGTTCTATGTTGCGTGAAAAACGTAGCATGTTCTATAT
Source organism: Bufo bufo (assembly GCF_905171765.1). Taxonomy (NCBI): domain Eukaryota; kingdom Metazoa; phylum Chordata; class Amphibia; order Anura; family Bufonidae; genus Bufo; species Bufo bufo. The sequence continues at coordinate 49,963,305 of NC_053394.1, forward strand.
TCAGCGGTTTTTTTATTTTTTATACGCAACCTTGGCCCCATAGAAGTGAATGGGGCTTCAGTGAAAAACGCATTGCATCTGGAAGCAAGTGTGGATGCAATGCGTTTTTCACTGATGGTTGCTAAAGTTTTTTTTATCAAGTGTGTGAAAAACACATCAAAACACATTGCACTCGCATGGATAAAAATGAACTGAAGGCAATTGCAGACGAAACTCGCTGAACGCTTCCAGAGCCAATCTGTCACACTCGTGTGAAAGAGGCCTAAGGGTACAAGTTTAGGCTTTAGGGTACTTTCACACTAGCGTTTTTCTTTTCCGGCACAGAGTTCCGTCCTAGGGGCTCTTTACTGGAAAAGAACTGATCAGTTTTATCCCCATGCATTCTGAATGGAGAGTAATCCGTTCAGGATGCATCAGGATGTCTTCAGTTCAGTCTTTTTGACTTTTCAGGACAGAGATAATACCGCAGCATGCTACGGTTTTATCTCCATCCAAAAATCCGGAACACTTGCCGGAATGCCTGAATGCATTAATTTACATTGAAATGTATTAGTGCCGGATCCGTCCTTCCGGTCTGCGCATGTGCAGACCTTTAAAAATGTGAAAAAAATATATAGAAACTGATCCGTTTGTCCGTATGACAAACGGACAGACGGATCTGTTCTTGCAATGCATTTGTGAGACAGATTCGCATCTGGATCAGTCTACAAATGCTGTCCGTTTCCGGCAACGGAACTTCTTGCCGGATCACTCTACCGCAAGTGTGAAAGTAGCCTTAGGCCTCATGCACACGGATGTTTTTTTTGCTGTCCGCAAAACTGATTTCCGTTGTTCCGTGATTCGTGACCGTTTTTTCGTCCATGGGTCTTCCTTGATTTTTGGAGGATCCACGGACATGAAAAAAAAGGCGCTCCTCCTACTGGTAAGTGACAGGTCTGTGCGGCGCATTGCTCATAGCACAGACCTGTCACTTACCAATAGGAGGAGCGCCCGGCCGGTCACAGACAGCGAAGGTAAGTATAATGCTTCTGAAAATTGCTAAGTAACCATGGCAACTAGGACTGCAGTAGCGTCCTGGTTGCCATGGTTACCGATCGGAGCCCCAGCGATTAAACTGGGACTCCGATCGGAACTCTCCGCTGCAACCAATGATGGGGGGAGGGGGGGGGGGGGATTTTAATTAGGAGGGGGAGGGAGGGGTGGCCCACTGGCCACCAATGAATGTACAGTAATACAGGGAAGGGAGGGGAGGCCCACTGGCCACCAATGAATGTACAGTAATACAGGGCAGGGAGGGGGGGCCGTACACTGGCCATCAATGAAGTGAGTTAAATACAGGGGAGGGAGGGGGGGTCACACTGGCCATCAATAAATTTAAAACTGGGGAGGGAGGGGGGGGGGTGCCCCCTCCTGCCTGGCAGCACCTGATCTCTTACAGGGGGCTATGATACGCGCAATTAACCCCTCAGGTCCGGCACCTGAGGGGTTAATTGTGCGGATCACAGCCCCCTGTAAGACATCTGGTGCTGCCAGGCAGCAGGGGGCAGTCATGTACAAAGTTCTTACTATATTTTAACTTGAAGCGTCCCCATCACCATGGGAACGCCTCTGTGTTAGAATATACTGTCGGATATTAGTTTTCACGAAGTGAAAACTCAGCTCTGAAAAAGCTTTTATGCAGACGGATCTGCGGATCTGTCTGTGTGAAAGTAGCCTACGGCCATGGATCACGGACGCCGATGCCAATCTTGTGTGCATCCGTGTTTTTTCACGGACCCATTGACTTGAATGGGTCCGTGAACCGTTGTCCGTCAAAAAAATAGGACAGGTCATATTTTTTTGACGGACAGGAAACACTGATCACGGCCGCGGATGAACAACGGTGCATTTTCCGAGTTTTCAACGGACCCGTTGAAAGTCAATGGGTCCGCAGAAAATCACGGAAAACGGAACGATGGCCACGGATGCACACAACGGTCGTGTGCATGAGGCCTTACTCACACATCAGTGTTTGGTCAGTGATTTCCATCAGTGATTGTGAGCCAAAACCAGAACTGGAGCCTCCACAGACATAAGGTATAAGGCTACATTCACACGAACGTATTTTGTTTGTGTCCATTCCATTATTTTTTGCGGATTGGATGAGGACCCGTTCATTTCAATGGGTCCGCAAAAAAATGTGGACTGCGATCTGCATCCGTATGTCAGTTCCGTAGCCCCGCAAAGAAAATGGAAAATGTCCTATTTTTGTTCGTTTTATGGACAAGGATAGACATTGTTACAATGGATCCACAAATTTGTTTGCGGATCCACAATTTGCAGACCGCAAAACACATGTGGTCATGTGAATATAGCCTAAGGCCACTTTCACACGGTCAGTATTTGGTCATTATTTTTCATCAGTACTTGTAAGCCAAAACCAGGAGTGGGTCCAAAACTCAGAAGAGGCACTTATATTTCTATTATACTTCTTCTCTGCAGGTTCCACCCTTGATTTTGGCTCCCAAATACTGATGCAAAATACTGACCAAATGCTGACCATGTGAAAAGGGCCTAAGGCCCCGTGGCCGTGCTGCGGCCCACAATGCATGAGCACCCACCGTGGGGCAGTGGATCGCGGACACATTCACTTTAATGAAGGACATGTTCTATCTTTTTGCGGAATGGAAGTACGGGACGAAACCCCACTGAAGCACTCCGTAGTGCTTCCGTTCCACACCATTCCGCATCTCTGGATTTGTGGACCCATTGAAGTGAATGGGTCCGCATCCGTGATGCGGAACGCACACGGAATTGTGCCCGTGTATTGCGGATACGCAAATGCGGTCCACAATACGACCACGGAGCGCACACTGAGTGCTAAGGCTACATGCACACGGCCGTGCCGTTTTTTGCAGTCTGCAAACCGCGGATCTCCAAAAAACAGAAGCCGCCCGTGTGCCTTCCGCAATTTGTGGAACGGGCGGCTATTGATATAACTGCCTATTCTTGTCCGTTTTGCGGCCCCATTGAAGTGAAGGCTCCTGTCTAGAGCCGAAACGTCGCATTTCCCTACTGGGGTAAATAAAGATTTTACTTTTTGGAGTGCTGCCGATCTTTTCTAATAAATAAATAAATATATATATATATATATATTTATTTATTAGAAAAGATCGGCAGCACTCCAAAAAGTAAAATTTTATTTACCCCAGTAGGGAAATGCAACGTTTCAGCTCTAAACAGGAGCCTTCCTCATATATATATATTTTTCCTAAACATCACATTTTTCTTTGCATCTGATAAATACACTTATCAGATATTAAGATATTTTTTGTCTTTTTGTGGCTCAGTGAGTTTTTTTTTTCTGTAAATCATTTATCTACAAAACGCAAACTTTCCAGCCTCTTCTTCCAAACTTGGAAGAAGCTTTTGTAGGGACTGGCGTTCTCTCTGTTTTAAGTGTGGGGCCATCTAAACAGTTTGTAGAAGGGTCGCCTGCTGTTAATAACCCTAAATATAGATATCCTACTAGAGAGGATGGAGATGCTGAGCTGTTCAGAGCCGAGCACGTTCTTCTGGAGTCGCTCCTTCCGGTAAATTAGTCTGGGATCCCAGAAGTTGCATGAAGCTTGAGATAAAGAAGATTAGAGGAAGTCCATAAATATAGTTTAAAAAGTAACGTGTCAACAGCAACCCGGACATGCCGAGCTTTTTTTTTTCTTCCTATAGATACGTTTATAACATGTCTTTGCTTCCTGTTTTATTTTTATTTTTTTCTGCTGTATTTTTTCTCCTATACATTTTTCTCTGCTATTTAGTTACTGTCAGAGCCACAGTTGTCTTAGGCCATAGGTTGTGCCTGTGGCCTATCTACAGTATTACCAGATTTTGATATTTTAGTATTCAATTAACTAAGCAAGGCCGAATATTGAAAGACATCGTCTGTCAACCCTGCTGCAATTTTTTTTAATTATTTTTTGGAGTTGGTTGTTTGCATGCTCATAATCGGCAAATTGACTTCTGCAGGTTGGCCCTTTTTAGCCTGTCTTGTGCCATATGTTAAAGGGTGATTGATACTAATGACCTATAAGCAGGATAGGTCATCAGTATATGATCGGTGAGGGTCTGACGTCTGGCACCGACATCGATCAGCTATTTGAAGAAGCTGAGACCCTCCTGTGAAACGTCATCACTTGTCTAGGAAGAGGCCATGAGCTCTGCAGTCTCTTCAAACAGCTGATTGTCGGGGCGGGGGTGCTGGATCCTGAGGATAAGTCATCAGTATTAAACTGTTGGACAACCCCTTTATAATCTATAGTGGAATCTGAAAACGAATATAAAAAAAATAAATCTCTTTGATATGTGGCACTTTATGGGCTCAGCATGCTCTCGGCACTTCGTCTTTTTCCTGCATTTTTTCTCTAGAACTCCTCTAAAAATGTCAGCTATGCAACAAAAAAAGCCTAAATAAAAATCTGCTTCCAACTCAACCTATGGCACATTGTAAAATACAGGAAAAAGCATAGCGATTTTTGCAGTGGATTTGCCTCGAAATGCGTGGTGGAAAATGCTTGCTATGTGTAGACTTCTTTAATGACACAGATGTTTCCTTGTACATCTCATGAGAATCTTGTCTGATGCATTTTTTAACATGCTACTAAATACGCCGCCTCTTCTGAGAAATGTATGATGCTTTTATGTTTGGTGTGAAACAATGTAGCTGGTGCCGTGTGCTTGATGAATGCGTCCCTGGTGTAAATTCAGTCAAATGAAATCCATCTGGGCCCATACACACAACCGTTTCCATTTTGCAGACAGGTATAGGACATGTTCTATCTTTTTGCGGAGCAGTCACATGGATGCGGAAAGAGCACGGATCATCTGTGTGCTTTCCACATCTGTATGTCTGTTCTGCAAAAAGACAGAACATGTCCGCAAAATGCAGACTAGAGACCCTTTGAAGTCAGTCGGCGTGCAAAAAAATGAAGATTTAACATAGATCACATCCGTATTTAGGGTACTTTCACACTTGCGTTGCTGGATTCCGGCAGGCAGTTCAGTCGTTGGATCCGGCAATCTGTATGCAAACGGAAAGCATTTGTAGACTGATAGGGATCAGTCTCACAAATGCATTGCAATACCGGACCCATCTCTCGCGTTGTCATCCAGAAAAACGGATCTGGTATTTATCTTTTTCACATTTTTATAGGTCTACACATGCGCAGACCGCAAAACCAGATCCGTTTTCCGGAACACTTTGTGCCGGATCCGGCATTAATGCATTTCAGTGTTCTGGAATTTTGGACAGAGAAAATACCGCGGCATGCTGTGGTATTTTCTCCGTCCAAAAACCGTACAGGGACTGAACTGAAGACATCCTGATGCATACTGCACGGATTTCTCTCCATTCAGAATGCATTGGGATAAAACTGATCAGTTGTTTTTTCCGGTATTGTGCCCCTAAGACGGAACGCCATACCGGAAAAGTTTAACGCTAGTGTGAAAGTACCCTTATATACAGTACGTACATATAGTTGTGTGAATGCCCCCTTTATACACTGAGGGGGGAGCTCCCGCTGAACACATCAAGCATATTCACCCACCATATTATTTATTTATTTTTTACAGCGGTATAAGAAATCGCCCTAGATTGTACTTTCCTGTACAGTGGGCCTCCGCAAAAAATACATGCGGCGCAGTATACATTGATGTTGATTTATCAAAACTGTTGTAAAGGAAAACTGGACAGCTGCCACATATTCTGTGCAGAAACTGCATCAAGAATGGACGTATTGCTTATTTGATGCAGATTTTAAGCCTAGGCAAAATCTTTGTATGAAGTGCAATGTGGTTTGGAATCAACACAGGACACAGATTAGCTGCAGTTTTCACTATGATGAAAATATATGGAATATGCACTAAAATTCATGTGGAATTTAAAAGCGTTTTACGGGATATTTTTACTGATGAGCGATCCTCTGCATAGTTCATCTGTATCTGATTGGCGGGGGGTTTGACACCCTGGACCCCCCGCCGTTCTGCTGTTTGAGAAGGCACTGCCGCTTGCCGTAGCCCCGCGGCCTTCACTCAGCTCACCTAGCACAGCGCCGTACATAGTATAGTGGCTGTGCTTGGTATCGCAGCTCAGCCCTATTCACTTGAATGGGGTTGAGCTGCACCTAGGCCATGTGACCGACGACAGTGATGTCACATGGCCTAGGACGGGGGTTGGCACCCTCTGGCAATCTAGCTGTTGTGAAACTACAACTCCCAGCATGCATACTTGCACTGCTCTTCTCATAACTCTCTCATAGAAATGAATTGGCCGTGTTGGGAATTGTAGTTTCACAACAGCCGGAGTGCCGAAGGTTGCTGATCCCTGGCCTGGGGAAAGCTGTGAGAAGGCCACGGTGCTATTGCGGACGCCGGTGCCTTCTCAAACATCTGATCGGTTGGGGTCCTGGGTGTGAAACCCCCACCGATCAGATACTGATGACCTATCCAGAGGATGGGTCACAGTATAAAAATTCTGAAAAACCCTTTTAAACCGTATGAATATACCCTAACTTTTATGGATTCTAGTGAAGAGGTAATGGACACCCAGACCCGCTTCTTCTTCTTTTCTGTATGGGTGAGGGCCCCACCTGCCATTTCTCCACTGCTGACCTGTATGACTGACGTTTTGTGACAGTCCCTCTATATAATTTCACCTCCATGGTCTACTATTAGTCAGTATAGACCAGTGATGGTGAACCTTTTAGAGACTGTGTCCCCAAACCTTAACCCAAAACCCACAAATTTATTTTAAAGTGCCAACACCGCAATTTATCCTGAATACTACAGTCTAATACAGTATATATCCTCCATGTACTTTACCATTTGGCTATAATAGCCGGCCTACATTCAGTGCGCTGCCTGTGCTGTTCATAGCGCGCCCTGCGCTGATGAAGGGCAGGAAAAGTCTAAGGCGTATTGGTACACCTTATACTTTTTCCAGGGTGTGGGTGCCCACAGAGAGGGCTCTGAGTGCCGCCTCCGGCACCCGTGCCATAGGTTCGCCACAACTGGTATAGACAGTACAAATATTCCCTTAGAAGGTGCTAACCGGGTGCTGACACCACAGAAGGGTGGGGGAGGGGAGGTTTAGGAAGTTTATCTAGAATGTATATATAACCATCTACACTGCTGCATGGGAAAAAAAATTCCTATTAAAAGCAATGGAGAAAAACTCTGAACTGTTTTTGAAAAAGTAGCACGTCTCGTCAAGCCTCAGAACCGCCTTTTGTCAAAATGTGAACAACACTCCTACAAATTTTTAAGAGCCACATCTGGCTGTGCTTGTAGATGCCTGGCGTGTCCCATGCGCGATCTCCCTCTACGGAAATCTGAATGGATTGGATCTTACTTTTCCACGAGCCTATTGGTTCTTCATAAGAACACGTTGCAAGAGACTCGTTCTCTTCCTAAAAGAGTGGCCGTTGTCCGCGGCGTCGCCTACCACGTAACCGTTGCTTATTCCATCCCCTGCCTTGTCTATGGCTCTCCACTACTGAACCTGTTTGGGTTGTATTTGTACCCCTGCTGCCGGCCCGGCCCTCTTCTCCCTGCTGTCCGACCACACTATATTTAGATGTCATCGTCGTTCCAGAGAAATAAATGGCTGTCTCTGTCTAATGAAGGGAAATTACTTTCTTTAGGATAAGAGGAGGGCAGGAGGCAGGATTTCCTGAGGAAATTGCATGCAGATTCCCAACCCCTCACTTTGAACTAGCCGGCATACAAGAGGGCAGTATGTGAGCTGGTGTTGGCGAGATGATTTAGTGTTATGGGGCATCGGCAGAAAGATCCTACTCTGTCCTAGAGGTAACTTCCAAGACTTAAAAAAAAAAAAAATATATAAAAAATTAAAATAAAAATGTTACAGAGGCTGTGTGTAAAAAAAAAAAATAAACAAAAAAACAACTTTTTAAGGGTGCCCTGGCAGGGTGCAGATTTTACAAAGTTGTCGTTTTTATTGGGGTTTATGCTGCGGATATTTCGGCAGCAGAACACGATTGATATTTTCTTTTGAGTTATGTTGCAGATTACGTCTCCATTTAAAAGAATGGAGACGTTCAGCTACATGAAATCTGCAGGAGTTAATATTCCACAGCAGAACAGAACGCAGGTTGACACGTTTCATCCCTGTAGGTTAACATAGGGGATGTATTTATTTGGTGGATTTCACTGCGGACAATTCAGTAGCTTGTGGCGGCATCCTAATGCCAGGGACAAATGTGCCGGGAAATCCAGCTGAAAATGTTGTGTTTCCGCTGCAAAAACTGCAACAAATTTTTTGTGGGTTTGGATAAGTGTTCACAAATTCTCATCCGCTCTGCTGGTACTTTACAACACTGCAGATTTGCCGCATGCCAGTCTACAGCTAAGGCTACTTTAACACTAGCAGTTTTTGCGGATCCGTCATGGATTTGCAAAAACGCTTCCGTTACAATAATACAACCGCATGCATCCGTTATGTATTATGTCTTCTATAGCTATGACTGATCTGTCATAGAAATGAATGGGGTTGCGTGAAAATCGCAAGCATCCGCAAGCAAGTGCGGATGCGGTGCGATTTTCACGCACGGTTGCTAGGAGATTATCGGAATGGGGACCCGATCATTATTATTTTCCCTTATAACATAGTTATAAGGGAAAATAATAGCATTCTGAATACAGAATGCATAGTACAATAGGGCTGGAGGGGTTAAAAAATAAATAAAATTAAACTCTCTTTAATCCACTTGCTCGCGCAGCACGGCTTCTCTTCTTTCTCCTTCTTTGCTGATTGCAGGAAAAGGACCTGTGGTGACGTCACTCCGGTCATCACATGGTCCATCACATGATCTTTTACCATGGTGTTGGATCATGTGATGGACCATGTGATGACCGGAGTGACGTCACCACAGGTCCTTTTCCTGCAGTCAGCAAAGAAGGAGACAGAAGAGAAGCCGGGCTGCGCGAGCAAGTGGACTAAGGGGAGTTTAAAAATTGTATTTTTTTTAACCCCTCCAGCGCTATTGTACTATGCATTCTGTATTCAGAATGCTATTATTTTCCCTTATAACCATGTTATAAGGGAAAATAATACAATCTACAGAACACCGATCCCAAGCCCGAACTTCTGTGAAGAAGTTCGGGTTTGGGTACCAAACATGCGCGATTTTTCTCACGCGAGTGCAAAACGCATTACAATGTTTTGCACTCGCGTGGAAAAATCGCGCATGTTCCCGCAACGCACCCGCACCTTTTCCCGCAACGCCCGTGTGAAAGAGGCCTTATGCGTCACGTGTGAGCCTGGTCTAAATATCCTGCTGTTCCAATCCCTCTGTTCCAGCTTTGTTTTTACATGTCTACTGCTGACAATCAGTGGCCTCATCTGCTGTTCGTGCACCTGTGACCGCTGGGGCCAGCAATTCCTGTCACATGAATCAGAAATGGCACGCATCTGCAGCAGGCACGGCTTGGGGTTTCCTTATGTACATGGTTTTGTCCGAGACTAGAAAACCTGGTCTGTTTCTAGTAACTGCACCACTTTTGTGCATAGGTTATGGTTGGTATTGCCAACTTGGGAACCTGTCACGTTGAACATTATTTCTGAGCTGCAGGCAGCATGTTGTAGAGTCGGAGGAGCTGAGCAGATTGGTATATTTTATGGGAAAAGCTTCAGTAAAATTGTAATTTATACATTTCATTTCCTGCTCTTTCTGGGCTTTGTAGTCCAGGAGGCGGTCCTATCAGTGATTGACAGCTATCTCCGTATACACAGTCATAGAGTGAAGGCTGTCGATCACTGATAGGACCGCCTCCTTGATTTCAAAGCCCAAAATGAGCAGGAAATGAAATGTATAAAATAAATTAACCATTTTACTGAATCTTTTGCCATAAAACAATACATCAATCTGCTCAGCTCCTCCTGCTCTATAACATGCTGCCTGTAGATTACGCTGCATCTTCATGTTGGTAGGTTCGCTTTTAAAGGGATTTTCAAGTTTGCATCAACTTCTCTTTAAACAATGCTTTATGACGATGGCTCTAATTCTGCAATTTGTTTCTCTTACTTTTACTGCTCCCATCTTCCGTTCTGGGCTGTGGTCACATGATAATCCTTATGCAACTCTTTATTTCCTGTGATGTTCTTTCCACGGGCAGGGCAGTGATGGGGGAGTGTTTATGTAAATGTCTGGGAGGAGCTATAAACTAGCTGGGCATTGTTAGGGGCGGAGCTGGAGCTGTGGCAGAGGAAGGAGAAGTGCATCATGGGTTTGGTTGGATTCGGCCACAGGAAGTGCTGCCTATAGGATGCAATCAGAGTGGTTTACATGGTGAAAACGGTTCAGGAGAGTCCAAATTGGGGAAAAAATAGCATGGTGAAGATGTACATGAGGTAAGTGGTGCTTCCGCCTCACGCATCTTATGGGGTGGATCGGGTGGCTGGAGTTGCAGAAACAGCAAAACAGTAACTGTAGCCTCCCTGGCCACAGCATAGGACAACTTTTTTTGTCTGCAGCCATGAATGGCTTTTTTTCAGGACCTAAAAATTAATGAACTATCGTAATGATTGCTTATCAGTATCCGATCGCAGGGGTCCAGCTCTTGACACCCCCATGGATCGGCTGACAGTAGGAGCACTGATTGGCATCTTGTGTAGCGGCCAGGAGACGACCCCAGGCTCGGTCCCAGCTGTAGTTCTGAAGTCAAATGTAACTTGTTCCATTTGTTTAGTTGTGAAAAATGCCGGATATGGCTAATACCGTCACTTGGCAGCAACGCTGTGCATTTGTGACTCAAATATTATAAAAGATGTCACCGGATCAAGTTAATAATTGGCTTAATTTGAGGAGTGATGGCAAAAATACTAGTGTCGGGGAAGACTATGACTAAAGATTACTGGGAAGACTGGAGTGTTACCTGCATAATGATTAATTGGAATAGAAATCATTGGTCTTATTAAAAGAGCACCTGGCGGGTGACAGATTTTTCTGTCTTTTGTGTTTATTTAATGGTTTCTGTATAAGACACTTTGTCATTTACTGTATTTCCAAAATAAAAATAGTAAAAAAACAAAAACAAAACACAGCGCAGAACTATGTATCCACAGGTATTCTCCTCCTCTTAAAGGGAATCTGATGGCAGAGCTAACTATTTTTCGTAAGGCAAGTAATTGGCATTTCTACTCAGTGGTTTGTGCTTAGGATTTTATTTTTGAGCCAGGGTTGTGCTATAAAACATGACTGCAACACAATATTGTCCTCCTCCATATGGTGGTATACAGATGTAAATGGTACAGTAGCTTATAAACCACTTGCAGCTCCGCTTTTATGTCTCCTTGCGATGATGTCACAGAGTAGTGTTCTCACTTTCTGCTGTGCTGGATCATCTGGGATTTTGGACAGGTCTCGCAGGCCAACATGAAATCCTCCTCACGTGTCCTGGGTTGGCCTCTTGTCTGAAGCATTTCTTCATTTTCTTCTTCCCTATCCTCTTACTTCAGTCTTTGCTGTTTCATATAATTGTGCAGAACTTCGCCCAGAACTGTTCATTACCAGACGTTCCATTTCAGGGGTTTAGTGTTTGATATATTGTCTTTGCTCCAGTTTGCGCCGCACTGTACTTATCCCAAGAACCACGTCGCCGATGCATCTGACATATTTGTTGACTGCATTTAGAATCGTTGGTAATGCCTTTAGTAGATTCACCCCTCACAAAAAAAGAAAGAAAATAATAACATTTCTAACTTTTTTAACCATCGTTCAGTTTACAAGTAGAATGAATTGGCCTAAAAAGTTTCTTACATAGATCCTATAGCGCTGTGTGTACTACCGTCCAGAGCTGAATTCACACTTCTGTAGGCTGCAGAGCGCAGATCTCCCAGCTTCCTTTTCTGACTGTACTGTATTGTGTGCAGTCTGGTGCTGTACAAGTAATGTGTTGCTATATTATAGGACTTTATCGAAGCTCAGCAAGGCCATAGATTGCCTCCAATGACAATTGGCAGAACTGTTAAAGGGGTTGTTTACTTGGTTCTAAATGCATTTACATAGATATCTTCAAAAATTTCCAGACTTGCTAATGCGTCACCACTCACATGGTGACCATAGCTGTGTAAGTGATCAAGCCTAGACGTCAATATTTGTGAATGTCGTTAATGTGTATTTGTCAGAATTCTGCTCCCAGAGCCCCAATTTGTCCCTGTACCCCCACTGATACTGCCATAGAATATTCATGTAACCGTAAGATAAGTCTACAGCCGTACTCTCTCCTTGGTATGTGACCCAGGGGCGTAACAAAAAACCATGGGGCCCCGTAACAAATCTTGGAATGGGGCCCCACTTACACCTTGACCACTTTCAGCAGGGAGTTCATAAAAGCTTAGGATTGGCTTTTCTAAAGCACAGGACTAATGCACATAGTGATGTCACAGTACAGGGATAACGATAGGGGGCAATGCACAGGGTGATGTCACAGTACAGGGATAATGATAGGGGGCAATGCACAGGGTGATGTCACAGTACAGGGATAATGATAGGGGGCGATGCACACAGTGATGTCACGGGACAGGGGGCGATGCACACAGTGATGTCACGGGACAGGGGGCGATGCACACAGTGATGTCACGGGACAGGGGGCGATGCACACAGTGATGTCACGGGACAGAGGGGGATGCACACAGTGATGTCACGGGACAGGGGGCGATGCACACAGTGATGTCACGGGACAGGGGGCGATGCACACAGTGATGTCACGGGACAGGGGGCGATGCACACAGTGATGTCACGGGACAGGGGGCGATGCACACAGTGATGTCACGGGACAGGGGGCGATGCACACAGTGATGTCACGGGACAGGGGGCGATGCACACAGTGATGTCACGGGACAGGGGGCGATGCACACAGTGATGTCACGGGACAGGGGGCGATGCACACAGTGATGACAGGGGCAATAGATACCCTGCACATGGTGTAACTATATTCCGCAGCTCTTTACAGACATTAGCATCCAACTGTCCTCAATGGGGCTCACAATCTAAGGTCCCGATCACTATGTCTTGGAGTATGAAATTGTTGTAGTTTAGAATGGGAACACATTCAGTTTTCTATGCCACCTTACATACATTTCTCACTGACTTCAACTTTTGAGTTAAGATGGGCCCCTTAGTGGTTGGGCCCCAAAGAGGCTGCTTTGTCTGCCACCACGTTAGTTATGCCCGTAGATGTGGCCGTATTTAACTATTATGCATATTAGTGACATATGGAAAGGCTTATTTTACCACGGGGAGTCTTTTTATAAGCTTTCCTCTAAGTCTTTGACAGTCCCCAGCAGTCATTAAGCAAGCCAGCCTAATTAAAGGATTTCTTATCAGTGACACGAAAGTAAATTGCACCCAGTCGCTGCTAAATCATATGGCACATCCGTCTATTGCCAGTAGCCCGCTGACTTCGTTCTCCTCTTCCTCTCTGCGTATTCATTCTCCAAATGTTACATAATCGACTAGCTTCTTAGGAGGTCGTGTTTCAGTGCAAGAATTAGAACCTTTACAAATATTAATTTTGGGCAGGCTGTTTAGAGGGCACGCTCTTACCATTGCTTGGGCCTATGCTGGGAAGGAGCCTGACGGATAAAGAGCTCATTAGACGTGTGATAGCTTCAGATCTCTGCACTGATTTTATATAAAGGCGTATTGCATCTTATTTCATGTTGCTAGGATGTGTCTGACCTCTGGGACCCCCATCGATGTTGAGAATGAAGGAGCTGCAGCGCAGGTTTACCTTCGTGTCCCCTTCGTGGCCCCTGCCCGGCTCCTGAGCACCTGAATGTGCAGAGCATTGCAGCCAGCAGCATTCTCCTGAAACTGTAAAGGGCACCCAGTGCTACATCAGCTCTGCCTCTCCTCCATTGTCATGATCTGCAGGGGATCCCAAAAGCTCAGATTCCCCACACATCATAATGATGGCTTATTCTCACGATACGTCATCACTTTACAAAATGGTATTAACCAGCTAAATCCCTGTGGCTATTGTATGAGATCTACTAAGCTAAATACGCCAGAATTGTGCACCAAAAATGGTTTACATGCTACCATATTCAGGCTACTTTCACACTCGCGTTTTGGACGGATCCGTCATGGATCTGCAAAAACGGACAATAATGAACTGATTCGTTTGTACGATCTGTAATATAGCCAAGACGGATCCGTGATGAACTCCATTGAAAGTCAATGGGAGACGGATCAGTTTTCTATTGCGTCAGAGAAAACGGATTCGTCCCCATTGACTTGCATTGTGTGTCAGGACGGATCCGTTTGGCTCAGTTTCGTCAGACGGGCACCAAAACACTGCAAGCAGCGTTTTGGTGTCCGCCTCCAGAGCGGAACGGAGACAAACTGATGCATTCTGAGCGGATCCTTTTCCGTTCAGAATGCATTAGGGCAAAACTGATCCGTTTTGGACCGCTTGTGAGAGCCCTGAACGGATCTCGCAAACGGAAACCAAAACGCCAGTGTGAAAGAAGCCTTATGTGTTAAAAACATTTTAGCACCTTGCATGTTGAGGGGGGTGATTTTAATGAGAATGGGCTGTTGCTTAAATGCACCAAAATAGTGTCAACATGTTCATGCAACTTTTTGGCACAAAGCGACCAATTGGTGGCGTAAAGTTTAGCAAATCGGCTTCATTGTTTAGATTGTCAACTACTAGAAGTGAAATGCCAACTTCCAGCCATGCACATTGAAATATCTAGATATGGCAAAAATAAATGCTGTACAATCAGCTTTTCTTTTCTTTAATCATCCTGTAGCTTTTTTACAGATGAGGCCTCAAGCACACGACCATATGTATTTTGCGGGCCGAAAAAAAAAACAGATCCGCAAAAAATATGGATGACTGCTGTGTGCTTTCCATATTTTGCAGAATGGAACAGCTGGCCCATAATAGAACAGTACTAGCCTTGTCCGTAATTCAGACAATAGGACATGTTTTTTGCAGAACAGAAATACGGACATACGGAAAGGGAATGCGCCGTATGAGTAACTCCTGTTTTTTGTTTTTTTTTGCGGACCCATTGAAATGAATAGTTTCGTATACGGTCCAAAAAAAGCCGGAACAGGCGAGGAAAGAAAATACGTTTGTGTGCATGAGGCCTAATCGTGATGTTTAGCTGCTGATGTTAGACTCTTGCTCACCAGGATATTGCTTGGATATGCCACCAATGTCTGATAAGTGGGGGCCCCCCCTCCAGGATTCTGATCAGTGGGGGTGCAGGATGTCCGACCTCCACTGATCTGATATTGATGACATATCCCTAGGATAGGCAATCAATATCACTGCGCAACAAGGATTTTGCTACTGAGAGAAGAACGTGATTTATACTAAAATGAGCGCGCTGTTTCCAAATATGAACTCGCAATTTGCCTGACACATCTAGATTTTAAGGGTACTTTCACACTTGTGTTAAACTTTTTCTGTATTGAGTTCCGTCCTAGGGGCTAAATACTGGAAAAAAAACTCATCAGTTTTATCCTAATGCATTCTGAATGGAGAGCAATCCTTTCAGTATGCATCAGGATGTCTTCAGTTCAGTCACTGTACGGTTTTTGGACGGAGAAAATACAGTAGCATGCTGCAGTATTTTCTCCGTCCACAATTCTGTAACACATCTGGCATTTTCAATTGAATTGCATTAATGCCGGATCCAAGTGTTCTGGAAAAAACAGATCCGGTTTTGCGGTCTGCGTAAAAATGTGAAAAAGAAAAATACCGGATCCGTTTTTCTGGATGACAACTAGAGAGATGGATCCGGTATTGCAATGCATTTGTGAGACGGATCCGCATCCGGATCAGTCTACAAATGATATCCGTTTGCATTAGGGCGGCAGTAAACGATTATTTTAGAAATAGAGTATTCTATCGATTTATTTTTTACGATTAATCAAGTATTCTAATAAGAAAAAATGAATTCTTAGACTGTTTTCCTTTATAAAAACTCAGACACCCCTGCCATCAGTCCCCAACATCCTTCGTTCCCCCCTGTGTGATCAGCCCAAGTGCTCCACTATTCCCCCCCAGTGCCCTCGGCTCCACTATCCCCCCAGTGCCCTCGGCTCTCCCCCCTTGTGAAATGATTCCCCCCCCCCCCCCCCCCCCTCCCCCCTTGTGAAATGATTCCCCCCCCCCCCCGCTCCTCCTGACACCCGGAGTGCACAGAGTCATTGGTTGCTATTTGGCCTTAGTCGCACCAACTTACCTTACCTCCACTATTCCCCACCCCCAGTGCCATTGGCTCCACTATTCCCCAGTGCCTTCAGCTCTCCCCCCCCCCCCTCCACCCCAGAGCCAGCAGCTATTTTTTACAATTTTTTTATTTTGTTTTTTACTAGAAACTTAAAATATATATTTTTAAAACTTTTAAATTTTTCACTTTTTTTGTACCACTCGGGGACTTCAACATTTGTGGGTCTGATCCCCTTTACAGTGCATGACAATACTATTGTATTTCACGGATACCGGCGCATACAGCAGGGGTCCAGCTATCAGTGACTTTTGGAATCCTGCCACGGATCGGACGGGTGCAGCTCCTGCCCGATCAGCGTGCTGTACATGTACGGCGCTGGGTGTTAAGAGGTTAGACCAGTAGCACACGATGTAGAGAATCCAGTGCCTGCCCCTCCCACAGCAGGAATTGCAATTGAAACAGACGGTTCTGATACTAATGAAGAAGATGTTGATTGTCACAATGTATTTCCTGATCCAGGAACTGGAGGGTCAAGGGCACTTGCTGAACTAATCAGATTTAGATGATCTGGTGAAGGATCTGTCATTATCTAAAGAAAAGTCAGAACTGCTAGCTTCTACACTTCAGAAATGGAATTTGCTACAACGAGGCACAACAATCTTCACACTTTTGTCATCGACACACCAGGTTAGCTGCATACTATGCAATGGAAAGTGATGTCTGTTTCTGTACTGATGTAAATGGTCTTATGACGAAGTTAGATGGTACACATGTTCCCGATGAATGGAGGCTATTCATAGACTCTAGCAAAACAAGTTTGAAAGCTGTCTTGTTGCACAATGTGTAACGAAAAACCATCTGTTCTACTGTAGTGTTGGGCGAGCATGCTCGGCTGAACACCAGTTCATCTTGAGCATCGCTATGCTCGGCACATCGCGGTGTTCAGCCGAATGTTGCGTGTGCTCTAGCGCGATGCTTGAGTCAGTGTATTGAAATCTAGTTTAGCCTCTATTTCTGAAAAGAGGTAACGCAGCTCTATAGTGTTGTGGTTAACATTCTTGGCTGTAATGTAGAAGGTTGTGAGTTTGAATCCCGCCAGAAACTTTTCATAAATAGAGGCTAAATTAGATTTAAATACACTGGGGTGTCCCCAAGCACTGACTCCATATATGGACATTCCTATATATGGAGTCAGAGCAGGGACTCCTAAGCCGAACTAGAGTCCCGACGCCCTCCCCTCTTTAGAGCAGGGGGTGCCTGGTTTAATGCTCGGGTTCTCCCATTGACTTCCATTGTGCTTGGGTGCCCTGTAGAGCACCTGAGCATCGGGAAGTGTTCTACTAGAGCACACGAGCACTTTGGTGCTCAACCAACACTAATCTGTTCTTCCATTGGTTCATGCGGTTGGAATGAAAGAGACCCATACTTCTATGGAGTTAATTTCGAAAATGATCAAATACTCGGAACATAAATGGAAAATTTGTGCTGACCTGAAAGTGGTAGCACTGCTGCTTGGCCTACAGTTAGGGTATACAAAGCATATGGGTTTCTTGTGCCTATGGAACAGTCGTGATGACAACAATCATTACAAAATGAGAGAGTGGCCTCTCAGAGTCGAGCACACAGTTGGTCAGTACAATGTACAACACAAATCACTGGTTGATCCACTTCAAGTTTATCTTCCACCACTTCACATTAAACTTGGTTTAATGAAAAATTTTGTAATTGCACTTGATCGTGATGGAAATGGTTTCCAGTATTTGATGGAGATGTTTAGCACACTGAAAACTGATGCTAAAATAAAGGTCGGAATTTTTAATAGACCCGAAATCAACAAACTAATGCATGATGACACATTCAGAACAAAACTCAACCCTCTGGTACATGCAGCTTGGGATGCATTTGTGCTAGTAGTGCAGAACCTCCTTGGGAACAGACGAGCTGCAATCGATGCTGAATTAGTAGACCACAAGCTTACGGCATATGAACAACTTGCATTTCTTACATTCCCATCTTGACTTTTTCCCACCCAATTTGGGACACGCAAGTTATGGAACCGCTCTACATGTTCATCAAGATATTTCTACAATGGAGAACAGGTTCAAGGCCGCTGGAATCCCAACATGATGGGGGACTACTGCTGGTTTTTGCAACGGGAAAATATGACTGTTCACAAACGCAAAACCAGATGCCTGAAGCACTTTTAACAGCACTGGGCCTTGCTCAAGTAAGACTTTTAAACTGAAAAACTGAAATTTTGTTCCATTACATTTTCATACACTGTTTACTACGCAAACTTTAATGTAGATCAGGTAATTGTTGGAGTAAAACTCGTTCTGTTCAAAATTATTCAATGCTTTCCAAGTGCTTAATTCATTTAGGCATACTTATGCATAGCAAAATTTTGTGACGTGTTATAACAATTCTGACTTCGGATTTGTAATCCGCACACTCTATTTAGTATAGGAAAAATGTTTTTTGCCCAGTAGCACACGAAAGGTTTTTTTTTTTTTTTTTTTTTTTTGTGTGGTGCATCGAACTCCCTGAAAAGCTCTTTAATAAATGTCCTCCAAATATTATCACTTTGTTGCTCCACACTTGAATTTTTAAGTTTAGAAAAAAAGGTCTTAGATCCTGGAGAAGGAAAGATATTTTTTTAGCCTTTGATTATTTTGCCATGCTCTCGGGTTTTGCTTGCCCTGGGTGTCCTCTGTAAGCATCGGGCCTAGGAGCTTTATCTACGCGCTTACAAGGTGATATTTTTCATGTCCGCCAGAATAAAACAGATCTGCTGCCATGTAAACACAAAGCCACAAAACTAAACTGAATCCTAAATACTCGAGAGACAAAATAATCGCCTCTAGCTCTTTAAATAAACTCCGATGCTTGTTTATAAGAAAAAATAAATGGTGCATAGTGAACTGTGCAAAAAGTGTAAGACCTCATGGACGAAAACTGAGGATACAAGGAAAAATGGAAGTTTCTGCTTAGGAAAATGCTGGCAGCAGATAGTTCTGTCTGTATGAGAGGAAGGGCAGTGTTTACAGAACGATTGAACAGAATATAACTAGGTTCTCCAGCTTTCTTTCAGAAAAAAGCTTACAGTGAATGCGTCCTCAGAGAATGACCTATTGATTTGAATCACATTTTTATATTTAACATATTTTTTTTTTTAAAGAATTTTTTATGTTTTTAAATTTCCATGTCTATCTATATTTAGACAAAAACATAAGATCCTGCAGTTTTCGCACCGGCCACTAAGCCTAATAGGCGCCACTTCTTGGTCTGTACAGATCACCACTTAATCATGTTCAGGAAATGGAATAAATCTGCAATCAGAAAATAAAAACAGATTGGAAAAAAAGTTGTTACTATGTGGTTTAACTTGCAAATAAAGTTTTTGGTGCTGCGTTTCCTTTAAAGGGAACCTGTCACCACCCTGGACCGTTTGTAACTGTTTGTATGGCTCTGTAGCTCTGCTATAGTCATTTGTAAATATACTTTTTGTCCGTATCGATCTTCTCTATCCCCCCAAAATACGCTTTTATAAATATGCTAATTAGGTGAAAAGAACCCAAAGGGCTGTTCTTATCCTTGCTGGAGGCCAGCCGCGTCCATCAGCAGTGAGCCCCGCTCCTCCCTGCTCTTCTTCTTTCCATCTCCTAGCTGCATTGACGTCCTCATGCTGCCTTTCCAAATATCGCACCGTTCTGCTGGCGCGTGCACAGTGGAGTTATTGAAGCCACTACCAGAAGAGTATAACAGACTGCGCAGCTGCACAGGGACTTGCGCCTATGCAAGATTTTAAGCTGGACTCCAGCACAGATAAGTACAGCCCATTGGGCTCTTGTCACCTAATTAGCATATTTCTAAAAACCTGTTTTTTAGGGGTAGAGAACATTGAATTGGATATAAAGGTATATCTACAGTTGGCTACATCAGAGCTCCAAATTCCCTTTAAAAGAGTATTTCCATACTATAGTATTGATGACCTATCCATCAATAACAGGTGAGTGGAGGTCAACTCCTGGAACCCAACACAACAGTACAGCTCCATACACTGAGTAGTGGCCGTGAATGGTAACGCAGCGCTGCGCTTATTCATTTAAAGGGAATCTGTCACCAGTTTTATACTCCTCTGACGGAATGGTTCCGCATACGGTCCGCAAAAAAAACTGCACGGAAGCGGGAAAGAAAATACGTTCGTGTGCATGAGTCCTTAGGGAGGGGAGTGCTGAGAGCTCATAAATAGGAGGACTCCAGCACTCTGCTTGAGCACACTCAGTTGTGCTAAAATCTATACTGAGCAGCTAAAGGAAGTGACCCAGTGTATTGCTCAGGAGGGCATCTGCCACAGATAGGGCAGCATTAAAATGGTGACAGATGGCAAGCGTCCTCCTGTGAGCCCGAGCCAAGAACCGCTTCAAGTAGCGGCTGCCATTGGAAGGGTCAGCATGTCTACATTACCTGTAGTCGGACCTGCAGCTCTTTTGTAGCCAAGATATAAAAGGAGCTTTGTTTTTTTTTATGGTATTAATGGCTTGTAGTTCCTTTTTATGGTAGGGGTGATTCTCTTGACACGGGCATTAATAATGCTCCTATTATCTGGGTTGAGCACCTTGTGTAATGTACTTCTGTTCCAATATAAGGAAGCTGCACGGGCTGTTCTCCTGCTTCGGCTGTGTCCTGCATCTCAATGTGGATTTCTAGCTGTTGCTGCACAAAGGATGGCTAGTTCTCTATTCTTACAGACTCCAAGTTGATCAGAGTTTCCTTGATTTTGGTTTACGTGTGACAGAAAGCTTAAGGCTATGAACACCTTAAGGCCTCGTTCACTCTACCGTTTTTTTTTTTTTCGTTCCGCTGGCTGTTTTTTGCGTTCCATATACGGAACCATTCATTTCAGTGGTTCCGCAAAAAAAACAAAGCGGAATGTACTCTGTATGCATTCCATTTCCGTTTTTCCTTTCCGTTGAAAGATAGAACATGTCCTATTATTGCCCACAAATCACGTTCCGTGACTCCATTCAAGTCAATGGGTCCGCAAAAAAACGCAATTCACCTTTTACCACCAAACGAAGTGTGAATAAATTTCAAAATATGAAATTTGCTCCTCTCTAACCATTAACCCTGTAGAATAAAAAGTTTAATTTTTTTTTATAGACTAATCCATATATAATTTTTTTTTGCCAAAATGAGTGAAATGCAATCCTAAAAAAAGTTGCTGCAGGTGTTCATAGCCTTTAGTGTTTTGTCAGTTTAATGCACATAAAGCTTCACCCTTAGGGCTCATGCACACGGCCGTGTCGTTAATTGCGGATCCGCAAAAAACTGATGCCGCCGTGTGCCTTCCGTGATTTGCGGAACAGGAGGCCCATTATAGAGATGCCTATTCTTGTCCGCAAAACGGGGGCATCTTTTGCGGACCCATTGAAATGAATTGTTCCGTATACGGAATGCAAAATTCTGTCGTGTGCATGAGCCCTTATTGAATGAAACTGACTTTCTGTTGCAGAAATTTTCTGCAACAAAATCTGCCTTGTGTGAAGGCACCCTTGTGATGCACCAAATTTTTCAAAGTGGCTTATATTGGATGCTAGACAAAAACCTCTAAAGATGCACCGTATATAAGTTTATACCACCTATTGGCTGACTTTGTGCTAAGATGTTGGTGCAACTTAAACCTCGGTTTTCCCAGCCATGTCCCTACATACTAAGGCTACTTTTACATCTGTGCTTTCCCTTTCTGCTATTGAGAATAGCGGGGAAAACCGCTTCAGTTTTGTCCCCATTCATTGTCAAAACTGAACTGAAGGGAACGGAGTGCACCAGAATGCATTCCGTTCTGTTTCATTGTGTTACTATGACGCACACAAAAAGGATAGAAGCAGAGTTATTAAGTGCATCCTGAGATGCGGATCAAGGTGGTGTAAGTCAATGGAGACGGATCAGTTTTCTCGGACACAAGAAAAAGGATCAGTCTCATTGGCTTACAACGGTTTTAGAGACGGATCCGTCATGGCTATTTTAGAGATAATACTACCGGATCCGTTCATAACAGATGCAGACGGTTGTATTATCATGAGGGAAGCATTTTTGCCGATCCATGACGGATCCAGACGAAACGCAGATGTGAAAGTAGCCTAAGGCTACTTTCACACTTGCGGCAGGACTGACCCGACAGGCTGTTCACCATGTCGGATCCGTCCTTCCGCTATTTCGCCGTGCTGCCGGACCGCCGCTCCGTCCCCATTGACTGACTATAATGGGGACGGGGGCGGAGCTCCGGCGGTGCACGGCGAAAGCCGCAAGACTAAAAAGTCGGACATGTAGGACTTTTTAGTCCGGCGGCTTTCGCCGTGCTGCGCCGGATCTCCGTCCCCGTCCCCATTATAGTCAGTCAATGGGGACGGAGTGGCGGTCCAGCAGCACGGCAAAATAGCGAAAGGACGGATCCGACATGGTTAAGAGCCTGTCGGATCCGTCCTGCCGCAAGTGTGAAAGTACCCTAAGCCATGACACTTTGTTGAGCAGGATGCAATCAATATCTAAAACATATAATGTGGTGCAAAACGTTTATGCCTTTGGTGTAGGGTTGGGCGATATACCGGTATCGCGATATACTGTGGAATCAAAAAAACGGCGATATCGCTGTTTCCTAATTACCGCACTATTTCGTGACTTCATAGAAGCGGTCATGTGCGCTGACCGCTTCTATCTGTGTCCGCGGCCGCCCGCCCCAGCATGAACCGATACTGGACATTTGCAGAGTACTTGTACTCGTGCAAATGTCCCCGATACCTGCTGGCCGCTTGCGGCGGCGCTCTCAGCAATTCGGCGTGGGGGAAGGAATACTGTGACTCGCATTCCCGGCACCCGACCTCTGAGTGGACGCTGTGATCCGTGCAATTAGCCCCTCAGGTGTGGCACCTGAGGGGTTAATTGCGCGGATCACAGCGTCCTCTGAGGTCGGGTGCCGGGAATGTTCTTCAGTCTCTGACTCTTCATTGGTGGCAGTGCGCCCCCCCTCCCCCTTCCCCGCCTCCCCAGTATTAATCATTGGTGGCAGTGGCCACAGGGTCCCCCTCCCCCCCATCATTGGTGGCAGTTCCGATCGGAGTACCAGCAGTGTAATGCTGGGGCTCTGATCGGTTACCATGGCAGCCAAGACGCTACTGAAGTCCTGGCTGCCATGGTATGTTAGTGAGCAGCATTATACTCACGTGCGCCGTGGCCGCCGGTCGCTCCTTCTCATAAGTCTGTGCGGCGCATTGCTAATGCTATGAGCATTAGCAATGCGCCGCACAGACAGAAGGAGCGACCGGCGGCCACGGCGCACGTGAGTATAATGCTGCTCACTAACATACCATGGCAGCCAGGACTTCAGTAGCGTCTTGGCTGCCATGGTAACCGATCGGAGCCCCAGCATTACACTGCTGGGACTCCGATCGGAACTGCCACCAATGATGGGGGGGAGAGCAGGGGCAGGGGGACCCTGTGGCCACTGCCACCAATGATTAATACTGGGGAGGGAGGGGGGGGGGGGCGCACTGCCCACTGCCACCAATGATGGGGGGGAGGGGTGGGACCCTGTGGCCACTGCCACCAATGATTAATACTGGGGGGGGTGGGGGGGGGGTTGAGTTACCAGAGGAGGGCTGATAAGAGGGAGAGGCTGGGGGGCTGATCAGAGGCTGGGGGCTGTTTTTTGGACTTTTGGTTGGTCAGTGGTCACAAAATAAATGTTATTTATTTAATTGGTATCGTTAATTAACGTCTCCTTGTGGCTGCCCCCATACAGTGTAACGTCTCCTTGTGGCTGCCCCCATACAGTGTAACGTCTCCTTGTGGCCCCAAGTGTTTTTTTTCTTCTAAATGGGCATTTATCGCGATAAATTTCTTAATATCGTTATCGTGGGAATATTTTTTATATTGTCCAACCCTACTTTGGTGCAATTTTAGCCATAATTCTGGTGCATTTAGCTCAGTAAACCTGTAAGTTGTCTGCAATGCAGTATAGTTTTTTAAATTATTTTTATTCACTAATGTTTTTTGGTCGAGTGGACAAAAATTGTGTGAACACGGCCATAAAAAGCTGCAGCCACGCCCCCAACTATGGCAAAGCTTAAGGACATGTTACATTGGTAATCAGGGTTAATCGAGTAAATCCGCAGTGCAGAAATGCAATTCCTTGTGGCTGCCGTCCTGGTAACAGTTAAGAGTTTATATTGTTTTAAATGAGAATCCGTTGTGCCCCTTCTTCAGATTGTCCGGGCTTCTTGGTAGACCTCTTTATCGCTTGACCAAAAAATGTGTGTGACATATTTCTTTCTGACACTAATATCCCGAACTGTCACTGTCCATCACAAATTACATGGAGAGCAATCGCTTCAGCTGATGGATCCAAATGCCTAACTGAGGAATGGATAGTGGGTGCCTTCAAACTTCATTATGGAAGAACTGATGCTTTCCATGCATTGAATAATATGTAGATTTAAAGGGAATCCTTTCACTTGGCTATCTGTTGCTTTATTAAGTGCACCAAAGGCGGGCTCATGCTACTATCTGCACCACTGCTCTTCCTGTTGCCGCTGTCAGCCACTCCCTCTGCTGCTTGATGGCCAGGGCCAGGTAAGATGACTAGCAGAGGAAGGAAGGGTGCACAGATTAGCTTGGGTACGCCGTCATTGCACTTAAGTGCTCATTAGTGTATGGCTAAGGGTACTTTCACACTAGCGTTTTTCTTTTCCGGCAAAAGGGCTCAATGCCGGAAAATAACTGATCAGGATTATCCCCATGCAGTGCTCCAGACAAAAAAAAATTACCAGGAGCCATTGGCTCCTAAACTAAAAAATTTAGGAGCCAAATTCAATTTTTTAGTTGCCAAATTTAAAATGCATATAATTTTTAAAAAAGGACTTTGAGAAGATGAGACGCAGGTGCACTACATATAGGAGAAAACAGCACCACATACCTCTCACATCCAGGGACATTTTCTGGGGGACAAGGTGACTAAAAATGGCGAATTGCGTGGTTTAGAGTTTTTTTTTCTGTTACGGCCTTCACCGAGCGGAAATATTTTTTTATATTTTAATAGCTCACACTTTTTGGGACGTGGCAATATGTAATATGTTTATTCTTTGTTTGTAAATTTTATATGTAAAACTGGGAAGGGGGCCATTTAAACTTTTAGTATTTTGGTGTTTTTTTTTTTTTTTTTTTTTTTTTTTTTTTTTTTTTTACTTTTTATTTAATAACCATTTCTTCCCTTAGGGACTAGAACCTGGATCTTTTCATCCCTTGTGCTATTCACCCTGATAGAGCTCTATCAGGGTGAATAGGATCTCACATCTCCCTGCTGCCCTGGGCTCTGTGCACACAGCAGCAGGGAGCTGAACATGGCAGCCAGGGCTTCAGTAGCGTCCTGGCTGCCATGGTAACTATCTGAGCCCCAGCAGTGTAATCTGCCACTGCCACCAATGAAGGGGGTGGGACCCTGTGGCCACCATATAACAATGGGGGGGGGGGGGGGGGGGACACGACGACTTGTGGCCAGTGATAAGGGGGGGGGGGGAGAGGCTTTGGGAGAGCGCACTGCACCACCAATCAATGTCTAAAGAGGACCTTTCATGGGTCCAAAGAATATGTACTTAGTAGCAGGATGCATAGAGCGGCGCCCAGGGATCTAAGTGCACTTACTATTATTCCTGGGCGCCGCTCCGTTCGTCCGCTGTGGCCCCCGGTATTTTCAGCATTCAGAGCAAGGAGGAGGAGGAGGAGACGCCAGTGTCTCTCCTTCTCCCTGACAGCAGCGCTGTCCAATCACAGCGCAGAGCTCAGAGCCAGGGAGGTTTTTTCCTCCCTGGCTCTGAGCTCTGCGCTGTGATTGGACAGCGCTGCTGTCAGGGAGAAGGAGAGACACTGGCGTCTCCTCCTCCTCCTCCTCCTCCTCCTCCTCCTTGCTCTGAATGCTGAAAATACCGGGGGCCACAGCGGACGAACGGAGCGGCGCCCAGGAATAATAGTAAGTGCACTTAGATCCCTGGGCACCGCTCTATGCAGCCTGCTGATAAGTTCATATTCTTTGGACCCACGAAAGGTCCTCTAACTCCTTTATACAATTGTCTGCAGCGGTATCACAGATCCAGCACCCGGCCTCAATAACAGGGCATGCGATCTGGGGCACCTGAGGGGTTAATGGCCGCGGCTCGCATGCCCTGTTATTGAGGCCGGTGCCGGGTCTGTGATACCGCTGCCGACACTTATGTTTTACATTCATTGGTGGCGCAGTGGCGACAGCTCCTCCCCTCCTCCTCCCTGCTATATCCCCATTGGTGGTAGTGGCGGCCGCGTCACAGTGGAGAGGGAGGGACTCCTTCCTTCTCCACTGTGCGGTGTGCTAGTGAAGAGAACGTAGGCTGCGCAGGATCGCGGCGGTACAGTCACAAATGGCGACAAGACTAAAAAGTCTTGTCGCCATCTGCAAATTTTAAGGCGCATTGGCGCCATCTGGAGCCCTGCCATGCATTCTGAATGGAGAGTAATCCGTTCAGGATGCATCAGGATGTCTTCAGTTCAGTCATTCAGTCGCAGACGGATCCGGCATTTTTTTCCAAAGGAATGTATTCGTGCCGAATCCGGCATTCAAAATACCGGAATGCCGCATCCGTCTGCGCAGACCGAAAAAAAGGTGAAAAAAAATAAATGCCACATACGTTTTGCCGGATGACACCGGAAAGCCGCATCCGGCATTTCAATGCATTTTTTTGACTGATCATGCATTTTTAAGGCTGATCAGGATCCTGATCAGTCTTACTAATGCCATCAGTTTGCATACGTTTTGTCGGATCCGGCAGGCAGTTCCAGTGACGGAACTGCTTGCCGGATCACTCTGCCGCAAGTGTGAAAGTAGCCTTAAAAGTACATTAGTTATAGATTTGTTACAATGGTTGCAACTCACAATGGTCATCCCGGAACCAATTAATATTGTAACCTGAGGGAGCGCTGTATATCAGTTTCAGGAAAAGCTGGGTTACATGCCTGTCGTTATGTCAGTCTAGAGCACAACATTCCGCTTCTGTGATCCGGAATGAACAGTCTGTACATGATGTTACACTGTATTGTTCTGTTAAGTGGATGTACAATGTAGCCTGTGTACTTGGGTTTTAAAGCTACCGCTAGTGTCTGTATTTCCCCTTGGAGTTAGCGCACCATTGATTTAATTAACAGTCTGTAAGACCGCCCCGTGGGAGAAATACACAGGTTTTATAAAACCATTAGCATGAAAAAGTAACAAAAAAAACTTTCCTGCATTTCCTTAACACCTGCAGAATGAATACATTGGAATATTTTTAAATAACTTCAGCTTAGTAGATGGGATTTTCTATATTATGTGGTTCCATAGACCTGTTTAGGACATGGACTCAAATGTCCTTTCCCCATATATCTGTTTTCTAGGGGGGGGGGGAGAAACTACACCGACATTATAAAGGCTAGTGTTGGGCGAGCATGCTCGTCCGAACACCATTTTGTCTCGAGCACATGTGCTCGAGCGCGATGCTCGTGTCTCCTCCCCGCACGTTTGATGGCTGCTACGCTATGATCAGCGTAACCATCCCACTTCTGTGTCTACTGAAACTGTTGCTGCTCAAAATGAAGGTGGACGCTTTGCATGTGGAAGAGGTGGAAATGGGGGAAGACACAGGGTGATAGCCAGACCACCCTCAGTTCGTCTTCTCAGCGCGAATTGGATGAGGAGGAGCAGGAGACAATTGCCTCCGCTACAGAGGGTAGTACCTATAGAAGGTTTATTCCATCTGTTCAGCGTGGATGGGCCAAAGAGGATGACGAGATTGAGAGTCATCCTCCTGATGAGGAGAGCGAAGTCTTGTCTGTTGGGACCCTGGCACACATGGCTGACTTGATGTTAGGCTGCCTTTCCCGTCACCCTCGCGTTATACGCATTTTGGCCAACACAGATTTACTGGTTGTTCACCCTTCTCGACCCCCGCTACAAAGAGAACTTCCGATCCTTCATTCCTGTGGTGGAGAGGACTAGCAAAATAGTGCAATACCAGAAGGTCCTTGTGGAAAAATTTCCATCTGACAACGCTGGCTGCAGAGTACGTAGTTCCTTGGCCAACCGAGGAGGGGAGACGAGGAGGGGAACACACAGCAGTTCCAACAGAGGCAGAGCAACACTCTCCAAGGCCTGGGACAGTTTCATGACACCCCGCCAGCACCCTCACCCTGATGCGCGGCCTAGTGTCACAAGGAGGGAAAAATTTTGAAAGATTGTGAAGGAGTACGTAGCAGACCGTGTCAGCGCCCTCAGTGATTCCTCTGTGCCTTACAACTATTGGGTGTCCAAGCTGGACACATGGCATGAACTGGCGCTTGGAGGTGCTGGCCTGCCCTGCCGCCAGCGTTTTGTCAGAGCGGGTATTTATTGCTGCTGAGGGCATAACAACTGATAACTCATCCACCTGTCAACTTAAAATGCTGACAGGTTGACTCTTATCAAAATGAACAAGGCCTGGATTGCCCCTGACTTCTCTACTCCTCCACCAGAAGAAAGCGGCTGAACATAAAGGCACTTTAAATGTGGCTTTTATGGTGTATTGAATATACTGTATTCCCATGCACCCCTTCCACCACAAAAAAGGGTATATGGTTCAATCTCCCTTTTCTCATCCTCCTCCATCATATCAACATGCTTATTAGGCTGCCCTCGCTCCTAATGTTTTATAGGGTCAGCTCAGCAGCAGGCCCTCCACCATAATGTTTTAGATGGTCAGATCAGCCGCAGGCTCTCGCCCCTAATGTTTTAGATGGTCAGATCAGCCGCAGGCTCTCGCCCCTAATGTTTTACAGGGTCACCAGCAGGCCATCAATCATAATTTTTCAACAGTGTGTATGATGCCCCCCTTTATGTGTAATAAAGGGTGTATTGGAGCGCCGGCTCCTTGTAATTTTTGGCAGCCCTTTCACTTAGTGCATAGGCTTTATTAGTGTAGGAGTCCCACTACCTGAACAATTGTACCACATGGCAGCACTTGTAATTGTTGGCAGCACTTGCACTTTATATACAAGTAAATATACAGGAAAGAATGTTTCCTGACAATTTTTCCTCTAAAATCTATTTTATCTTCTGTTTTGTGCGTATTATTGTCACTCTGTAAAAGTGGCATACTACTCGGACAACATCGTTCCCAGCAGCGACCTGGGAGTCCAAGATGCATCCAGACATCCTCCCCATGCTGTTCCCGAACCATTTCAGTGGTGTTTCCATCAATTTCTGCCCTTTTCCTGTGAAGCAGACACCCTCCTCTCTTCAGAGCAGGGGATGCCTGGTTTAATGCTCTGGTTCTCCCATTGACTTCCATTGTGCTCGGGTGCTCTGTAGAGCACCCGACCATCCCGAGGTGTTCTATTGGAGCACCCGAACACTTTGGTGCTCGATCAACACTAATTAAGACCAATAAAAGCGTGCCTGCTGCTAGCATCCGTGTCAGTGATGACATCTGTGATAAAGATGGCCGGTGGTTCATCCATGAAGGTATCCGTGAAGAATCAGTGTTTGGTCCATGTGCCATCCATGTGTTGCACGGACACTGCAAGGCTGAAAATAGTTTTCTACAGAATCTTCTAATAACTATCCATAAAAACCAAGGACCAAGCACAAATGGCATCCATGTTGTTGGTGGTCTTTACAGATCCGTAGACTAGAAGTGCATGAGGGATCCATAATCACAAACAACATAGAGCCTGCTTCTGTGGCATCACATAAAAATATATGTGTGAATCGGCACTGGACCCATGTGAGGTACACGGCTGGTTCTAGGTTTGTTAGAAAGAGATTGTCATGTCCTGTAAGATGTCTGATTTTCATATTTTACACCAATCATGGCATATTCCCTTTAAATTTCATTTGGCTTTCGGTGCATATTCTGTACCGAAATCAGTTGGCTGGTGTTTACAGTGGAAATCTTCATTGATCGGGGTCATATCCGTGGCATGACAAACTACGCATCTGCAGGAGAAATCAGAGGGTCTGCCTTAGATTTCTACCATGGTCTCCATGGCAAATGCATGTCAGATTTTTCCAGTTATATTTTGCTGTATGAACATTCCCTGAGTGATGATTGCCGGCATCTGCAATGACTTCTTAACCACTCGTTACTTCAGTCTCATGAAGTTTTGCTCACCCTTAGGGACTAAGCGTCAGGAGGACGTATTCATCTATGTCCTATCTGTCAATAGTCTGATGCCTGAAACGTCATAGGTCTTATGGTAAATGTCTCTGCTGCTAAGACTGCATTAACTTGGTCTTATTAACTATGGGAGGGAAATGTCAAAGGGCTGTAGTAAATCTCCATCTTTTATAAGTGGCACATGTTAAATTAACGAAGGAAGAGGGTTATTTATATCAGTGTTAGCAGGTCATGCTGGGAGTTGTAGTTGTGCAGAGGCGTCACAGGTCAGGGTCCTCTGTGCTATCTGATCGCAGCACTGCAGACATCCCAGTAATAGGATATGTGGACTATTTGCTGGCCGCCTCTCTGCCTCTCGCTGCATCCACAGTCTTGCGTGTTTCACGAAGGGATAATTCACACAACCGTATGAATGGGTCCGCATCAGTTTTGCAAAATTGCATACCCATTCATTTCAGTGGGGCTGCAAAAGATGCGTACAGTGCGCTGTCCGTATCCATGGCCCCGCAAAAAAGATAGAACATGTCCTATTGCCCGTTTTGTGGATAAGAATAGGCATTTCTGTAACAGACCGCCCGTTCCATTCCACAAATCACGGAACGCTCACGGACGGCATCCATGTTTTGCGGAACCGCAATTTTGCGGCTGCAGGTGTGAAAGAGGACTAAGGGCTCATTTGTACGTCCTTGTCCGTGGAATGGTAGGATCCCGGACATTTAGGAGGGATCCACATGGGATTGGGGTCATCCCTATGTCTGTTCCCTTGATAGCTTTAGCAGGAATATTTCCCGCCATTTTTAGTGTTGCCATCTCCGGGCAGATTGCCTGGGATGGCAACATGGATTTGATTGGGGTTGCCAACGCTTGGGCAATTTTGCCCTGGTGTGGCAACCTTTATTCTATTGGTTAAAAGTTTGGCCAATGACGGTGCTGGATATTCACATTTCTTTAGCCTTGGTGACAAGGCTGTGATTGGTTATGGCTTAGGGACTTGAGGGAATAAATATGCGGGTACAGCAGACGCTGGGACGTTGCCTCATCTGAGAAGAGAAGATCGTCGCTGCCCCGCCCGCCCTCCCAATATGTTGTGGCGTTTTTCGGGTCACGGCTTGTGTTGAAAGTTTATGGGGTATGAGTTGTTGATAAATCTTCAATTTTATCTTGAGCTTATGGCTGAGCTTATGTATTGTTTTTTTATCAGAGTTTAAATGAATATGTTTAAATTGAGTTATTAATGTTATTTATTAATAAAAGCCGTGGCCAATTTATGAAAATGTATTTATATTGTTAATGATATTGTAAGTGGGGTATGACCTTTTATCCCATGTCTGTAACTCCATGGCCTGTGCTCAGACTGTTATGCCGTCTGTGATCCATCCATGCTCGACCCATAGTTCCGGGATTTTCAGTCTGTTTTATCGACATTGCTATCAAAGCAAAGCAGCTACTGTCAAGAGGCGCCAAATCTATCACGCAGTGTGTGCCACTGATAAATTTGGCCCCACATTTTGATTAACCTTTACAGGATTAGTAAATGGTGGGCCATTGTGTGTTGCGTCAAATGTTCACCTTCCCTGCAGCGCCTCCATAAGGAGAAATGAATTGTTGCATAATTGCGGAAGGCCGGTTTTTGCGGATCCGTCATTTGCGGACCGCAAAAAACAGCACAGTCGTGTGCATGAGGCCTCTTAGGCTACATGCCCACGAACCTTTTGGTCTCCGTGCTGCGGACCGCAAATTGCACTCCGCAATGCACAGACCGTGGGGCAGCCGTATACGAATCGCGGACCCATTCACTTGATTGGGGTCCGCAATCCGCATCAGACGGTCCGGATGCATGCGCTACTTTTCTGCGGTGCGGAGGCACGGCCAGAAACACCACCGAAGCACTCCGTAGTGGGGAAGGGGGGGGCCGGGGGGGGGGGGGGGGGGGGGGGGGGGGTCGTGTGCATGTAGCCTAACTTCTAGGATTAAACCCCTTTTAATAAGCTCTGTCGCTTTACTCTCTGAGATCTAACATGTTAATATTTATTCTATGATAAGTAAACAGCTCTTCGTACCCCAAAGCCATTTCTGCAAGGCCCTGCTCTACTTAAATCATGTATTGCATGTTAATTAGCGTTGCTGCTCTTGTAATGTATGTACATACAATTAACTCGGATTCCAACTTTCAGCATTTGCCTTCGAGTATGTGAATATTTATCAAGAAGCAACTTCAAAGGCAGCAGACGGCAGCTGGGCAAGGCAGTAATGAGGCAGTTTGAAATGTCGCCATTATCCACTTCCAAATTCGATCTCTCCTTTATAGTTAATGGGCTGTTATTATGCACTAGTTATCTTTACCCAGCCGTTAGCCATCATTTTCACCCATAATTTGTCACTATAACAATATATTGTAAAGTAAGATGTATGCAGGAAGTTAAATAAAGTCTTTAAAGAGGAGCTGTCACCTCTCCCAACTTGTCTGGTTTAGTAACTACTTGCATTCCCCGTGTAAAATCAATTCTGTAACATCTATTCTTATTACTGTGTTTTGCCATTACTTTATTACTCCTTCTAGAAGTTATGAATGAATTGCTAGCTGCTTGCAATGAAGGTCCAGATGGGTGTTATTAGTTGGGGGGATTTGTCTGACTTTGGAAGCACTTATCAGATAATGTCAGACAGTGCAGGGACCCTGCCCGCCCCCAGTTGGTAACATCCATCTAGACCTTCGTTGCAAATTGCTGGTAATAAATTCATCACTTCTAGCAGGAATAATAAAGGAATGGCCCAACATAATCCTGACCATATATGCCCTAGAATTGGGGGTTCAAGTAGTTGCTAAGGCTACTTTCACACCTGCGTTAAATGCAGATCTGTCTTGTATCTGCACAGACGGATCCGCACAGATAATGGAAACGCTTGTATCCGTTCAGAACGGATCCGTTTGCATTGCCATGAACAAAAAAAAAAAAAAAATATATATATATATATATATATATATATATATATACACTGCTCAAAAAAATAAAGGGAACACTTAAACAACACAATGTAACTCCAAGTCAATCACACTTCTGTGAAATCAAACTGTCCACTTAGGAAGCAACACTGAGTGACAATCAATTTCACATGCTGTTGTGCAAATGGGATAGACAACAGGTGGAAATTATAGGCAATTAGCAAGACACCCCCAATAAAGGAGTGGTTCTATGCTTCCTGGCTGATGTTTTGGTCACTTTTGAATGCTGGCGGTGCTTTCACTCTAGTGGTAGCATGAGACGGAGTCTACAACCCACACAAGTGGCTCAGGTAGTGCAGCTTATCCAGGATGGCACATCAATGCGAGCTGTGGCAAGAAGGTTTGCTGTGTCTGTCAGCGTAGTGTCCAGAGCATGGCGGTGCTACCAGGAGACAGGCCAGTACATCAGGAGACGTGGAGGAGGCCGTAGGAGGGCAACAACCCAGCAGCAGGACCGCTACCTCCGCCTTTGTGCAAGGTGGAACAGGAGGAGCACTGCCACAGCCCTGCAAAATGACCTCCAGCAGGCCACAAATGTGCATGTGTCTGCTCAAACGGTCAGAAACAGACTCCATGAGGGTGATATGAGGGCCCGACGTCCACAGGTGGGGGTTGGGCTTACAGCCCAACACCGTGCAGGACGTTTGGCATTTGCCAGTGAACACCAAGATTGGCAAATTCGCCACTGGTGCCCTGTGCTCTTCACAGATGAAAGCAGGTTCACACTGCGCACATGTGACAGACATGACAGAGTCTGGAGACGCCATGGAGAACGTTCTGCTGCCTGCATCATCCTCCAGCATGACCGGTTTGGCATTGGGTCAGTAATGGTGTGGGGTGGCATTTCTTTGGAGGGCCGCACAGCCCTCCATGTGCTCGTCAGAGGTAGCCTGACTGCCATTAGGTACCGAGATGAGATCCTCAGACCCCTTGAGACCATATGCTGGTGCGGTTGGCCCTGGGTTCCTCCTAATGCAAGACAATGCTAGACCTCATGTGGCTGGAGTGTGTCAGCAGTTCCTGCAAGACAAAGGCATTGATGCTATGGACTGGCCCGTCCGTTCCCCAGACCTGAATGCAATTGAGCACATCTGGGACATCATGTCTCGCTCTATCCACCAACGTCACGTTGCACCACAGACTGTCCAGGAGTTGGCAGATGCTTTAGTCCAGGTCTGGGAGGAGATCCCTCAGGAGACCGTCCGCCACCTCATTCTGGAGCATGTACAGGCGTTGTAGGGAGGTCATACAGGCAAGTGGAGGCCACACACACTACTGAGCCTCATTTTGACTTGTTTTAAGGACATTACATCAAAGTTGGATCAGCCTGTAGTGTGTTTTTCCACTTTAATTTTGAGTGTGACTCCAAATCCAGACCTCCATGGGTTGAAAAATGTGATTTCCATTTTTTTATTTTTGTGTGATTTTGTTGTCAGCACATTCAACTATGTAAAGAACAAAGTATTTCAGAAGAATATTTAACTCAGATCTAGGATGTGTTATTTTTGTGTTCCCTTTATTTTTTTGAGCAGTGTATATATATTTTATTTTTTGTTCATGATAATGCAAACGGATCCGTTTTGACTTACACTGAAAGTCAATGGGAGGCGGATCCGTTTAAAAATTGCACCATATTGTGTCAGTGAAAACGGATCCGTCCCCATTGACTTAGGCCGAATGCACACGGCCGTGAGCGGTCTAGGGTAACACGGTCTGGATTTCTGCTGAGAGCAGGAGCGCACGGCGTCATTGGTTGCTATGACGCCGTGCGCTTCATGCCGCTGCTGCACTACAGTAATACACTTGTACGAGTTGATGATGACGGACACCACCAAGATGACAGCGGTCACTGGACTACATAGAAAAGGACACATCCCCGTTTATGTTGATGATGAAAGCATTCATGTCATGCGCAGATACAGGAGGTTCCGCTGCATTTATCCACGCATGCACAGAATGCTTTCAGCGCTGACTAAGGTTGTTTAGGGTACTTTCACACTAGCGTTGTTAGACTCCGACGGGCAGTTACGTTGCGGGGAAACTGCCTGCCCGATCCGGAAATCCGTATGCAAACTGATATCTTCTTTTTCCCCAGATACGGATCCGTTATACTTATTCGTTGAAATTCCGGATCCGTCTTTCTGGTATTATCCGGAATAATGGATCCGGTATTTAATTTTTTCACAGCTAGAAAGAATTGCGCAGACCGGAAAACCGGCATTAATAAATTTCAATGGAAATTAATGCCGGATCTGGCAAGTGCGGTAGTGTTCTGGAATTTTGGCCGGAAAAATACAGCAGCCAGCTGCGGTATTTTGTCCTGTCGAATACCGTACAAGGGACGGACCGGAAGACATCCTGATGCATACTGAACGGATCACTTTCCATTCAGAATGCATTGGGACAAAACTGAAGCGTTTTTTTTTTTTTCCCCCGGTATTGAGACCCTTTACCGGATTTCAATACCGTAAAAGAATAACGCTAGTGTGAAAGTCCCCTTAGACTGGATTTTTAGCTAAGGTAATTACAAGTTAATAACCTTTAAAACCCCCAGTTAAATAGGGTTACTTTTCCTGACGTTAGCAATGGAACAAGTCTAAAGGTGTGGGTAATCCAGGTTCATTATGGAAATCCTCCAAGTTTTTATATCTAAATCACTAATGTTCGGAATCTGCCTTCAGGCAAGGAAACACTTGGCAGTGACCCAGCCGCCGTGTGCGGTGCCATCCCAGTCATCTCGCTGTATATGTTAGTAAAATAATTGGGATTTATTTCTCACACCAGATGATGTCATGTTTCATTACGTTTCCATGCGAGGATAATTTATATCCGGTGTGAATTTCTACAGTCTTGTTGTAGTCGTAATGTCCTGAGCTATGGTTAGGGAAGATGAGGAAATGTTCTACTTTTAGGAAGGTTTCATATGACTAATCTGTTTTTTTGCTGTGTGTGAATTATTTGCCTGTGTGTTTTCTAATTTCTCAACATGTACAAGGTTCATTGAGGCAAACCTCCAAATTTCCTTCAAGGTTAGAGTGCACGTTACTCTTATTTGATTATCGGCGCCAAGTTTTTGAGAGGGGGTCTGACCTCGGTGGTCCCCATGAAACACAAGAGTCCCATTTTCCCCCCTGTATAGAAGGATTGGCAGGTTGCACTTGTCCTCAATTCATTTGCTATGGGACTGCAGGAGATGGAGTACAAGGCTCTATCATCTCCCGATTCCCATAGAGTTGAATGGAGTGACCGCAGACTCCATGTGGAGTAAGATGTACCCCCTGTTCTGACTGCTGGGGTACTCCCACATCACAACAGGTGTCCTGTTCCCCCGTGCACTGCTGTCCCATTCATTCTCTTTGGGACGGCCAGAACTCTAGACTTAGACTTTAATCTCTGATGTTGTGCTTCAAAGGAATGTTTCATCAAAAAGTGACCTATTGTTTAAATCATGTTATTATGTTGCCCATATGTTTAAAGAATTTTTGGTGGTGATT
The DNA here is from genome assembly GCF_905171765.1 of Bufo bufo. Classification (NCBI taxonomy): domain Eukaryota; kingdom Metazoa; phylum Chordata; class Amphibia; order Anura; family Bufonidae; genus Bufo; species Bufo bufo. Next base: position 50,000,265 of record NC_053394.1, read on the forward strand.
TTAAATTTTCCATGTCAATATCGGTTTAACAAATATCCTGCAATTTTTGCACTGGACACTAAAACCTAAAAAGACTGCTTGGTCTATAGGTGTCACTTTAAAGCAGTCATCTCACTATCATCACAGGCAGGATTAAAATTACAGATATCACCCATATCTGTGTGATAACACAGGATTCAACATTCACAACAGGTGATATCGCAGCTTATCTACTCCCCCCTGACCTCTGCACAGGTCACAGAGCATCCCTCGAAAACTCACCCATAGAAGTCAGTGGTGCCCCCTCCTGTCCATTATGTCTATGGCCCACGGTGGCTGCTGTAAAGCAATTCTCTAAATGCTGTTAAAGAACAGCTCAGGGAAGATGCCCCTGTAATCATCTTTAGGAAACAGAATTCAAAAAAATTAGCAAACAGAAATTAAAAAATGGCAAAAAAAAGTTTATACATTCCCTCTAAAGCAGTTTCGTGAAGACATGCTATCAGTGTTTGATTACGGTGAGTGATGATGATCACTAGAATAAAGGGTTGTCTCAGACATTGGTGGCATATCACTAGGATATGCCACCAATGTCAGATAGGTGTGGGTTCCAGCTGTAGGACCCACTCCTATCTCCAGATTGGGCCCGCCAAAATAAAGCTGCGCGTGCTGCCTTCTCCAGCATCTGGGTGTCAGACCCCTGCCAATAAGATGCTGATGACCTATTCAAAGGATAGATCATCAGTCTGAAAAAGGCAGATAATGTATGCTGAACCCATATAAATGTACCCTCTATCAGGCCCAGCTCCCTTTATGAAGTTATTGCACTCCTCCCCACCGGCAGTATTTCTGGCTTGGTATGTTCCCACCTGCAGATGCAGCATTATATTCCCCATATATAATGGTTAGTAACTGGAACTTATATTTAGTCAAACGTTGCAATCTGTGGTATCTTCGCAAATAAAACCGGAAACTGTGACATTTTATTATCAGATTTAAGGGACGCCTGTGGAACTAAATGTCAAGACTATAAATTATCACTAAATACGCTTTTGTTTTTTTGTTTCAGACAGAAAATCTTCAGAAAAATTGGCTGCGAGAATTTTATCAGGTATGAAAACTGATTTTATAATGAATTTTTTCTTGCCTGTGTAATGTTATTAAATAGTGTAAAAGTTTTCATAAAAAAAAAAAAATCAATTTTAGCATATGTTACTGCTGCAGCAGCATTACGAATAAAGCAATTTTTAGTTTTATTCACATACCACAGTTTTCCTTGAGTTTTTCTCTTCGTTACGGCTGTTTAAACATTTACAATATGAGGACCTTCACAAGATGGCTCCTCTGCCAGTTCTCTGAGGCCAAAACTGCTTTCCCTCAGTTCCCCTACACACTTGCTGTAGCCAGCAGCTCCCAGCCAGCCAATCAGATTGGATTACTGAGAGACACGCCTCCTCACTCTGAAGCCTAAGGGTACATGCACACGTTCAGGATTCATGTGCGGAGAATCCACACTGAAATCCGCAGGTGTTCGCAGGCAAATCTGTGTGGTCAATCCGCATTAATTGGTGCGGATTTGCATACGGATTTGCGTGCGGATTCGGTGCGGATTTCACTAAGTGAATGAAGAAAATCCGGTCAGGAAAAAAATAATTAATTGACATGTCGCGGATTTTAAAATCCGCACCGCAGGTCAAAATCTGCGCGGAAAAAATCCGCATCGTGTGCATTGAGAATTTCAAATTCTCATAGAATACAATGGACATGACCTACGGTGCGGATTTTCCGCACGCAAATCCGCGCGGAAAATCCGCACGCAATCCTGATCGTGTGCAGGGGGCCTAATGCAGGCATGCAGTGTGAAGGACCGCCCCTCCGTCTTCCTAGCCGGAGACAGATGAGCCCCGGCAACGGTCTTCTAAGGGAGCAGTGGAAAGGGACAGGAGACATTAATGAAAGCTGTTATTATAAGGTGATTACAGATCTCTTGACAATCATTGACAGATTAACTCAGGTATACATGCCTAGCTCTAATACACTAGCAAATAAAATAAAAAATGACAGTTATCCTTTAACTTTTATGTTGCATTTTTGTTGGTCATGTGACCATATGCAGTGCTAACAGGCTTCTAGACATAATGTAACAAAGTTGGTTTCCTTAAAAAGAATGCATCTTTTAAAGGGTTTATTACCTACGTGAATACAGTTTTTGTTAAACATAATTTTTTTATGTTTTTGGCTGTCTTATTCTAATTTTCCATTGTCAATATCTGTATTTAAGAAAAAGTCTCTCAGTTTTGACACTTCCTGTTGCGTGCAGATCACTTCCATAGTTGCCAAAAGTCCTGAATATGCAGGGACTGTCCCTAATTTTCAGAGGTAATCTGGGCAAATTCAGGCTCTCCCGGGCTGGTAATTGGTGAGGCTTGTGTAAGGGTCCATTCACACGTTCACAAAATGGGTCCGCATCCGTTCCGCAACTTTGTGGAACAGGTGCAGACCCATTCATTTTCAATGGGGCCGGATTGTGCAGTCCGCATTTGCGTATCTGCACTTCCGGATCCGCACTTCCGTTCCGCAAAAAAATAGAACATGTCCTATTCTTGTCCGCAATTGCGGACAAGAAAAGGCATTTTCTATGAGAGTGCCGGCGATGTGCGGTTCGCAAAATGTTGAACGCACATTACCGGTGTCCGTGTTTTTTGCGGATCCACAAAACACATACAGACGTGTGAATGGACCCTTAGTCTCATTCAGAAATGGATTCGCGTCTCCACCTATCCCTTGGTTGAACTTGATGGACTTATGTCTTTTTTCAACCGTATTAACTATGTAACTATGGGTTCCTGGGTAGGTGTGGTTTGTCCATGGGGAAGGGGGCTCAAATGCCACAAATTTACTAACTAGAATGTTGGTAAGTATGTGCTTCTCAGCAGTCATGTCATTATTGGCACAAGCAAGATTTCAATGAAAGCTACTACCTCGATCATACAGCTGGAGGCAGAAAATGCAGGAGCCACCATTAACAATGTGATGGACATGGCTCACCTCCTCTCCCTGCTTATCGACCTCTGCACAAGTCACAAAGCATGCCCAGAGCGCACTCCCATTATCGGGATGGAGCATTTCTAAGAACACTCGTTCCCGATAATCGCCCTGTGTAAAGGTGTCACTGATCAGATGAACGAACAAATGCTGGATGATGTGAAAAAGCACAATTTATGAATTCACCTTAAAGGGTTTTCCCATCTCAGACAACGGGGGCATATCGCTAGGATATACCCTTATTGTCTGATAGTTGTGGGTCCCAATGCTGGGTACAGCACCTACACCGAGAATGGAGCCCTGAAAGTTGTGGCGGGCACACCGGCTCGACTATTTCCGTTGGCCCCATGGAAATTAATTGGAGCGGTGGCCGCGCAAGCGCAGTGCACTCCCGTTCACTTCTATGGGGAGAGCACTTGGTGGTGGCTGGTTCCCCATGGTCCTCCAGCCACCTCCTTCCTTCTCCGTTCTTGGTGTAGGTTCAGGTCCCACCTCTGGTACCTGCACCTATCAGACAATGAGGGCATATCCTAGTGATATGCCCCAAATCTCGTCTCATCTTTTCTGGGCAGCATAACTGAATCAGTGGGAGCAAACTATTAAAGGCGTTGTCCAGCCTAGGAGCTGGCAACCCCAAATGGTCCTAACATTACAAAAAACAAACAAATAACTATCCATGGTCATACAATGCCAATTGGCCAATACCTAGAGGCTTATGGTCCCCACAAGACTAGGAAGTGGCTTGGTCCAGTGACTGCTGTGGTCCATAACAGGCCTTAGTATAGTACGTCACTTGTTTGTCTTGTGGTTTTTTTTTTGTTTTGTTTTGTTTTATGGCCCACTTATTAGGACCATAGGGTCTGCTTTTAGGCCCCGGGCAATCCCTTTGACTCTCAAGTATAGGTGCAGCCTAGCAATTAGCCAGATCCCTTGGCCAAGCCACACCATGTACTGGCACCCTGATATGCTTTGTAAACCAGGTTTAGTGACCCTTTACCTAAAAAAAAAAAAACCATCCTAACTGGGACCCCCACCCTGAGATGTAACCCAGTAAGGTCTTGCTAAGTTGAATCCAATAGGCTGTGACTACGTGTTGGAATTTATTTATTAATTTTTCTCCATTTTCTGTGGTCGTGGCAATTTGTGACCCCATTCAGTTCAATTCCTGGACTGCTACGCAGTGATATTCGGTTGTGGCAATCGCCGACAAGATTGCCACATAGCCCCAGCTGTGCGGTAGGGAAATGTTCGGGGCTTATCAGCGCATATGTTAATTGAAGTGGTTATGGAAATGGTTTTGCTACTAAAGAAAGTGTAATCTTCTTCTTTTCGCTCGGAGCAATATGTGTTCATCAGAAGTTACAAAAATAAATGTAGTAATTGCTAGGGAAGACACAACAGCAGCAAAGTGTACGGGCTCCGCACTGCATACCAAGTAACGAAAAGCTTTCCAGGTTCCCTTGGAGACAAACTATAAATTAGCTCCGTCTGTCACAGGTTCCAGGTCATTGTGACATACCGCATTATACCCGTCTTATAGACTTTTATATAACCTTCTATGTGCAGATTTTAGCTGTTTCTATCCTTAGACTGCCCTGGGTGGCTATTAGCTACTTATTGCTTGTTGTTAAAATTACGTACATTAAGTCCTTGGCAGAAGCTTTTTTTTTTTTTTTTTTGGTGTGATAATTCTCCCATTCATTCTTTCCAAGCAAAGCTGTAATGAAAGAAATCTTTGTTTCCAGTTATACATAAAATGCTGTTTGCTGTGTGGAGTCTCGTAATAGAGCTCGGAGATAAACGCCAAAAAAGCACTGGAAAATAGTTGAGCAAGTTTAGGCTTTATCAACGTATATAGAGAAAACCACAAGTCAACCACAAACCACAGCCCCCCCCCCTTTTTTTTTTTCCATCATGACTGAAGATGCATGTTTTTTTTCCACAGACTGTTGTGTGACCGGGGCTATTTGCAGAACTTTTTGAAATAACTGAATCGGTCCTTAGGTAAACATAAAACACCCTCTGAATCTGGCACCGTCCATGTGCCGAATGCCCTCACGTCTGTAGGCATTCACTTGTCTGAGACGGCTAAGAAGTGCTAATCCTCTCAATGTCCGAATGTGATCTGCTCCTCTAAACCCTCGGGAGGGCCCTTGGGACTCGCTTGATGCACTGTAAGCAAACAAGTGTCTGTTTTTATGGACATCTTTAAGAAGCAAACTAGGAACAGCTGCCTTCGTAGATAAGAAATTCCCATATGGCTCATGGCTTCTATATACGCTCATCGGCAAATTAAAGCCCCCAAAGAACAGAAGAAACCCATAATGGCTGTGGCTGCACTTTCACAATTTAACGTCGGCACAAGTTGGCGCGCGTTCACATTTCCATTAGAGGAGCAGAAAAATAGGACGCATAACTGACCCAAACGGAGCTAAACAGACACCGTTGACTACAATGGAGTCCTTTCATTTTCCGTTCGGAATCCAGTATTTTTTTAAGGACCTTTTTAGTCCACACTTCATTTAGGCTACTTTCACACTAGGGTTTTTGCTGGATCCGGCAGGGTTCAGCAAAAAACGCTTCCGTTACTGGTAATACAACCATCTGCAACCGTTATGAACGGTTGTATTATTTTTAACATATCCAAGACTGATCTGTCATAAATTCCATTGAAAGTCAATGGAGGACGGATCCGTTTTCTATTGTGGCAGAGAAAACTGATCTGTCCGCATTGGGGGTCATGCCGAATCAGTCTTGCTCCGCATCCCAGGACGGAAAGCAAACTACAACATGTTGCGGTTTAATCTCCGGGGAACGCAACTGAACGGAATGCATTCTGGAGCATTCCGTTTTGTCCCCTTGACAATGAATGGGGACAAAACTGAAGCTTTTTTTTTCCGGTATTGAGCCCCTATGACGGATCTCAATACCGGAAAACTAAAACGCTAGTGTAAAAGTAGTCCAAGGGTACTTTCACACTAGCGTTTTCCTTTTCCGTTATCGAGTTCCGTCCTAGGGGCTCAATACCGGAAAAATACGCTTCAGTTTTGTCCCCATTCATTGTCAATCTTATTCAGCTATAATAGCCGTAGTAAGAATAAGTATTACTTGAAAATTAACTCCTCTTTCGTTCACAACTCGGTTACAAATAAAAAATAAATATATTATAAAAAAGAAGTATACTAATAAACGACTGAGTGCCCGCCCCCCTCCGGGATAGTCCCCTCAATGCATAAAATGAACAACAATCCACAAACATCAGCAGAATTCATGGATGGCTGGACATTACAGCATCAATAAGAGTAACCAATCCCCAGAGGAAGTTTGGCCCCAATATTAAACATTAATATAATAAATAATATTTGGGCCACATGTTTAGATGTCTTATTATACACTGTTTTATATGTATTTTTTTATATTACAATCATGCACTTTTTATATTTTTGGACTTGATTGTTTTAACGGGGTTCTGCAGTTTGTTTAAACTGATCTATCCTCTGGATAGATCAGCAGCATCTGATCGGCGGGGGTCCGACACCCGGGGCCCCTGCCGATCAGCTGTTTGAGAAGGCAGCGGCGCTGACAGTAGTGCAGCAGCCTTCTCACCGTTTACCGCAGGCCCAGTGATGTCACGACTAGTATCAACTGGCCTGGGCAGGGCTAAGCTCCGTTCACTTGAATGGAGCTTAGCCGCGCCCAGGCCAGTTGATACTAGTCGTGACATCACTGGGCCTGCGGTAAACGGTGAGAAGGCCGCGGCGCTGCTGGAGCGCCGCTGCTTTCTCAAAGAGCTGATCGGCGGGGGTCCCGGGTGTCGGACCCCCGCCGATCAGATGCTGATGATCTATCCAGAGGATAGATCATTAGTTAAAACAAACTGTAGAACCCCTATAATTATGTAATAATCACGTGTGGTATAAATATATGTAATTTGCACCATGAATTTGTCACTGCTTGAAAAAGGTTCCTAAGAGAGAACCGAACGTTGCATCTGGTGAAATAAACACGTATCTATTTTTGGGAAGTGCCGTGGAATTTATATAGCTGCAGTAAACTATTTTAGAAATCTAGTATTCTATCGATTATTTTTTTTTACGAATAATCGAGTAATCCAATAAGGAAAAAATTAATTAATAGACTGTTTTCCTTTATAAAAACTCATCAGTCCCCAACACCCTTCGTTCCCCCCTGTGCTATCAGCCCAAGTGCATCAGCTCTCCCCCCCCCCCCCCCCCGCCCCAGTGCCATCAGCTGTGCACTGCTTAGTTGCACCAACTTACCTTTCCATCGTTCCGCGCTGCTCTGCGCCTGACTTCACACAGCGCGTCGGGTCACAGTGTGCGTACGTCAGGAGGTCAGTGCAGCACAAGACCATGGACGTGCTGTGGAGTGTCCGGAGGTGCCCTGCTGGAAAGGTGAGTATTCCGAGCACAGCAGGAGACCACGGAGCAGGAGTAATAGCAAGCGCTTCACTCCCGCTCCGTTGTCACGTGACACAAACTAATCCTTGATGCAAAAAATTTGCATTGAGGATTTTTATTTTTTAGAATTACTCGATTTAGTCGAGTACTCGTTGCAGCCCTAATATATATATTTTTGCCATTGTTGTTCATGGGCTGTACCTAGTATTGAAGTAATCTGTATTTAAATCAGTGAAGCCAACCTGCAATACTGGACACAACCACGATTTTTGCTTTCTATTGCAGTAGAATTCTCCTTACATCTAGGCAAAGGACAGTGAGGAGCAGGAGCGGTATCGTGGCTGGAATACTTGGGACACTGAGAAAAGATATTAATCTGTTTTAAATTGGTTGTCTGGGAATTTTTTTCAAATAGCACACCACGCACGCACGCACGCACGCACGCACACACGCACACACGCACGCACGCACACACACACACACACACGCGCATACATACATACATACGCACACACAGTGGTTCTTTCCCCCTACTGCCATATTCCAGTTCTCTGGCCTCCAAGATATCTTTATTGGACTTCCGGTCCCTGCCTGTAAACTTCCACACTGACGAGGTCATGTGTGCTGCTGCAGCCAACAACTGGCCTCAGTTGTGACATTGCAGGGTCAAGTGTCATTTGAGGGCATGTCCCCTTTGAGGCAGGCCATTGGCTGCAGCAACACATCTGACCCGTCTGTGTGAAAGTTGACAGGCAGGGACCAGAAGTCCAGTGAAGACAGCCGAGAAGCCATGGAACCAGAACCGAGGGGCGGGAGAAGGTAAGTGTACATCTCTCCAAAGGTACTGTTGGGGAGGATTAAAAAAAATGACTTCTTTGACAACCCCTTTTAATTGGCGACAATATCGAATCGAAGGAAACTAAGAGATTAAGGGTGCGCCCTCTGCTGTAGACTTCACCCTATGCATTGCAAATTGTGAAATCCGTGGTTGATATATGCAGCATAAATTGATACATTGCGGATATAAATTCCCGCATCAATCTACGTGGCAGATTTTTTTATTTCATTTTTTGGGCAGCGTATGGATGGGGTTTCTTAAAATCTGAACTTTTGCTGGTGCTGTAAAATGGAAATTAACAGCACCAAATCCACAGCCTATGCATCCCTGTGCGGACGTTCCCTTACAGAAGAATTGCAAACTTTTTTTTTGTGTGTGTGTGAATTTTCTTGTAATGTGCAGGCTTGTTACAATGTATCCTTGCTGGTAATGGCACTTAGCCTATGTTTTAGCCTGGGTTTTTGAATGAGCCCCTTTTCATCATTGACATTTATATCGATGAGTCTGCAAAATTGATCATCATGTTAATTAATGGCAGTCATGAACATTTCAGTGTTTGCTTCTGGTAATTCCAGTTTATAGCCTTCGCTGGTGTTCAGGGTTGTGAGATCCTTCGCTTTCTCTGCTGCTGGTTTCCAGCAGCTGTGGTGCGGACACGGGAATGCTATTTATAATGGTGCAGGTCCCTAATGAATGGCTGCTTTCTAATGCAGATACTGTTTATAGTTCTAGTAATACAGGAATAGCTCTCGGGAGGGTTTGTGTTCGTATTACTTGTTCTGTGGTTATTTCTTTACAGATTAATATTTACGGTAGTTTTATTGCGTTTCTCAATTAAAGCAATGACCAGATAACAATTTCCTCCTTTACTTTCTTTGGAATTTCCCTATTAAATATAGTTGTCAGTTTTGGCACCAGACCAGAAGACTCATGTAATTTCATGTAACTTCTGAATTCTTATCTATATATATTTTTTTCTTTTAAAGAGAAGCTGTCACCAACAAGTGACCCCCCCCCCCCCCCCCCCTAAATAAAAAATAAATAAATTATGGTTCCCAAGACTTTAGTCAGTCGCTTATTTATTTTTCTTTTTTGTTACTGACCTGTATGTAAGAGAGGAGTGAAGAGCCTGCTGGTTGTTGTACTCTTGAGTCCAGCATAGTTATGAGTATCGCAGTAAAACGCACCTGGACAGCCCGCCCCCTGCCTGTGCACAGGTAATGTCCCGGGCCTCCGCGTTTAATCCGTCACGGGCACAGAATCGTGCCCTCTATAGAGACGAGCAAAACCATTCTAACGACTCAAAACTTGTCCAAAAGTTGTATTGGTTAGAACCCAAATTTTTTGAGAATCTATTCAGGTGAATTTTTCCAGAGAGAGAATTCAACATACATTGGAGTAGATTCCACTGATTCAAGTAGAATTGATTCGGGTTTTTGTCTGTTGAGGTGAGTCGACGTTTTGTAGTACCATGTTTGTGTGTGTGTGTGTGTGTTATATGTAATTTCCAACCATTTTTGTTACATTTTTGGGGGTGAGGCATATCGGAGGGGGATTGTTTAATTTTATTTAGGAATTTTATTTTCTTATTGTTTTTATTCTACTAGGAGACGTTAGGCCAGATTTACCATTAGGATACGCAACATTTCTGGCATGGAAAAGTCTCAAACTGCATGTTTTTTAACACAACTTGCGCAAGTTATGTTTTTCCTCCCGCTTCGCCAGCCCTGGTACATTTATCAGCTTTCTGACCTAGAAGAACCCTGAAATCTATGCCAGCCAGGGACTGGTGTAGATTTCAGTTGAGGTTCAGGGACTGCAGGATTTTGCGCCCAATTTATGACGAGGCATATGCCTAGTCATAAATTGTATGCAGCATCCAGCAGTGAGCCTTGGTTTCTTAACCACAGGCGTGCAATTCCGTTCTCATGAACACATTCTGCCAAGACTAGGGTGCAGATCTCAGACCTGGATGGCCAGTCCATCTCAAGTGTGGTGGGTGCTGGAGACGGGACACCCTTTCCACAGCAGTAAAGTCTTTTGCTATAAACGAGCGATTACCTTTTGGTCTTTCTCCAAGCACGGCCTTGTAAGTAGTTTTCAACTCTCAAAAATGTCACTGCTGTTGGCATCCAGCACTTCCTCTGACAAGTGCCTTAGATGGAGCAGTAGCTATTGGCAAGAGCATTTAAAGTGTTAAACTGCCTGATCTTGGCCATTACAGCAAGAGCCCAGTTGCCTGGTATCAAGGGCAAAGCTTCTGTGCCCATGGAATCTCATAATGTACATGTACAGCATGATGGTTCTAGACGAGGCATTCCATGTTGTAATGCGTTGAGGTTAACCGCCTTAAAGACCGGGCCTATTTAATTTTTTTTCCACCCCACTTTACAATAGCCATAACTTTTTTATTTTTCCATTCACATAGCCATATGGGTGCTTGTTTTTTGTGGGACAAGATGCGTTTTTTTTTAATGCCACCATTTAATTTACTGTGTCTTGTATTGGAAGACAGAAAATAAATTCTTTGTGGGGTAAAATTGAAAAACAAAACCGAATTCTGCCAAGTTTTTGGGGGTTTTGACAAAATGGCATTCATTCTGGCCTTAAAAATGACGTGATATCCTTAGGCCCCTTTCACACGAGCTAGTATTCCACGCGGGTGCAATGCATGATGTGAACGCATTGCGCCCGCACGGAATCCGGACCCATTCATTTCACTGGGGCTATGTACATGTGCGTTGGTTTTCACGCATCACTTGTGCGTTGTGTGAAAATAGCAGCATTTTCTGTATTCTGCGATTTTCACGCAGCGCAGGCCCCATAGAGGTGAATGTAGCTCCGTGAAAATCGCATCCGCAAGCATCGCGCGTTTTTCACGGATGGTTGCTAAGAGATGATGTTTGTATACATTCAGCTTTTTATCACGTGCGTGCAAAACTCATTGCACCCGCGCAATAAAAACTGAACTCTATCGCGCATTTTTCACTGAACGCATTCGCAACGTATCCGGACCTAAGCCGGACACGCTCATCTGCAAGGGGCCTTATTCTACGGCTCAATATGATTGCAGCGATACCAACTTGTGTAGTTTTTAATTTTGTTTAATTACTTAAGTTTTTTTTTTTTTTTTTTTTTTTTAAGTCATTGTGGCCAGGTGCTGGCTATATGATACTGCTGTTACCCGCCGCGTATGGAGTGGGCTCACTGCAGAGGCCCGCTTCATACAAATGCAGGTGCATTACGCCATACATGTAAAAGATCATTTGGCTCACAGTAAGTCATCTGCGGCCTCTTCAAACAGCTGATCAGTAGGGGTGCTGCTGTCGGACGCCCACTTATCCTGAGGATAGGTCATCAATATCAAAATTTTGGGAAACCCCTTAAGGATTAGTACAGTACAGGATCAGTAAAGTGAAATTGGGCTTTGTACGCATCATGTTGGTGTCTTCCATCAGATGAATATTTGTTTAGAATATTGCCCAATGTAAACCTCTGCCCCTGACATGTCACTTTATGGTGTCAAAAGTCATAGTGTAGTCGACTATGTTTATCTATACAGCAGAAAAAGGTACACCAGCCCCATGTGCAGACACACTTTTGGCCTCTGTTGGGTCAATGGAGCCCTATGGATACGTTTGGTGTTTACGCCCGTAGGATGCACTCCTGGATCGGGCCTGATATCAAAAATGTCAGTCAAAACAGGAGCTTACTAATTGGGGTAAATTCGCTTAAAAACAGCAGTTAAAAACTGAAATATTGTCCCTTTTTTATCTGCATTTTTTTTTTTTTCACGGATGCTGAAAAATATCCATCAAAAATGGCCCCTGAAATTGAATGGGGGCTGTCGATCTGTGAAGACAGACAAAATAGGCTGTGTCTAGTGGTATTTTCATGGTGAATAGAATTATAGACTGCAATGGGTCCAAAAACAGCTGTTTGGCGGCCGTCGTGTGAATGTAACCATATTCGGGGTTGCATTTTTAATTCTCACAATCTCTGACGCAAGCAAAAATTGCAGTTGCAATATTAAGAATGAGATGCGTCCGGGTGTAGTGAGTAATGTCTTACATTCTGGTAAGTGAACATTTTTAAACATCCCAATGTAATGGACCCGTAAGACTGACTTTAATGTTGGATGTTTTCTTTAACTAATCTTTCCTTGTTTGGTGGTCGTAAATTCTGCACTGTCATTTCATACACCGTGTAACATGAGAGGGTTTGGCGGTATGTATGACATTGACGTGTTAGGATTACACATGCTTGGAGCCTATTAATCTTTCCTAACCACTATCCCATGGAAGGCTCTTCAGGCTGCGGTGTGAGAGCCAGGCTGTGCCAGCATCTGTTTGTTCTCTGCTGACTGTTTTACAAATGGCAAATAAGGGAGTTTTCTGTACTCTACGATGTGCTGCAGCTTCATATTACATTACAGGTATAGAGATGAATTCCAGCTCTTACAGCCCTTTGCATCTGGGCCGGCTAACATGCAGATTTGTCACTCTGTGAATCTGATATCCACTGTGCTTATATGTATTACAGCGGTGCCGAGTGCATGGACCCCATAGGTCCGCACATAGATTAGGGTTCTGTATTACGAACCTATAGATACTCCCTGCATTACTGTATGGTGCCTCTGATCCTCTAGTATCAGTGCTGCATGGAACGGCAAGTGATGGGCTAAAATTGGAAGACCTCAAGCGACAGAATGGTCTCATTTCATTCTGTACACTCCAAATACTGCCGATTGTGGCCACAGACTAAGCAGGAGAGTCCCATACACTGCCCTCTGTGTGGCACACTGGAATAGTGTCCCCACACAGTGGTTATGCCTCCTTTTTGTGCCTCCAGAGTAATGATACCCACATAGTGCCCCTTCACAGTAGTAATGTCTCCTTAAAGGGGATCCGTCATCCCTATCCAGCTGCTTGCATAGACGCACAGCAATTTTCTTTTGTTGATCAGTAGGCTCCGTTCCCAGGTTATGATGCTTTTTTTCTTAATATTCAAATTAGGTCTTTGGTGCAATGTGGGCGTCACTGTTGCTCTTGTGCTCCCCTCCTTTAATGCCCCTTAGTGTTCCCCTTCACTAAGAATTGCCCCTCCCCCTTAGTGCCTCCACGCAGTAGTTATTTCTACTAGTGCTCCACACAGTGGTTATGCTCCCTTAGTGACCCTCTCACGGTAGTGTTGTCTCCTAGCCA